>NC_064874.1:39856902-39896902 GCF_943734745.1 Anopheles darlingi
GAAACATTAAATAAAAACCCGACCCATGACTATAAGCGTCAGCCACCTCGATTTGCCACCTCGGACGGAACGGTAAGCCTGTGTACTATCGGCGTGATGATGTTGCCAATTTGTCGCACTAGAAAGTCGACGGGCTACGGGCCCTACCCTGACGGTCCATTAGGGAAATTGAGTTAAATTACACGCTTCTTCAATCTTCCTGCATGCCCCAGCAGGGCAAACGGTTGCTTGCTGAAGCTGTAGCTGTTAGTTTCGACGAAGAAGAATCAATAATTGCACGGCGAAGCAGCAACAACTGGGTAAGACGAGACCGGAAACCGGCGCGAGCACGATGAGGCCCGGTGTCTAGATAGACAAAACGAGGATAAACACAGAGGAGTGGAGAAGATAGCACGTCTAGTGTGTGTGATACGTGGCAATGGTGACATTTTGCTATGCTAGCCAAACTTCTTAAGCTAAGCTGAGCTGTGAGCTGGGTCAACCGGGGGGATCAACATCCTTTCAATCATTCGCTTCACTGGAACGAACGAATAGTTGGAAATAGCCTTTTGTCTTCACGCACGCAATCTTCCGTGTGAAAAGAATTGCTGGAGACGTGCGACGGCCACATCCAGCCGGTTTGGTGCCTGTGAAAAGGGTCACCACGGAATGCGGAGTGCAGATCAAGTTGTTGGAATAATTTAAAGAATTTTCTCAATCTTCTACACAAGCAATTCCACTTCCTAGTGTTTCGTTGGTCTTTGGTAATCGGTTAGTCCCGATCGATTTACTTAGAACTGAAACTATTCCAGTTTATTTTATCAATTCGAAGTACGGCATTTGGGATTCTAGATTTCTGAGCACTGATAATCAAATAATCTTTCATCTTAAATTGTTAGTTTTGAAAAATGATTCCGTATAAAGCATTGATTAATATCATTAGTTCGGTGATTTTCATTCCACAAAATTTAGAAAATGAAGTCTCTTTAAGTGTTTCTAATTGGCAAAGTTATGGGGTTCTACTTTCTACTGAACATCTATTCAAAAATATATTCAAAAACATGCAAACATTTCGTTCCGATTTGCACTCTCTTTGTTACTCGCTGAATTGAGTCAAGAACTTAACCAAACATGTTTCGTATATTTCGAAAATGTTGTCTCATTCACAACTCAGAAATCACCCCAACTCAAAATAGTCGAAAGGGGAAACTGTTTTATGTCTTTCAACGCAAGGTTCATCAAATGGCACCTTCCGGTCCGTTCCCAGCTCAACCAAGGGCGCACATCCGGTGCAAAGTGCTGGCCGACGATCGCTGGTCACGTGGTTCGCATTGTTCGAAACATCGCTCACCGTTTCGAGTCCTGCAGTCCGGCAAGCTTCCGGCTTCCGGAACGGTTCAATGGTGATCGGAAATGAATTCTCTCGCCAAGCGTGGCGCGCCTATAGGCCTTAGCCAATTAACTCCTCCAGTACCACCAATGCCTTGTGCTGTTTCGATGTGCTACTACGAACACTCATGTTAATGATAGCAGCATCCGTACGACGGCCAATTTCCCGATGAACCGTGGCCCAGGTCAATACCACTTCATCAAAACGACACCTTATATCCGTGCCGAGATTAGTGTTGCAAGCGGACAACATGCGCTGGAATAGGGTATGCCGAAAGCATCGACCAGACTCGCCGGTGACGTTACAGACCACCATCAACGCCAACCCCGGAGGACCTCGATTACGACGTAATTTAATCTGTGGCGAACGCACACCCACACGTATCAAGAAAGTAAATTATCATTTGCAAGCACTTCGCTTCTTCACCGCTAGGCGTATGAATGAACGGGGAGCGTATGTCAATGGTTTGATGCCGGAATCCGTATCAAGCGCTGGCGCTGGCTCGAGCCGTTGTTAAAGACAATTGTCGGATTACTGTGCAGGCCACGGAGGCGTATTGCTGGAACGATTGGATTGTAATAATTTAATGAGACCGTTGCAGTCAATCAGTATGGTTCTAGGAACGGTCGAGTGTACGAAGGAAGAACTCGAAGCAATACAGGCTAAGGACAAGGTCACGCAGCGGTACACCAGTACCGCTGCCATTTCCTTTTGCCATTGCTGCCGTAAATCGTGGGCGTAATAATAGACAGAGTAGATAAAATTATCTCGAATTGAGGCGCATCTCGCATTAAACGCATATATTGTGACATCTTTAAAAAGTCGAAATGAGACGGGAAACGTTTCATTTCACTCACTACTCGGTGCTTCGATGCGATGGAATCGATAAAATGCGATGCAAAAACAAGGTAACGAATGTTTGCTCATCCTTTATGGACGTGCCACCCCTCGAATGGGTTAGCTCAAGTGGGGCGGAATATCGAGAACCGCCACATTGTGCAACATTGATGTATTCGAAGCCACTTCGATCGTTGGTGCCATTTTTCTGTTGGACTAGACCCGGTATCAGCGACCGCAAAGAGATAGGATAACGATCCTCTATTCCGGCTGCCAGTGCGTTTGCTTTGATAATCGTTGCTGCAGACGCTGCTCTGTACTCTGTCACCATCACTGAAAACGACAACCATAACGAGGACGAGGAGCGAGAGGAAGATTTAGCTTTACTTTACAACAATCACCCTCAGCTCCGTACACGCGGACATGCAGTCGTCTAAAGTGCGCGTACTGTGGCTACGACACATGTAAATTTAGTCCACACGACTGGCAGGATGTGTGTCACATCGGAACCGGGTTTGCTGGTTCCCTTCTGCCACTGCCTACCACTGCACTGCAGCAGTTTATGGTCTGTCATAAAAATCCGTCGCCGTCATAGCCGTTGTTCTAGTGCGCTCGTGCCGGTGGTTCAGCGTTCCGGTTCGAGGCGATAACGAGCTACGCGACGTCAGCATAAATGCCTGACGCGCTCCGTACACGTGTTGCAAAGATCGCGACAAGCAAATGGGTCCACTAATCCCTGAAGTGGACCCGAGGGAACGGAACCGAAGAGCATACGCGGCGACATTGAACCCGTTAGCGACCAGATCCGCGAAACGGTGGACGTTTGGTTTCCGGTTGAAGGCATGATCATAAAATTTAATTATAATAAAATAGCTGTCAGCGCAGGCCAGCGCTCTGATGTCATCGGGTGACGATGGTCCAATGCCCGAGCCAGCAGGATAATTACTGGCCACATTTGCAACTTGCCCCGTTACCTTGTGGTAGTGTCCTGTTTGCTGACGCACCTTTCCTCCTGATCGGGAAAGGAAGCGATGGCGAACCATGGCTTCAGAATTAGTCGCTTATCTGAAGTGCAATTAATGGTGCATTTCAAACAAAATGTCGACCATGAGAACAAGTAATGTATGTGCTGGTAATAGGTTTTCAGGAGAGAAATGTAAATTATTCTGCGAGATAAAATTCAAGGAGGATTTTCAAGTACCAATAGCGTATATGATCGGCAACAACGAAGAGAATAGAACAGGGAAAGAAATTGAACGTTTTTTTAAAGTATTGATGGCATGTAAAACATCAACTAACTGCATCAACAAATTGTCGGCTAAAGAGTACGTTTGAAATGGTCATATCCATTGTTTTGCGCGATGCTACTGTAATTACAAACCAAATTGTAATATTAGGAGATGGAATTGCCACATAAATTTACACCGAAAATTACCACCACTTCTCATGTTAGTAAAATTGATTTAAATTTGATTGAAACTAAAGTGCTATAGATTTACAAATATCCTTGGTAACTTTTAATTGACAATGACTATCTAATGAAATCGTATAAAAATAAAAAATCTTATTATTTATCATCAGAAGCAAGTTTTGTTTATCAGGAGAATCATTGAACTTATATACCATTTCTTATTATATATAAAGCTTCTTCATTGGTTGAAAATATTACTGCAAGATACGGCGATCTTATTACCATTTGATAAGGGTCATATGATAATTTATAACCACAAAGTCTCTCTTACTGACACTATCGACAATGTATCATGCGCATCATGCGCTGCCATAAACCGTGCGCCGCAAACAAAGGTCAAAATGAAGCACAACTTAAGAACTGGTCCACTGGCTGCCGTACCATTGCTTGTGTCACGCTGGAAAAAAAACTCCAAAGAAGGGATAATCAAACCACGGAGGCACTGAACCGGACGATGTGGTTGCAGCATTACTCGCCCATACAGCGAATGCGAGCAAGCTCTTGCAAATACGGTCTTTGCGTACGGATTGGTCGGTCAATCATCACCCCAGAAGGGGGTCAACGATGCCAACGGAGGTTTAGGGTACTAACATAAATAAAACGAGCGACATGTATCGTGCTGGCACATGTTGGCATATGACAACAACGACGACAACAGTAGAAGCAGCTGGTGGCCGTTGCGAATCTGAGACGACACTCAAGTAGAGAGCCGCCCTTTGCCGTTTGGCCAAAGTTACAGCGAAGATTGTTCCCCGCAGAGTTAAGCAAAGGAAACTTGATGAGGCTGGTCCTTTCTCGGGTAAGCCGAGTGGCGGGTCAAACTACTATCGGTCGGTTGGACCTAAGGTTCAAGGTATCAAGCAGTAGGAGAGTGCCGTATTCAGCCGAGAAGCCACTAGCTCTCGGACCAACTTTGTGTAAGCTGCCAAGATGTCCCCGAGTTTTATGTTTATATGGAAGGGATAATGCTTATGGACTAGGTCTGTGCTAGTGAATACCACTTAACTTATTTCAGCAATTGGTCGTGTAAATTGTAGGGGAAGTGGATGTTGAGTAAAATTCAATAACAGTCAATTTATTTCTTTTATCTCAAATCTTGTCTTATCCTATAAATACAAAGCTAGAAGAGGTAATTTCAAAAATCCAATTTAATGTCTTGTTTCGAATAATTTGGTGAATGTTTCGCGAGGGCATTTGCAGAAACAGACACCTGTTCCAGTGTAATTTTTTTGGAAGACATCCACACATCGGAAACAGAAGTAGCCAAATAAACGAAGAGACACGATGACGACCTCCAATAAAACCCGTCGTGAAGCAACGACAATAGCAAAGCATTGGCACGCGCTTCGATCCGACGCATCCGAGGGCAAACAAATCACAAACGGATATAAGCACAAATAAACAATTGTTGCGCCCCAAACGACAAGCGGAACATTCGTCGATTGATGGAAGATGTCGGTGGCTTGCTGACGATGGTTCTCGGCGCAATCGTTTGTTGCCAACGTTGTTTGCTAATAATTCGTCTTGGCGGTGTCATGACAGCGAGTAAGAGAGTGATGGAACGGCTACGTTCTTACATCAGATTGAATACCCTCAAAACAAGTGGCAGTAGTGGTGACCAACGCGGGAGTGGACATACTCCTGCGAATCAAAGCGAATTGTGCGAGATGAACACTAGCGAATACGCATAAACAAACAAATCGTGGTGTAATAATCGCAATAACAACATTAGCCGACGGGTTTTGATTGCAATTTGCTGAAAATATTTGGTAGACAAACTAATCATAATATTTTTATCTACACATATCAACGTAACTTTGCTATGGAAAAAACGGCTTCTTAAGGGGGGGCTTCGGTATTTTATTTTATTTATTTGCATTTATTTTTTATATTTTTTTATGAGTTCTTATCCTTTCAAGAGTATTGAGTAAAATTTTGAGATTAATCGAAGCAAAACTGACATAGATATTGATTTTTGAAAAACAGAGCTTCATACATTGTTCAAAGCATCTCGCAATTTTGAATCGCGTTTCCCAAAACCTACGATTTCAAAGTCGGTGCCCATCGTAGCACAAAAACTACTGGACCGATCGATTTGAAATTTTGAACATAAAATCTGTACACTATTTGCCAGGTAGCCCCGTTGAGTTTTTA
The DNA here is from genome assembly GCF_943734745.1 of Anopheles darlingi. Classification (NCBI taxonomy): domain Eukaryota; kingdom Metazoa; phylum Arthropoda; class Insecta; order Diptera; family Culicidae; genus Anopheles; species Anopheles darlingi. Next base: position 39,862,734 of record NC_064874.1, read on the forward strand.
TAAAAATTGTTGATACTTTTTTTTATATAATTTTTTTAATTATGTAAAGCTCATTGTTTGAGGTAATATCGAAAAAAGCTTCACTTTTTCAACTTCAAAAATCTGCCAAAAATCGAAAAATGGGAAATTCTATAAAAACTCGACGGGGCTACCTGGATAAACTTATAATCTAACAAAAGAATATTGATTTGTATATTTATGATGACCCGTCACGTGGCTACGATGGGCACCGCAAAAAGTACCTTTTGGCAGACTTGCCTTTCTAGATTGGATGCGATGGACGCAGTTTAGATCAAATCTTCCTCAAAATGGAACCAAATATTCTTGAATAGTTGTAGTTTGATATGACAATATTTTGAAAACATAAAGTTGGATAGTTTCTTCACTAAAAATCGTCAAAAATGAGCCTTTTTTCAATCGGAAATAACCAAAGCCCCCCCTTAAGATGGATGTGGTATACAAAGAGCACATCAAACTATAATAGATAACAAACGTTATGGAAAAGCTCACCCACCATATGTTACCTACTTGCAACAAGTGGTTGACAAAATATTCATGCCAAACCAACGCGATATCCATAACAGATGACCGCTCCTTTTTAATGTTACAAGCATAATGTGATACATTATGTACGAACATATGACCGCCCTAATCCATTGATATACCTATTTAAATTATACCTACTAATGAAAGCATCCCTGATACTACTTTAAAAAGTTGATAGATTGAAATTAAAGCAGAAAAGAAAAGAAGAAAATGCAATTCCATGTAAATGGTATAAATTATTCTCGAAAATTATGCCACAACCTGTTGCTTGCCGATCAATCTTTCGCCGCAAAACTAAACACCCTAACGACTGAACTGCATCAACTCCGAACCCAGCAAAGGAGTGTCAGCACACCGACTGTATATCATTAAGGGCTAAGGCCTCACATTTGCTAATGATGGAACACCATCAACGTCACTGCCCGGTTGTCCCATTAATGGGTTTTCCCCGGAGGATTGACTCCATCAATTAGTGTTGATATTCCGTGGGTTAAAAAAGAAGTATAAAATATCTCTTCTCGCCTTTTTTATGTTTTCCACCGCTTCTCACCCTGTACGCCGGTCACTAGCGGGGCCTGGACGCTATAGTTTAGTGGATGGTGGTGGCGAAAGCGTTCGCGAGAATATGCAAATGATAGCAAACTATTAACCGCGCTTCTAGAGTGTCTCGTCTATCGTCGTGATCGTCGTGTGAAATGAGTAAAATTCTCATCAAAAAAAGCGATGGAAAAAGAAGGATGATTCACGACCTGTAGCCATCGTTCTACGTCGCGCTCACGTGGAAAATCATTTCATCAGTCCCCTTGATGAAAACGTAACCTTATAGGCTCCTATCCAGCCCCGACATCCGTCCCGGTCGTAGCCGAGCTATCAGCACCGATCGATGGGGAAAATTATCGATGCCAATCGATTAGTCACCAAGCGGCCAACACTGGCCGAACCGTGCGAACCGTGGAGTAGCATTTCCCAATCGCCGTTTCTTGTTTTTTTTTTCTTCTAATTTTATTAATACATCCACTGCCAGGTATCGTACCGTACATTCCTCTCTCCTGGCACTCCTGGCTGCTGGCCTGGTAGTATCGAGGTGGAAAACGAGACAGATAACGGCCCCTAGCCCACCCGGAATGTGTCTAATGCGGAAAAAATCTGAAGTTTAATCGCACGCTACTCCACCACCACCCACTACTTACTCAAGCTCGCTCTTTCGCTCCCTCTCTTTCTCTCGCTCCCTCTCACTCTCTCCCTCTCTCTCTCTCCCTCTCTCTGTTTTATTCTCTTTTGTTATACTCTCGCACCTCCCATCCACTACCAACCAGCCTCAGGGAAACCAAGGGAAAATCGAGAGACGGAAAAAGGAGACACAAGAGATCGATATCCTCGCGAGATAGGAACGGAGGGCGAGCATGGTTCATGGTCGACCGCAGGATGGTGCAAATTGGCCTCGTGTCGAGTAATGGGCACGGGAGTGGCAGCAGGACTGCAGACACGGGGTGTCACAGATAAGCGACCGCAGCGACCGATTCACGGCGAACACCCACGAGTACCTTTGGAGGGGTTCCATTTATTCCACCGACCGATGGTTGACGGTGGTGGTGGCGATGGAGGTAGTGGTGGTCGGTACATCGATCGACTGTCATCGAGGCCCCGGGATCGACTTTAGATAAATTATATTCAACGAGATAAGGCAAAGATAGAGCCATCGGTGGTTCGGTATCGAACGTTCGAGTAAAGTAAAAAAGGGCGGATTGCAGCAGCTCCAGCTCTGGGGGTCGCCAACGCGTCGCGAGCAAACGGGGTCACTGGTGAACGTCATTGTTGTTGCTGAGTTTATTCCTCCTTTTTTAGTTTTTGTTTCACATCCCCCGTCGAGGATAGCTTAGACGGACTATACCAAGGATAATCCTTCCATCCAGGGGACACTCGCTGGTGAGCAACAAAGCCCGGAGCCACACAGAAGCTGTCAGTGAATCGGCTTCAATGTCAACGTGAAGCATAGCAAATGTGCACGGTATGTGCACGTTGGGCAGACAAGTGGAGTCGACGCAAGCAATAACTACAACGGCGGCGGCGGCGGCGGCGACGACGGTTCAGACCCCACGCCCACTACTGGCTTTTCCGGGTTAAATCACGAAGATAAGATCCGGGATGCCTGTCGACGGCCTACCAGCAAACCAGGCGACTGAGTAAGCTCCGACCAGCGGAAGCGATTTTCATCTTTCCAATGAATTCGAAATAAGACAGCGACGGCTAGATTGAAAAAGGCAACATCCCTTCGCGGACCGGAACGGCCAGATCGAGTGGCCTTTCTTTTTCCCAGGAGGCCGTCAACCCCGGTGGACAGGATGAGATTGCAATCGGGTGCCGGAGCTGGTGCACGGGTGGTAAAAGGATTTGCGAGCGTAGCCTTGGGAAATGCTCTGAGCTGAACACAAAACACTTAGCAGCGTGTATTAGGTTGTTTGCCAAACTGGGTTTAGTGAGGGTTATTGGTTAGATTACAGTCTATCAATAACAAAAAAATCCTGCGTTTCAAAAGTACCTGAGGAGGAAAGGCTCGGTTGGCCAAAAAGGCGAATGTAAGATTGGCTAGACGTCCTGATAGTGCAATTGTGAGTTGCGATCAGAAAACAGTTACAAAGATTTTCATTTTTTCCAGGTATTCGATGTCCCAAAAAGGACATGCATTAGAACATCAACTAACATTGCTCAATTGTGGTTTTGTGAGTAATACATTCTGATAAAGTTACGCAATTTAAATAAAATTCATCAACTTCTTGAAATCTATAGACCACTTCACAACAAACCAATCAATCAATCCCTCGCAATGATTGGGATCGACTAAATTGTTGTGCACGGTTATGAAATAGTCATCGTGCGATGATTACTACGCATTTTTTAGTGACAATGATTAGAGGCATTTCATTAAATTTCTACGGTGGTTTATACTTAGCTTGGATCTACCTTCATTCTCCAAATTTCCTTGTCTAGGATTATCTGTGTGTAAGCTAGGTAGTACAATTATAATATTTTTCTTTTTCAATTTTATTCCTTCTAATTCTGAATAACCAATTATTTACATAAAATAAAAATCTTTTTCTTAAATGTATAAATGGAGCTAATTAGTAGAGACGATGGGTAATAACCCGCATTGGAAAGCAGAAACTAAACCTTAGGTTCCTGGTGGAGCGTCGACAATAGACAAAAGTAACAAAAAAAAACACTAAAAGATATGCGAGCGACATTACAAATAAGAACCTGTCTTTTCTTTAGAACATATTTTTTCTACTCTTCTAATAACTCTTATACGTTGTCAAGTGATTAATAAGTCTTTCTGGACTTTAACAAAACTTATTTAAACGTTGTATACTCATTAATTTTATCAACTGATGCGAACTAACCAGCCACGGTTCGATGACGGTGCGCCGACGAAAGGTAACATCAATACAAAAGCTTCCGGTATGGTATTACTCAGCACACCCCTGTCCAGCGCAGCTCTGTAGTAGCGTTCGCTGTTTATAGCGATATCATAAATACACCGTCGAGACTTCACGGAGTCCGTAAAGTGAAGCACCATTTAAACGGTGTGCATAAATTGTGAAATTGCATTACCGTACCCACCTTGTTGCGCGTCTCGGCGCGTGTTGAGGGCAGAATGGCTGTCAGTCCGACCGCCTGGAAGTCCTATAGATAGTGCGATTCTCTCACTTCCTCTCCCTAGCTACCTAGGCAGCAGCAACAGTCAACCAACGACCATGCCTATACGACCTCTACCGGACCATCTGACCACTTTCCTGTGGTGCTGTTGAGAGCGTTGTGCACCAAACCGTCCTACCGGCAATGTGCATTCAAGTGTGGCATTTTGCCAAGCTGAGCAGTTGTTGTCTTTTTATCACTTTCAGCCTCTCGTACACCATCAAGATGAAGAGGGAAACATAACACCTTCCAAGTCGTACGGTGCAGCCAGGTATACCGGGTCTCTTATCTGCCGAGGTTCCATGTTCTTCGAGCTAGTGGCTGCCCCAGGTGCTGCCACCTTGCTTTGCTCGGACGTCGGGCGCCAAGGAAGCAGTCGCTGCTAATGAAGAGAAACTGCATCACCGCCACGAGTGTTGTAGATGGTTATGCGGTGCCTATGGAACTATGGAACTTCCGGCTAAGCGAACTGGGGTGCTGCTAACGATTGCAAGCTACGGAAGTGGGCCCCTTGGACCGGCTCGATCGGTTATCCTCGGAGGTGTTAAATGCATAAAAACGAATGGGTTTGTCGTTCGCCCAGCCAGATAGCGATTGATTGAGTATGACATTAAGGAGCTGGTGCTGGTGGTAAACGAAGTGCAACCAATGCCATCTGTCCGATGTGGTTTGATTTTCGATTTAACGGAGAAGCTTATAAAAACATCCAAACCATTTTAAGTCAATTGAAACGCACCAATCGAAAGACTATTCTGATAGCACTATATTCGTGAGCAGCAGAGTAACTGAGAAGCGCGTCCCGCGAGTCACTCGACAAACATTATACAAAGCCATGCCAATTCCAAACGACGCACGACGATAGTAAAACCGGGCAACCGACCCGAAACGAATCTGAACCCCAATGTTGTGACCCATGTTCGCCAACTAAATGTAATTAATGGCTACCGAATCCGTATCGCGTAGCCGAAGGCAATCAAACTGTCCCAATTGTGGTGCGAAACTTCGCCGTCAGCCAGCACCGATGGCTCCGAAGCTCATTTTCAGCACTTTGTCCTCATAAAGTCTTTGGTGCCGAGGGTGGACGATATACACACCCGCCAAGCACAACTTATGATCCCGAATTCGCTGTTTCGCCAAGAGACTCAGACAAGCAAATCAAGAACTCCACTCGAAGGAGCGACACGCTCCACCGCTTGCCAATTAGCCAAACGATAAACAAAGTTTCGCCAAACTGTCCCCGGGATCATTCTGGTGTGCGGGAACCCGTCATCTATCAGTGCGGTGTGGTGTGTTTTTCCGGGTTTATGGAAAAATTATTATTATTAATCGAGAAAGTTACTCCACTATCTTAACCTGCTAAATGTCATGGATTGCAGGAATGCGACTGTCCCATCGCTTTTGGCCCGAAAATAATGAATGAGAGTTTGGTGTGGCTACCCTTTATCCTTTTTCTCCTTGACACTAGTTGAAATGCTTTATTAAGAGGTCATCGCAGGTAAGGGAAATCATAATTACTCAATCCAGAAGCAGTAAATTATTTTCAACGACCAATTTACCGCAAACGTTTTACCTGCTAAAATGATGGCAGCAAGGAAACCAACTTTCTTGTATCTGCTCAGTTTTATCTCAAATGATTTTCACCTTCAGTATGACTCTTCCTTTTTCTAAAATTCAGGCGACATAAACGTCTTCCTTTACTAGAAAAACGATCCAACAAGCAGCTTCGTGGTCACTGGCGCGACAATCTCATTTTTATCGCGGAAACATGAAAAACTGCAAGGATAAAAATCAGACGTTTAAATAGTTTGGTACATTTAAACGTTGACGCTCTTAAGCAGTGGTCATCGATCGATTTCATTACGGCAATTTTACATGTTTTTCTAATTGCTTTGTTTGTCGACGGTATCAGAGATAGGAATGCCACACAAACGGTACAACATTCAACTGAAAATTAGATTACCCGCTGCTCGGTGCACTTCATGCTAGTTTGTCAAATGATCGGGCAACCGAAAATAAAATATAACATTTTTCAAATCAAGCTATACCTCTTTTTTCCTATGTGAGCAAATCAACAAAAACTTGCCTCACATTCACATTTATTCGTGGCACTCATCGGTGATCAGGACTGGCGCTGGGAAAAGTACCGAGCGAATCCCTGCCGCGAGCCTTCGTTGCTCGGTTAATGCATTTAACTCGTTGGCTCGTTGTTGGAAGTGTTAATGAGATGGATTCCGATTCCATTTATGCCGTTGGCAGTTGGGGTGCTGTAAGTGGAATTTATGTTGCCCACTTCACGCGCTCTGCGTGATGTAACGCTTAATTGATGCCGCAAGCCGTGTTGCGTGAATTTCTCATTTCATCTGTGCCGAGCTTCCAGGATGGTGAAATTTAAAAAAAAAAACCTAATACCCTTTTTTATTAATACGAATCCTTAATGAACTAATGCTTTTCCCGATTTTAAACTCGTCCTTTAATTTGTCTGTCTCGTGAATACACATTATTCACCACATTTACTGCCAACTGCGTTCGATATAATCCATGTTCAGCTGCTCATGAAATGCTGTAAATGCATTTTGCAATAGCATCAATCGGTAGCACCTTATCCCCAAACGGCGAAAGAGCATACTTCATAACACGTATTTACCAAGCATCAACAAACACGCTCACCAGTGTCCAGTGCATTTCGAGGACTTGAAACGGCTTCAGAAGCTGTGCTCTACTCTCTACACCTTGTTTCTGCTATCCACTTTTTTTGCGACACGCTTTCTGCGCCGAAGCAAAACACTCACCAAACCGCGTGGAATGGCTGAAAATCCGGTAACCGAGCCAAACCGTGGTGTTGGCGATATTAGCATTCCTTTGTATGTTGCCACTCTGGCAGAAAAACCGACCGACAAGATGGCAAAGCAAAACCGCTCACTATGCACCAGTGCACCGGTACCAGCGGTAGCAGTTAGCACCACTTGTAACCCTCCCCGTTTCCTCGCTTCGCAGTAAACGTAATGCTCAGGTTTACAGCACCGGATGCTACCCATTTCGCATCCGTCGCTTCCTCAGTATTTTGTGCCATTGTGGACTCGTCGAACCGGAAAGACTGCGGCAAAAGGATCTTCGTTTTCTGCTTCAAGTGTGTTGCTTCACTTTAGATGTACCAAAAGATGTCGTGCAATCACGATGAAATGCTTCCAAAAAAAAAAGGGAACATGAATGCGTCGACTACGCAGAGATGTTAGATTATTTGAAATACTTATATACTCTTCTGCATGTACATAAGTCAATAATATGTAGCTAAAGATCGTAGAAATGAGAAATGTTCGCTTAATTCCAATTTTAAGCAATGATGGATGTGTTCTGTAAGCATTACAAAGATCTTTGAAAGAGTTTTATTACATTGTATTGTACTACAATATCTTCACATTTTGTCAAGTAAAGGTATTAAAAGATCAAAAAATAAGAAAGAAGTGAAAGGTACTTCCTGTCTTGTTGCTTTGTTTCATCTCGTTTGATTTACTCTACCCGAAATGTTTTACATTGAATCAAATAAATGCGGTCCTTCGACTTACGAAACTCATTCCAATATCGTAACACAAATGGCAAGGTAATGCCATTGTTATTGGTTGAACCTTACCGGAAGGACAATAAGAAAAAGGAAAAAACTAAAAAGTTAAATGCAAAAGTCGCGTGGTCTCCAGTGAGCTTCAATTTGTGTTTGTGCCATCCACAAGGGAACAAGTCATTTTCACACTTTTGCTATAAGCTTACTTCTTACTCGTTTCATTGTCACCTAGCCGTGGAATGAACCGAGTCAGTGCAAAGGATTGGCATTGGAGCAAATAGCAGGAAAGAAAAACCGGGCATACGACGCCATCAACGGCGTGGGTTTGTGAGAGGTGGAATGGTTTCATTCGCGTTTTATCAAGAATGCTGTATCCTGCTGGATTTTGCGTTTTCCAGGTAAACACCCGGGAAACTGTCAAGAAGTTTCAAGCGCGCAAACGAAACAGAGGTCAGACCAGGATGAAGATCCCATCTGCGTAATTTGAATATTATTTTCCCGTCGCGAATGGCAGGCGGATGCAAGAACTTTCATTGAGATGTTCCGATGGGTCGCAAACATATTAGGCCAGGATTCGCAAAGTACCTTTTCTAAAAGTTTGGAGATCCCATTGAGTATTTCAATGAGCGAAAGGTAAGGGCAAAATCCAAAAGGTTTAACAATATAAAAAGCTCCGTTGGTACGCGTTGACAGTAGCAGTTTGATAACACTTGCCAATTGCAGTCATTTAGAAACATTAGACGTGAATATAAAAAAAACTCTCCTTTCATCTTCGACTTTTCTTTTGTAACTTGGTAACTGAAAATTATTACTGTTACTATTACTTTGTATGCCAACCAAAAGACATGACGCTAATGTAAGAATAGTTTTATTTTATGTGGTCTCATGCTCTACTAACTCTACTACACTAATATATGATAAAAGACAGTGAAACGATATTTCGTCGTTTGCTCTCGTGATATTTCATTGTGACGTGCATTGCATTTCGTTCCCTACTTACGCAGAATAACAGCGAAAGACAAAAATACGATCGCGTATTATCGTACGAAAAATACGTAACGCAGGGATCCACTGTAGCTATCATGCTATATGCTCCAGTGCACATAAATTCGTAACACGGCCCGATGCCATAAGTTTCCGGTCACAGGACAAACGAGCATGTGCATAAAAAATCTACGAGACTCACGATTGGCCGCCGCGATTGCCCGACATTCCATAGGCGACCGTGAGTGTCATGGGGATCTAAGATTTATACATGAAACGTTTGTTAAGTGGCGCTCTTTCGAACCGGCAAGTAACTGAATTTGAGGTTTGTGTACGAAAGGAAAATAAAAATACCAAACGAAAGGCCAACTCCCGGTCGATGGCAGGCAGAGCGATAAAAGGTGAAAGATAAGCCATCGCGAGGGAGCTCTTTCCGTGCGCATTCCGTGCGGCAGTCGGCCATTTCCCACAATTCTTCGCCATTTCGTTCACCACCACCAACCCCTAGCGTAAGCTGATAACGTGACGAACGCATTGCAACAGCCTTGACTGCCATTTTCCTCAACATTCCCGTGCAAATGTGTGTCCCATGTGGTAGGAGCTAGAGGACAGACTTTTGTTATCGACATGATAGCAACGGGGTTATTTCGCATTTTTCTTACTTTGCTTTGTTATTGTTTTTCCACCGCGCAGCAATAGGACGATTCGATGGTAGCAGCAAAACGCGACGAAGCTCTCGGCTGGACTCTCATTCACAACGCACTCTATAGTGCCAACGACTGGCTTGACAGTGGCTTTCCGTCTTGGACCATAATCCTTCACTGAAACCTTTTGCCCCGCTGGAATGCCATTTGTGCCTGGACCAGATTCTCGCCGACAATACATCATATTAGATGTCAAATGGAGGATTGCCATTGTGGCTTTTTCTTTGTCATTTGCTGTTGCCAGACAAACTATGAGTCACGTCCCGACGCAACTCTGCTTTATCGCCAAAGTTTTCGCCAAGAACGGTTTGAAATTAGGACAACAACATGGCGTTGTTGGCTAGGGCCAGCTTTGGAAGAAATGTGTCCTAGAATGATCGAAAAGCTGCGGGGGGTGGGAGGCAAAAATGGCCGATGCCAATTCAAGTTTGGTGAGCCAATCGGCTCCCCTTAACTCAAACCGGGAATCGCGAAAACACCGCGAACTAGGCCGGGCATGGATTGCAAAGTCGAAAAGTAATCAGCACGCACCATGCAGCTCGGACAGACGGAAGTGGTAGCGATGGAAATCTCGTCCTACTTTCGTTCGTCTGAACTGCTGCTTAACTTTCCACTGAACCGGTTCAACGTAGTCGCACCAGGCCTACTGTGCTGATGTGCGCGACGGATGGCCTTCACAACCGATGGAGGCGCCTGGCAGCCGATGATAATCGAAAATAAATTGCATTTGAAAGTTCAAAACAACATGCATTATGGAACGTCCTGCTAACGACCCCTCCCTCTTTCTCGTGTGCCCCTTTCTCTCTTCCCCTCTTTCTCTCTCTCTTCATTCGTTCATGTCGTCTGTCAAACGGGCTGAAAGTCAGCAACTTTAATGCCTATAATGAAGTAATGTTGAAGTGCTGTCTCTCCTGTCGCGTCCTGTTCAACGTATTGTTCGATTCACACTTGTGTCGTCTGTGCTTTCTTGACAAACCAACACACTTAATCTGTAATACAGTGACGACAGGATGTGACAAATAAGCACCGAGACCAGACACCGTGCGCCTCCACCAGAATGGCGCGCCACAATGGTCATTCTGCGAACGAAATGGTCGAAAGCGGTAAGCAAGAAAAATGGATGGAACTAAGTTTTCTCCAACCACACAACGAATCCGAAGTGAAACGAATTATCGATTTAGAGCACTTTGGGGGAGCCACGTGGACGACGGCGACGAAGGATGTTACTCATTCATCCAGTCATCGGAAGCAGCTAGTGAATCAAATTATGTTCCCTTCCGTATGCAACACCCGTCTGCCAGCGCGTGTAGGAATGTCGATCGAAAACACACGCGTCATCCACTGGACGGTCGGTTTAATTCTGGTTCAAGAGCAGCAAGAGCAGCAACGGTGGTGGTAGCAGCGCAGACAGGATGCTGTCTACAGCATGCCCCGTCACGTTTGTAAGCCGACTTGGCAAGGAGCGCCACTAGCAGGACTGCTCTTGGACGTTATCGCTGTTCGTTACGTGTGCAATCGAGAAACGTGCCCTCCGAAATCGAGTGCGCCCAGACCGGGAGCGAGGACAAGGACAAGCAAAGGCGAAAGTACTCTCCATTCAGACTGGATTTTCACTTTCAAACTGTGTCTAAAGCTGTTCGACGGACTGTCAATTCCGCGCTTACCTGTGTTGAGAATTTGATTTGCACGACAATTTATTGGAAGGATTGTTCGAAAAACGAAGCCAGTACGCCATTGAGTGCATTGCTTCGATACTTAAACTATGATGCTGATAACCAACAACGCTTTTAAGTTTTTTAATAAACCCCAGCAGTTATAAGTTAATTGTAATGGTGTCTGAAAAAGCTGGTATTGTTAGTATTTTGCTTCTAGCTGTAAACTCACTACTAGTAAGTACCTCGAATACCATCAATCATTATGAATTGAAAACGAGGAAAATAAATAATTTTATAAATTTACATTTGCCAATTTACAATTAGAGTTCCATTACAAATGAACAGCCGCATGTGAAGGCTTAGCATACATTTTAAAACTCTCGCCAATGGCTCTCTAAATCCAAAATGGAAAAATCGGTTTGTTGTCTTTAAAAGCCCTTCGTGCAATTGATTTCCTTAAACATATAAAAAATATAGTATGCCTAATCAGTCGAAATCTTATACACCTGTAAAGTTGCTAACAGGCCACCATCGATTATTGCGTAGCTATCCACAAAACAAACAAATGAACATAAATATCCGTCGAACGACGTAAAACCCCTTTTCCCAAATGAAAGCGATGGGAACATCTCGCCGACAGCTGGCGACCACCCTGGCCTAAATGGCGACGGAACGCTTGTACCACGCACTTATCGCCCGTTCACGAGGACGCGTGACCTTTTCCGCATCCTACCTTGTCAAAACCCTGTGTGCGCTATCAGACCGCATCGATTAAACTTGGGCTTCCCCATGTTGACGCTCCTATGCGGATATGGTCCATTGCGTTTGTTTAATAATTTAATTGGCTTATCAGTAAGTTGCTACGAGATGGAAGTCGAAGACGAAGTTTGCAGTAAGAAAAGGATCAAATGAATTCAATAGTACACCGACTTCATGAGGGAATACGACAGACCAACAGGGAGTCACAATATTTTATGATTAATGACACATCTTTAGAGTTTACGGTAGAGACTGACAGTCATAATCCTGCGCGTCCACTAAGGAGGGTTTCACCAAATGTAATCAAATCCTTTCGCCAATATCGAATGGCTGCTTTCACAATAATTCTGATGGAAAGGATCCATTTCTCGTCGATATCCTATCCCAGTTGGTACATAAACTTATATTCACACATCAAACGAGGCACATCGAGAAGCCAAACGACATAGGGCCTTTTTAACATATCATATCGCTCCAAGCGGTACTGCTGGTACTGCTCTCCGATGCTTAACCACCCTAGGGATGTAAAGAAAACCAACAGTTCTGTTGCACAAACAGACATACCACGGTGTGTGCAGCTCGCTTGCTCTGAATGCACATAAATCGGAATAAAATGGAAAACGTAATTCCTTCAGCTTTCAATCAGCCACAAGATTGATATTGCTTTCCTTACAGAATGATGCAGAATGTGGCCAAGATGGATTTCTCAGTTCATTGCTGATTCACACCAATCTCCACGGAAGAGGTTACTTGAAGGTAAACTTGAAACCGGGCTTTAATACGATTGCCAAATGGTGAAAAATAAATTCACGATAAGCCAAATTTGAACTCTACTAAACAAGCAATTTCCATTTGCATTTCGACTAACCCATCGCTTCGCACGTATTTTACATAAATATTTTGAAGAGAAAATAAAACATGCTAAAGTGCAATACTCTGCCACGGAACCGAGTTTGAAGTGATTACTTTGGCCATTGGCCAATTGATTGTGCACTTTGCGAGCGCCATCATGTTTGCTCTTCAACAAATGCGCCATCCGTGACGATATTTCGAATTCGAATTTGATGAAAATCATCATGCAGCAGCATTTCCGGGTGTTGCTATCGTTGACTTTTCAACAAGTGCCACTTCCGGAAACGACGCCATTTAGCTGTAACGATGAAAATCAAACACAACGTCAACCCAAAGTCAGCATCGATCGAGGGGACAGGCTACAGGCGAGCGTCGCTATTTGACGATTGCAGTGCCAGAGTATCGCGCCGTTCTGCAGCGTATTGCTGTCCCGCTCTGGAAATCTCTTATCAAAATCGCATTCGCCGGTGGCATTGCCAACGGGGTGAGTGTGATTGCATTGGGGTTTGCGCACAATTTATAGCACCATGAATCAAGTGGAATTATGGCATGTGGGAGCAACCGCCGCTCAAGACTATCGTGGCACGGCTCTTGATATTCTGAATTTGGTTCTCTGTTGCCCAGTTGAACGGTGTCAGCGATTCCTAGTATGCTGCTAAATTACGATGACCCGTGCTGGTTTCGTTCTGGACTCGTTCACGTCTATAATAATCCATTGTGCCAAGTATCGCAGATTTTAACGGGAATTGATAAAATCGAAGATTTCGATCTGTTGCTATTTCCTTTTCATCGTACGTCAGTGCCGATAGCAGTAGATTAAGTGGAATGTTTATCGAAACTAGATTTTCAGCACTATAGAAATAGTTTAAATCAGATTTTGAAAACTTTAACAAACAGTTCTGATCCAGCTAAGAATTTGGATGAAGTTGATATTTATACATCCCTTTTAATCGCTTCATTTTTAATCACTTAAATTATGAATTTTGATTGAAAAATGATAAGAAAAGAATACGAAAAATGGAGAAAATTTTCCACAATAAAAATATTGATATTAAGAATTCCATATAAGATATCTCGCAACATGCGTACGTTACTATTTCGGTTTAAGACCCATTGCAGTATTAGTGGAAAATTGAACGTAGCGTTTTATGATAAAGGAAGTGCGCAAATGTTAAAAATCTAGATTTGACGTTGCCCGAGGCCAACAAAAAATTGAAATAACGTGCATCAGCATGCAAAACCAACGATAAATCGAAAATGAAATCATGCGTATAGTTCTGCGCCACTTTCAATTTCGCTAAAGAGATTTTGCCCCATTCACGTTCTACAAGTAAAGCTTCGGTAGAAGAATGCTTTCTACCCGGCAGCACAAAATTGCTTTGCCATCTCGCACTTAACCGTCCGGCTCATCCTGGCGTTGGTACGACACCAACATCATCAATGGCAACGACAGCAATAAGGACGCTGCCACAATCAACGCCTCTGCCGCCACTTCCGTCGCCACTACAATGGACGACGGCAATGGATTTAACTGCAAAACTGTTGTTTATTATTGTTTCAGTGATAGCTTTCGGTCAATGGTCGGTTGCCTGTCTGCTACACACAGTAACACTAAACACACGACGTCATGGCTTTATAGAGGGGATTAGATGATGCGGATGCTTTCTTCTCTTGGACGAGGGAACCTTAAGCATTAGCTGCCAGCTGCAAGGTCGGATCGGTCTGGTAGACGCTATTTAACCTAGAGGGAGGAGGTTTAATACCTCCCGTAGCGACGGATCGCCACGATGAGATGCAAATTGCGTCCTATTAAGAGAACGCCACTGTTACGAGATCGGGGGGTTTCGTATCGAGAGGAAACGATGGGCTTTTATTTGGTTAAAGTTTAATACGATTACTATTATTTCGGCTTCGTATCACCCATTTGTTTGCTTTCGAGCTTTTAACCTTATAACATTAGCCGCAAATCTCCTTCGCGATTCTTTGTTTCGCGCTGCATATCGTTTTACTGAAGCTGTGAGATTAACGTTCTTCTCTAGGCTTTCTCTCTAAGCGTTGCTCGAAATAAGTGTCGATTGATATCAATAAACCACATTTTGCAGCAACAATCGGTTAAATGTTTAACCACCTAAACCCTTAATCGCTTTGTGGTTGTGTTTGTATGCAAAAAAAAAGCATACCACTAACCACCATCACTCCAATAGGCATTCCATTTAAAAATGTTGACAGTAATTAAAACCGACGCACAGGTGACACGTGTCCAGACCGCTCCAAAACGATGCTCTTTTCGACTCCCATAGCGTTACTATTCGATTCCCCCCCGGTGTGCCACAGAGAGAGAGAGAGAGAGAGAGAGAGAGAGAGAGAAAGAGAGATAGAGCAAACAGAAAATTAAACTGAAACAATATTTATCCATCGTCGATTGCTGTGCCAGCTGAGCATTTCTGCTAACTGCCCCGTGGGCGCTTTTACGGTACGCTATGAGTCATGTTGATGTTTGCATTACCACAAGATGCTCCAAGCGTATAGAATCATCGTGTTCAATCCGTATTAGGACTGTTTTTGAAAACCGCAAGATATTTTTGTTTTCGGATTGGCTTATTATAGAATGATCGACTTCACGGCATAGCAGCACACATTACACATAATCCCTTTTAAGCTGATTCAGTTAACTCATTGTGCCAATCAAAGAGCGGTGGAATCGCACAACAGCTGGAACGCGGGCTGGCGAATACCAAATCCTGTCGCCAGCCAAACGGTGGTGTTGTTTTGCATTCCGGTCACCGATCGATCGGACCGGCCCGGCACGGCCCGCCTCTCCTTTATGTCTGCGCTCTACCCATCAGATGACACAACCGACATTCGAACACAACAAAACCATAAACAATGGAAACACGGCCCCGAGTAGCCTAGGGTTATTTGGAGCCCTTGTGTGTGTGTCCCCCAGTGTCCAAAAAACCCGGTTCGTCTAGGCGCTAGGGACGCAGGAACACCTTTCTCCCGCGGGAGGTCTCGTCGTCGTCGTCGTCGACGTCGTCCTGGCGGTCCTGACTTGGCGAAAAGTTTGCGTGTCGAGTGATTTATTGAACTCACCAGAGCTCCTGCTTGGTTGGCTGGCTGGCTGGCTCGCAGACTACTGATTCCGGACGGTGGTGGCCAGAGCTGCACCAACTAGCGAATGGAAATGGAAAGCGTGCGGCGGAAGTTTTAACATAAATATTCAATTTCGGTACCATAACGTTTTTGTGAGTTTTTCGCTCACCAATGATTTGTTTTTTTCTTTTTTTTTTTTTTGTGTGTCTCCAGCAGTTCAGGATGACACTCCAACATAAATGCTTCGTAATGGTCATGATATGGGGGTTTTTCGCTCCTCCGGCTAGCTGTCCTGCAGGCGTCACTGGTACGATGTTAAAGCCGTGCGATTATGGTGTTTGCAGCTTATTTCGATCCGTTTCAACATAATTTTACTCGCGTCTTTCGTAAAAGTAGGGAAGCGTCGGTGTGACGTAGAGTAGAGGAGAAGTTGTAATGCAGTAACAATATGATTTATGACGGTAAGATACTCTAGCAAAGTTTCGGTGTCCGCGAACCGCACCGAAGGTGCTAATCTACATCCATGCGCGTTATTTTCTTTTCCATCGCTTTCTAGTCGAAAAAGAACATGAAGCAGAAAAGTATTTAATTTTCAGCATAAAAGCATAGATGTTCGTTCACTCGCGATTGAAGATGACTAGGGAAAGAATGAAACTTAACGCAAACCATGATAAAGCTTCTCGCCCCAAAGGACAGAGCAAAAAATGCGAAAATAAAACCATTTAACCTCATTTCCTGACCTACTAATTGTTCCGGTGTGACTATAGTATAGACTAGGCGGACTAGGCTAGACTAAGGTAGAGCGTTTGGATGTAACCGAAAACCGATCGCAGTCACAGGAAGCACGTTGGTGCTTCCGGCGATTAATTTACGGCTACGGTGGACCAATCACTTTTCACTCTACCTCGTCGCAAGCTATTTTATGGCCAGAAGGTGTTCTTTGGAAGTTTCGTTTTTTTTTTGCATAAAAAAAGCAGACAGTAAACGAAAGTATGCGACCATGATAACCATTTACACATTTTGATGGATCTATCCTTAATTTAACAGTAAAGTAATAATGTTGTCCATGTGTCTAGGTATTATTTGAATGAACGAGCAAAATGAAGGTTATATTTATAGAATGAAAAGATTAATGAAGCATTATTTTGCTGCTATGTTCGACAAATATTATCATTAATGCAAAAATTGCATTAACTTTGTGATAGAATTGTTTCCCGGAGATTTTTTTACATATTATATAAATATTATAGATGGTGAGTAAGATTTCTGTTTCTGTTATGTTACCTATCTTCGTTATACCCACTAGAATGATTGTCATTTCTTCTAAGTTAAGCAACCTAAAAAGTCTTGTCCATCTAAAGTGGAGGTGAATACGAAACAGTATTCCATTCTTTCAAAAATGCAATTTAATGGCACATCTGATAGATGCGAAAGAAATATTGACAATATGATAATTTTTAACATAATTAAAACATAATTGCTAGTTTGCTGCACAGAAACCATGGCCAGTGGTCGTCGTTTAAAGGCGACAAAAAACCACGGCAACAGAATGGAACTTGACTGAAACTATGGTAAACGAATGATCGGGACCTGACGGGGGCCACATGGTTTTGCTCAGATTTTTAAAGTTTAAAGAACCTCGATGTCAACAGCGAACACGCTACTTGCCGTCCGATTTGATCCGTGCGCCAAATGCGATGCTGGATCGTACCCGTACCCTCTTTTTTCCTTGGCCAACGCTTCTCCTCTAATCAGATCCGTCCGGTACAACGTCCGCCGGTCGAAGCAGATCCCCTTGACCTATCCTAATGGTTATTTGTAATACGAGGGAAAGCAAATGGCTGGCCGACGGAGGGGGGTAATGCTGACGGGCCAACTGACGGACCGAAACGTCAACGAAGCGCAACCACAACCTGTTGCCAGCCAATAGGCGAAGGTTGATTGATCTTTTGCCCCAGGCCTAGGGCAGTAGAATCGGTGAAATGGCTGGGAGTAATGGTCTGCCTTTGCCTCAACTGCATCAGATGTTTATTAATAGAAAATATTTGCTCAGTGCCGGAACTCAGTCACCATACCCACCGGCTTCCTGTTCCCCTTTCCACCCTCTGACCAGTGTACCGGCCACCCATATCGAACACTTTGCCCTTCCTGCGCTCCTCCAACTCCTACTGCAGGGGTTTCGGCTATGCCGCCGTCAGCCTGTATTATTCCATTTTCTCACAATAATTGTGTTATTTATAGGTTAAAATGTACTGCGAGCGTCAGCCCTGCACCCTGTGGTACACACGATTGACTGGCTTCAAGGACGCGCAGGGTCCACCGGTAGATTGTGTAATTACATTTCCTTTTCAATTGTGTTCGCGGGCCGGAAGTGAGAAACCGCGGAAGCCGACTGAACGAGCAACGCCCCATTCTTCCGTTCGGAACATAATCGAAAAGTTAATTACTAAGGAGAACCGCGCAAAACGCTACTTCGCATGAAACGCCCGTGGGATAGTTGTTTCAGGAGATGTAACGCGGATCGCGAAAGCAGAGAAAGTGCGACGAGGAGAATCAGTTCTGGAGGAAATGGATATTTCACTCCGATTGCCGGAGCACTTTCTGTGATTGATTCCTTTTCTTTAATGCATACTACCGCGAAGAGGGTTCGGGTGGGCGAATTTACAATCCACAATCTGGAAGCATACCGTGAATGATGCTTTTTCAAGCATGCATTTTCCGAGCAACTGCTGGGGACTGTGTTGGATGCAGATGTATTTGGTAATTTTCCTTAAATTGCAACGCCACACTGTCTTGCGAACACTGTCTTGAAGGCCACATTACGAAGTATAATGGAGAAGATCGCATTTCGCTTGTTCTCTCAATTTCGATGGTCCGCTGACGTATGATGCTTCTTTAGAAGCTGCAATCCATTATAAGTTCCTCGCTTCATGGCAAAAATAACTAGGGATAACGTGTACTTATGAATAACAAATATGTAGCTTCCATTTTTATACTACTTGGATTCTATCTTTTGAATTTCTGAAAGATAGTATCGAAAAGTTATATATTCGTCTGTCAAAATGTTGTGTAATTTGTGCATTCAGACGCCTTAGCAAGAACATTTGCGAACAGTGTGGATTCTCTAAATCATATTGATAATATTGATGTTAATATTACCACTTAATAATTGCATTAAAAAAACTAAAATGTGGAATGAATTAAAAAAAACAAACAATGGCGACCACATCTTCATCATATATCATAACGCGAAGCGAGCCTAAAACAAAATACCCATATCTGGAAAAAGGTACTATAAAAACAAAGATAAAGAAGTAAAACACCGATAAAGAAAAAACGTTTATCGGTATCAACAAATCACAAATCATGTAAATCCCCTCAACCATGGAGTTTCTAAGCAAATTAAACGGATCGACGGAAACGCGCGTAAAATTAAAAATTAAAACAATCAAGGGCCCGGGGGTTCCTAATTATCGCCAAAAGAGACCTTCCAAAATAGGATTGTAATTTCCCTTTTCATTCCCAAAACGTTTACGAACCATAAAATGTTACCAATCGCGCGATCGAATCTCCTTCCGCAACGCATTCAATCAGTGGCTGCGTACTAATTGAATTCGAATAGCAAATTGAAACACGAAATCGCAGAAATAAAATGCCTAAGGATTCTTGCTTTGTTCCTGCCCGTGACCGAGCGAACGAAAAGTGGCGAGGCCCGGGGCCAAAGCTAAAGGGAAATTTTACTTCCGACCATTCACTGCACCGCAGCGAGCTGCAAACGGAATGCAAATAAAAGGTCCATGTTTACGCACCATCTTTGGCTGAACGTATTCTACATATAAAAAAAGGTAATGAAAAAAGGCAATTCGAAGGCATGGTCCGCCGCATCCACCGACCCGGAGTTTTGACGGATATAGGAAAGCCAAACCGTTGATAAAGCAGTGCTGATCCTTCCTTCTCCAAGGACTGGGCCTTTCTTCTGGTCTGCTATGCTACGGGGCGATTCAGAAGCCACTTATCAAGCACCTTTCATTTCCATTTCGGCAATCATCCTTCGCTGGTACACTACAACACACATTATGTGAAAATGACACACTCTCCGGCATTCCGACCGCTTTCCCCCTTCCCTTCTGAAGTTCAAACAGCTGTGACCGTGGAAAGTGGAACGAATTAGAAAGTGGAAGTGAAATGAATTACCAAAATGTGTGCCTTACCGGCAGCATCTGCAGCAATAAAGTGCGTTACGCGTACCGCCGCGTGTCGTGTTTTCGGCGAGGTTTCCAATCCCGGTCTGACCAAGTTTCCCTGACCCCTCCATCCCTTAGCAAAACACATTACCATGATGCAAATCCGAACGATCCGAACAACGTTGAAACGGGTACGCAGAGTAATGGACAACCGGAGGCCAAATAAAATATAAACAAGTACAAAATTAATTAAAAACTGTAAACCTCTCGATATGACTTACGGAAACATGAAAGTAGCAAAAGGGAGTGTCGTACCAGCCAAAGTTTGTAACTGAACCATAAGTTCGTAGTATGAGTTTACCGTGCATGCTGTGCATAACACGCATAATTTAAGAGGTTTCGTATATTCCTTACTAACGGTGCAATCGAATGTCACTCTATGGCAATGATACCGTCCCTTACCCGTTCTGAGGTGGCAGCTTCATCAAGTAAATGCCATCGGTAGCAGTACACTTCCATTCCTTTTTGAACAGAGAGCTGAAGAGTGATGAGTGATGCGGAAAGCCCAAGAGCTGATAAGGAACATGAAGATGAAAGTGCATGGATGTGTGCTTGAAACAAACAAATCTTTTTGATGTTTCTCGACAACGTTTGCGAGCGAACTTTGATGCTGCAGATCCCCGTTTTTGGTGCTTATTCCGGCAAATTTCGGTTACATTCCGCCTAAAATGCATTTCAGCTTTTGATCACCTTTATAAACGACATCTGAGTTGAAGTTAATACAACAGGATGCAGTGGAGCGCAACATGTTCAGCTTTACCGCATTTTAAGACCGTCATTCATACATTTCGAGAAGTTCATGTTGAAGGTACATATTCCAGTCGATCGAATATTCATCGATTAATCGCTACCGGTTGGCTTATGCACCGAAAGAGACAATGCTGATTGGCCACCGGAAGCGATGAAGCGTGTCTTTTGACGCGTGCATGATCATCATTTTCCGGAACGCTCTTCAATGTACCCGCGTTAAAGCGGATCAGCTTGGAAATTCGGAACCAATTAAGCTTTCCATTCCAATCCGATGGCCTTTAACCTTCGGGCACCGTCCAACGATTTTATGTGCAACAACAAGGTTCTATTCCCTTCAACCTGTATCCTTCCTTGCTGCAATAGTGCGGTCGGCCATAATGGGATTTTGGTGGGTCTGGTGGCGTAATGAGAGCCGGAATCGAGATCGTAACGAGCTCGTAGATGCGCTGCACCTGCCAAAGGACTCGAAAGGTCTATGTTTTTGGGGCAGCATAAAACTTTTACGACAATCGCCGGTACTCATCCCTGAGGTTCCCGGCGGTAGCGCAATGGTCGCTAAAGTATATTGTTCCGCTCCGTGGTTACCCATGTTTCATCACCAGCACAACACGCCGTGCCCTGATCAAAACCCCGAAATCATCCCCCAAAAAACCAAAACCCCTCTCCAAAACCAAACTCCCGGGAACGCGAAACGAGGAAGATAATAGACAAACAAGCGACCAAACCGAAATGCGAAATAGGGAGAAAAAAATCGAATGAACTCAAACAACGGCCACAACGTCGATTTACTGCCAAACCATCGGCCGGCCGGCTTGCGAAGGCTTGCTCGCGTGTAGCCATCATAAACGGCGCGCTGGAACCGGTCTCTGTTGGGTTTCGGTAAGCTATGGCAGCGCTTGGTTTTGGCTTTTGCGTCGCCTGACCATTACGCGTCGCATATGTAACTTGTTGCAAATCAAGCATGACGGCAAGCGCAAATAGCCCCCTATCGCGGTGCCTGCCGGTAGTTGGTTTGCTCAACTACCAAATTGAAGAAGCCTCTTGGCTGAACCGGTTGAGATCGGTCGATCGTAATGGATGATCGTTTCGGCTTTTTTTTTCTCGCCCCACACGACAAACTATTACCCTTATCTTTTTCTTGTTGTTGCTGTGAATGGAACGAACGAAGCACTTTGCACTTACCAGCACTTGAGCTTCGACGATCGCGAGCGTGGCGGCGGGTTGCTTATTCGTCCGACCGTGACTTCGAACTTGTACCAGTTCGGTAAGAGAGGGTAGCCGCGGCGGGGTTATTTCACTTTCCTGCACCTCGGTCTGCAACTGACGTAAGTCACGGGGAACTACTTGTGCCAAACTGCATCTTTTTTATCTCAAAATGTTTGCGTTGCCCTTGGCACACACACACACACACGCGCGCGCACAGATGGTCGTTCCTTTACCGGTCGCGTATGTTACGCATTCTGGCATGCACGCTGAAAATTGAATTTATCAAATTCACTGCAAAACCTTCATCAACATTTACACCAGGATTCGTCATTGACTACTTGACAAAATCATGCCATTTGGCAGCTGTTGAGAGGTACCTCAGCAAGTCACTCAACCAGCTGAAACCAGCTTACTCTGCACTGGTTACTCGCTTAAACTCTGCTAACTGCTGCTGCCGCTGTATGTTGTGATGTGTGTGGTCCGTTGCTAACCACATCTAAGCAAACCAAACTTCCTAGTTCAGTTTCATGGTTGGTGTCGCGGTCTCGGTTTCGTCACACGTTGCTGTAAATCGATCGTAATTTTCGAAAAATCACACACAGCTGGCGACTGTCTCGCGGCGTATCTGATGTTTTGCACATTCACACCATGCTATCCAACAATGCGGCGCAGCACCGGACCGTTACAATGCACAATGCTGGTTGTTGGTAAAACAAACCGTATGCTAATTCTATGCGTATTAAAGCGTCACTAGCCACTCAACGCACCAAACTGTGTGGCACATGCACATGCTTGCATGTCATTCCTGGCCGGACATTTGCACGATTCTTGTTTTCGATGCAATCTACTAAACACTCGAAACCAAATATCTGAGTGGGCTTATCTTCATGTATGGAACATTCACACCACACATAATCAGGATCATAGCGTTAATGGAAACGGCTAGAAGAGATCTTATGATTTTTCCATAATCCAAAAAGAGCAGATTCAAACTTAGCGATCGCGTGATGATTTTCCACTTGTAGATCCACACGTGGTCAGGTTAGTTTCCAAAGCTTTTAAACAACGGAAAGGATAATCAGGATAGTAAGCGCTCCTTATGCGCCCAAAAAGATCACAAATTGTCACGAGACTAACGAGACTAACGTTTTGTTTCCATCACTTTCATCTTCCATTTGCTCGATCAGCTGCACCTTACGTGTCGTTCTCTGCAATCACAGGAGCGTAACTACATCAACAGATTCCACATGAAATATACTAGCTTTCACTGCCATTTCGGAAAATGCTTGAACCGTCTTTCCACGGCTGCAAAACCACGACTGATGCCGACCCCATCGCGATTCGACAACGAAGCACGCGCTCGGAAGACCGGCGTCTCCATTCGTGACGTGTTTGCAACCTCACACACACGTGCGCGCTAACGGCCACGATGGAGCCACGATTAGCCACGGTCGTTTATTCGTTTTTATCTAGTTGTTGCTTTGTTTATCTTCGAAGAACGAACTCAAGAATAAGATCGTTCAAGGAAATCGAAACGACATAAAATCACACGTGTGACCGTCGCATTGTACATAAATTATAAAATGTAGCACGCTTCAAGCTTTTGCTAAATTTTCCAAAATAAGGATTTTTTTCATCACATTAGAGGACGAGTATATCTGTTTTGGAGTTTTTTGGTTTCTCATTCGCGGCTTTCGTCCTTCAAGCTTACACACAAAGGAGACGCGCTTGCACTAAGAAATAACCTCCTTATCGATTGGACACAATAAGACATTTGTACCAAGGTATTCTAAAGAGCGGTTTCAGCCTTGGCGTATACCCCGTCCTCTCAAGATCAGCGAAGGTTACCGAGCCCTTCCAGGCCCGCGTAGCATTCCCTATCCACCTCGACGAAGATCTGAATTGAAATCATGCCGGTTATCACAAACACGGCCGCCAGGACATGGTGCTGAAGGACCCTGCCATCCGAATCGCAGGGAGTCAGTGGATCTGATTTAGCGAGAGCAGATTGCGCTGTACCGCCAGCGCCCCAGCCCATGAAGGACCCGCGTAGCGCAACACACTCGATTAAACTCGCGATTACACCTGCAAGCAGTCTCCTCTTGCCCCGTAGTTCTGCACAAAATGATCGCAAGAACATGGAGAGCTCTTTCGCCTTACTTGTGGCGTATTCTACGTTGCTTCCGAAGCTGAGCCTGCAGTCGACCATAACGTCGAGATACTTGATCGCTTCATGAGACTGCCGGTTCCAGCGGTTGGGAACACGTCGTTATCCAGACACCTTTGCAGCGTTCTCCGGAAAATTGCGGGACAAGATCGCAAAGTAGCCCTCAAAGCGACGTTCGGGAGTCCATCAGGACCCGGTGCTTTGGCCGGGTTCAGGCATTGAGTCACAAGCTGTAGCTCCTCATCCTTTATCGCCTCAGCCGCAGCATAGGGTACGGCCCCACCGTTCGCCTTGGGGAGCGGGTACAGGTCGGTCATAATGGTCCGCAGTCCGACGGGGCAAGTCTCGCGAGGTGCTTTTGAGCCACCATTAGGAAACAAAAATTCCAGATAATTTGGGGAAAATGCCTTTAGAAATTGGAAATTTCCTTGTGGTCCGCTCAGCGGTTGGCACTCATTTAAAAAATTCAGTTCAAAATCGCGTTGTCACAATTTGTGCTTTTGCGTAGCGCAAATCAGCTTCGTTTATGCAATTTTATGGCGTGCCTATAACGTTGACAGTGGCACACAAGGTCCCAAAATTAAACGTCAATTTTTCCCGCGCTAAGAACTGCGCTACAACCCTGGAAAAGCGCTTGTTTTGGTTTGGAAACCCAAAATTCGGACTTCTGTGTAAAAATTGGGATTTTTTTTACATTTCTTGACTATTTCGGGTGCGATAAGAACCAATTCAAGTCGTTTGTAACTCCCGCCGTCGTTTTTAGCTGGAAAAGTAGCCCTCCCGACAGTGCAAACTGTGGAAAACTGCCGCGCAAAAAGACGAAGCTGAAAAAGGATTCTTAAGTCTTGCCACGCCAAAAGAAAGCACAGAAATCGAGAACCATCGGGAACCGTTTCGGTAAATTTTAAGATTCGTGATTCTGCTTTATTTACACTAACGTTAGAATTCGTCTTTCAGATATCTACGAAGATTACGGATGTCCTTTTTAGCTACCAAGAGAACAAAAAAATTGCCTTCAATCGCCTCAACCGACATCCGGAACATTCCGGAATTCAAAATTCCACAACGGATATTCGCAAAAAATAAGGAATAGCCGAGGAAGAAGAGAAGCAACAGCGGTATCTAATTTCTAGACAACTCGGCAATAATAGCCGAGGCCACGATTTACATTGACCGATTTAGCGCGTCCCACATTCTGAACTGTAGGTTAAATTAATTCCTTGGAATCCCTTGCAATTCGCTTACCAACATCTTGTTCAGTTTACCTCCTTTTTTCTGTTTGACTGAAGATTGACGATATACATACAGCCGACGGTGCGACGTCTGTCTACCTTTCTACGCTTTATATTAACAATCCCAATCAGAACCACAGGCAGAGTGCAGACAAGTGCAATTATGGCGGTGAGTAGTCTTTTCTTTGCTCCGGGATGCTCCTGTTCACTTGTTTCATTCCAATTTCGATTGTTCTATAGTTGCTCCAGAAAGATATGCAACGGAAGGCTGACAGTGCTGGCGGCTTGAACGATAGTAAACATGACAAATCCTGGTACGATATAACGATGGAGGAGGAAGAGCAAATGACTAAAACTACCGAACGGGAGACACGCATGAAAGTAAGTACACGCTCTACATTCCTTTCCCGCTCTTACATACGCCAGCCCCCTATGGTTCCCTCCGGGGGCCCGTCATGGATTAGTATTCGTGTAATAAATGCGGCAAAGTAAGCCTTAGTTGCCTTAGTGTACAGTACCGAGATTTTAATGTATTGGCTTTTGGTTTCGCTCCGATCGAAACTTTCCTTCCTTTAATGTCAGGAATCACAAAAGAGCAAAAAAGTGACCGCTACAACCAGCTCCAGCGATTCCGACGAGCCATCGACCGGTATGTCTAACCGACAAATCGAGATCGATTTTTTGGGTAAGTAAACGGGAATACTTAGGCGGCTAAGTTGAGATCAACTTAGCTCAAAAGCTGCACATGCTTGGTGACGCTCTGCTTTGAGGTTATCCTTTCTTAACTGTGGCTTCACTTACAACTCAATTATTTAGATTCGGCAAATGTGAAAAAGTACAAAAAGCTGGTGGAAAGTGAAAAAATTAAATCACCTTTCAAGCGGCGTCATTCCGGAGAAGTGACCAGCGACGATAGTGCCGATGAGGATAACGTACAGATAGCGTTAAACAAAGATGGCTCTGGAGCCGGTTTTGCTCCCAATCGTGGCTCCGGTTTTTACGATCGGCACAGTATGTACTCGAAGAAGAGTAAGAAACACGAAGACGATCACGGTAATGGGGGATTCCGTTTGCGGACTGAAAGTTCAAGTTCCTCCGGAGCGTCAAGCCAGAACAGTGGTCGCCGACAAATACTGGAGTATGAAACGGATGAGGCGGTTCTTGCGCGTCGTCAGAAACAGATCGATTACGGCAAGAATACACTCGGGTACACCAACTATATCGAGCAAGTGCCACGGTAAGCAACCCCTCAGCCACGGAAGAACGAGATAAAATCAACACAGACTCGTCAAACCCTCTTCTTCTCGATACATTGCAGTGATGAACGTACCAAAGATCACCCAAGAACGCCACAGAAGCATTTCAAGTACAGCCGACGAGGTTGGGATGCCATGATCAAGATTTGGCGTAAGCAGCTGCACTGCTTCGATCCTAACAGCGCGTAAGTTTCCTTTGCGTACATTGTTTCCCCGTAAACTGTTTGGAGCATCTTCGCGTTATCTAGTTATAAAGCTTTCTACTGCATCCACCCGCTTTAATTATTTCAATTTCTTTCTTGTAGGTTGGAGAACAACAACGAATGAACAAGCCAAAAGCAGCGTCGAATAGAATAGGCGGTACGGCTAGATAGGCTAGTATTTTTGAGATCGTTTTTTTTCCCTTCTGTTCGTATTTATTATATCGTACTTCTTCGTGGCGTTTTTGCTCGTTCTACGACGACGATTGGCAGCTGGGTCGAACCGCGTTGGTAGCTCGATGCGCAAACGTGTGTGCAATTTGTCCCTCTCAACATCCTAAAGCTACCTTCTAACCCCACCCAACCCACTCTCATAATCTCTACATTGTTTCGGGCAATATTGTCTTTTGCCTTTATTGGATACGAGCGAGCGCTAGTAAGAAGAAGGTCAATGTTATATACAAATGTCTGATTTAATACGAATAAAATCGATGCGCACAAACATAACAGGCGCTAAACGAGGTGTAAAGCGGATAAGCTCTCGATAGGCTTTCCCGGAAATCTATCGCGTCGTTGTCATTCTGGGGACAATATCACTGGGGAAGGGGAGGATTGTTCAGGACACAGTCTCTGCTGCAGTAGGATAAGGATTTGATCAAGCTTGTCACTTTGGCGCCGTTCCATGGCGTTCATTTTACTCTCAAACAATCGTTCCATTTCTGCAAATTTAGCGTCTATGTACTGCTTCATGAGTGCTTCCATCATCGCTATAGCAGATCCAGTGACTGTACCTTCGGAGGATGGCACGGTTTGCATTCTACTAAAGAGATTCAACAGTGTGCTATCTACTTCGTCACGTTTCGTTCCAATTTCCGGTGGCGCGGCACTCGGCGAAGGAGATGGGTTATTGTTGGCCGCATTCTGTGCTCCGGACGAAGCTAACGAGCCCAGTACCAACCGTTTACAGCTTTCCGCTCTAGACGAAAGGTCGGTGTTCTGTAACCGCTGTTGGACCTTTGCTACATTGATGCGACCACTACTGGCCGCTGCCATTACCGTGCGCAATGGGTTCGGGTTCCGGGCCAGATAGAGCCGTGTCCCGTACAAGCAGAGAGGCTTATGCACCGTCGTTTGGGTGATGAATTTGAGCTGCAATTCGTCGATATCGTCGTTCGCTAGACGAAGATCGAAACGGAACACCTTCACGTCCCCCAGCGTATACACCAGCTCACCGTGCACCGTCCGAAGATACTCATTCAGCCGACCGTAGTAACACTCTATCACGGGACACTCGACCACGAGCGAAACGGCTCGCGGAAGATAGAGCGGAATGAAGGACAGCTGCATCTCGCACGCCTCGTTCCGATCATCAGTGTCGGTGAGTACTAGACACGATTCAAGATCCAGCAGCTCATCCAGTGGAATCCTACAAGAAAACGATGTGTTTAATACAGCGATGCTTTGTAAACAAACCACGCCAAAGCGCAGATCCTTACAAATCCGGTGTGGCCGATTCGCCCACTTGTACGCTTATTTGCTTCTCTTCCAGCCCTTCCGCCACCGTCCATGTGTATCTGCATCTGTACGGTTCACTGTTCATCTTCTTTCGGAAGAGGCTGCGGATCAATCTGCCGCGAACGCCCTTGATTTTCTGTTGTTTATACGAGGAAGAGAAGTGTCAAACCTGCGCATGCACCCCAACTAGATAAAAAAGATGCTGGCTGATTGGAATTTACCTGGATAACTTGCTGCGAAGAACGGCAGCTCTTGTGATGATCATTTTGGGTTGAAATGTGTTTCTCGCTTTGCTACAGCGTGCTAGTTGGTGCATTTATGAAGGAAAAGTGAACGGAATGTGTGGTAGGGAAAGTATGTCCGGTCGGTGCAGCAAAACAGAAGGTGCACCGTAGCCTCGCCCCGCAAACAGCAGCAACTGGTTGGTTGAAGTCCGAGACGGTCCGGGACAGGTGCGTTCCATGGACGGCATGTTTTTTTCTCCCATTCCACTCTGATCAAGTTATCGCACTGTACAGCATCGAACTTGGCGCTCCGCATTTCACCGGAAAAACTAAACGGCGGAAAGCGAGATTCCCGCAGTTATCCTTGGACTGCCGTATGAACACACGATCACGAAGTGCTCGGCATCTTGAACGGCATTGGAGTAAAACACAGCAACACGTACTCGTCCTTGTGGTGAGCACGTGAGCCAGTGAGAAGTGTTTTTCTTTTTAATCCTTCCACTCGCCGTTTTCCACGCATCGGTGTAGTAGTTGTCGAGGGAGGTGTACTACTTTTGCGTATTCTTTCGTACGTCAGCAACAACATAAGAGCGTATAGCGTAAAAAAGATTGTAAATAACTGGGATTTCTGGCGGATCGCGTGTTTTCCCCCGGATTTCAGATTCCTGCTTTGCTGTAGAACACACTCTCAACGCTAACTGAACGTTATCTTCGATTTTTTTGCAGACTGCATCATCTAGTTGGCTTTGAGTTTAGGACACTTGGATTTTTCCTGAAATTTCCAATCAGCACAGATCTCGATGTGCAATCATCAGCATCATGCAGTGGTACTACAAGCTTCAAGCCCGCCGTCCCCACCTGGTGCTGGCAGGCGTCGCATCGTTCTCTATAACTTGTATCGTCGTCGCCCTGTGCACTCGCAAGCTGCCCAACTTCGATGATCCTACTTTAGTAATTTAATTTACCAACATCATGTTCTGTTATATTTCACTGATCATCATTCCATCATCTCCCAGGGTTTCGAGGCACGCGGAACCTCGATCGGCAAACGGTGGACCGCGTGGCGCAATCTTCTGGAGGAAACTTCGTCCTCCGGGCGATTGGTTGCCAATCCCAAGGAGTTAACGCTTGGCACCGTTACCAGCACAAAGCAGTGGAACCGCGCCGGTGGAACGTCGTACGGTCGGAAAGCGGAAAAAGCAGGAAAATTTAAAAAGAAAGATCCTTCCGGCGAAGGAAGAAAAAAAGGCTCTTCAAAAGGTCAGAATACCAGCAACAAGAGCACACGCCGGACCGAGGAGACAATTGCCCACAACCACACAGAATCGATTGCCAGCACCGGCATTGGCGAAATTATTAGCTTCCAGGAGTACGACAATGACACAGAGGAGACACATAGGGGCCGACCAGAGGTGTGGGAATATGGCCACAATCGAACGTATTATGCCGAAGAGGTCAGCAAGAAGATGATAGCAGGAAAGCGAGATAATTGGAATTCCCTGCGAAAGTTGAGACCTCCTCCCGAACCCATTGAAATGCACATTCCTTCCGATGGGTTTTTCTGCGAATCGCCTAGTAAGTCCACTTTCATGTAGCAGCTAAGGTGACAAAGAGAAGAAAATTCGATTTATGTTTCTTTTAGACAAAGAGTATGCCCACCTGGTGGTCCAGCGTATTAATTACAATCTAAACGAGACGCTGTTCGAATTGAACGCTTTTCTGGCGCTGTGTGAGCTTGAGCAACGTATCGTTGGTGTCCAGCATTACGAGGACATTTGCCAGCGTGAGCTGGCGTCCGGAGATAGTTGCTGTAGGCCATGGTCCATCGTAAATTACGTTACCTTTCTCTCCAACAAATCCTCCTGCTTCGAGCTGAACGAGGAAGACGTTGCCATGGTAAAAACGCTACTGTTCGATTGCTTTCCGTATTATCGCAGCATGAAGTTGAGCAACGACTGCTTACGGTTTAGCTGTACGGCACCCAGCGAATGTCAGCAACACAACGCCGTGTACAACATTCTGCACTATCTGGCAAGCTCGGATTTCATTCGACAAAACGTAAGCAAACAACGAGAACAAGTTGCAGGAAGCGTGAAATGCTTTTAACTTACTCGCTCTTTTTCCTTCTGAATTGCAACAGGAATCGGCTGAATTTTTAAATGCCACCATGATTTTCCTGCCAGTCGCAAGGAGCACGAAGTCAATGGAGTTTTACCACAGCATCAGCCAGGTGTAAGTGGCATAGAGTCATGTGCTCCTCACGTGTACAGACAAGTGAATCAGAACGTTACTTATTGTTTTACCGGTATCCTTTATTCTCTGGTGCAGCAATCTAGCTAACGATCTGGTGTCGGTTGTTGCTATGGATCTTGGCCTCAAAAATGCTCTGTTTGATGAATGTTTACTGCGCGACGGCTGGTTGATCGGGCTGGGAGGTATCTTTATAGTGCTTTGCATGTGGATCTACACCAGTTCGTTGTTTGTCACGATCATGACCGTGACGGCGGTTGCTTTTTCCCTCGGCATAGCGTACTTCGTATACTCGGTCATATTTGAGCTCACATTCTTTCCCTTTATGAACCTGCTAGCGGTGATTGTCGTTGTCGGTAAATACAGCAGCCGGAACTGAGGGAACTTTGCTCCAGATGATTGATTTTTCGTTCTTTTTTGCATAGGTATTGGGGCAGATGATGCTTTTATCTTTTTGAAAATTTGGAAGTGCACTATTGCCGATCGGATGAAGAAGGCGGCGAATGGTAACGGTATCGTCATACCGGTGGTACCGCCAACGACGCTTACATCGCGATCCATCGGAGACGTCGGTGACATTCCCGATACGCTAGTAGACATTATGGGTAGCACACTGCGCCATGCTGCTCTATCGATGCTCGTAACCTCGGCAACGACGGCGGCAGCCTTCTACGCCTCGTATGTTAGCTCCATTACGGCCGTAAGATGTTTCGGGTAAGGCACAACAAGATGATCCATCGATGATCACTTTCGCAAATTTAATAATTCTCTATCACTATCCGTAGCATCTTTTCTGGCACGGCTGTAATGGCGAATTATT
Source organism: Anopheles darlingi (assembly GCF_943734745.1). Taxonomy (NCBI): domain Eukaryota; kingdom Metazoa; phylum Arthropoda; class Insecta; order Diptera; family Culicidae; genus Anopheles; species Anopheles darlingi. Next base: position 39,894,440 of record NC_064874.1, read on the forward strand.
TGCTGATGGTAACCTGGCTGCCGGCTGCCGTTTCGATTGCGGAACGCATTTCTTGCTTCTTGCTGCTCAAACCAATCACACGAGTAACAACGGCTCACCGTTGTAGCTTAGCGCCACCATTCGTAGCATTCGCTCGCTTCAGCCGGCATGTGGAAGACACCATCATTGGGTTGGTGGTGAACATGCCGCTACTTTGGATTGCTCTGTTAGGTATGTGTATTCTGAACGTTCGGTAGCAAGACGTACAATGAGACGTACAATAATGGTCCCTCGTTGCAGGTTCGATTGGTATACTTAGCGGTGTATTGGTGCTGTACTGGCCAAAGCTGCGGCTGCCAGATTCACCCGATTTTCAACTTTTTATCAGCAATCACCCATTCGAACGGTACGATAGTGAGTTCAAGGATATGTTTTGGTTCGAGAAGATGTACACCGTAAGTAGAGCGGAATCGAATCTTGCTGACTCAGTCAGTCGAATCCACATTTTCAAATTTTTCCCATTCCCCTACTAGACGACGGAAAGCTTCAAAATACCACTCCGATTCGTGTGGGGCGTACTACCAGTCGACCGAGGGAACTTTCTTGATCCGGAGGCCCGTGGTAGTCTCTACTTTGACGATACCTTTAACATGAGCGCCCCGGAATCGCAACGCTGGTTGCTGCAGTTCTGTCAACGCATCAAGAACCAAACCTTCTACCAGACAAGCTACGGATTGCTGTTGCCAAACTGTTTTATTTTTAACTTTATCAACTTTATGGCCCGGCGCTGTAACGATTCGATGGGCGAGATTGATCGCACCCCGTGCTGCGAAGTGTCACCGTTTCCCTTCACATCGGACGTCTTTGATCAGTGCCTACCGGATTCGATATCTTCGCTGTACGAAACACCGAGGGAATTTTTCATTCCGGGCGTAGCAGGACCGAAATTCGCACGAAGCTCTTTTGTAATCGACAATGCTAAGGAGCAGCAGACACGAGAAGCGACAGGGAAGACCGACAAGATGGTGAAAGCCGTCGTGATCGAGTATGAAAGCACGCAAATCTTTAGCATGTCCTACACGGAGATCGATTCATTTGTGCGCACCGTGGAGGCCTGGCTGGCGGAACAGCTGCTGGACGCACCGGCTACGATGGCAAACGCATGGTTTATCAGTGAGTTGGAATTTTTCGACCTCCAGGATACCCTGTCAACCGGTACGCTCGTAGCGATCGCTATGGCCATGGCCGTCGCACTGCTCGTGCTGATGGTCGTCACGTTGAATGTGCTGATATCGCTTTACGCCATCGTGACCGTTACCTTCACTATACTGACGACGGTGGCCGTTCTGGTGTTGCTCGGTTGGAAGTTGAACGTGCTCGAGAGCGTTGCCGTAAGCACGGCGATCGGGCTGGCGGTCGACTTTAGCTTGCACTACGGGGTGCACTACCGGCTATCGTCCGAACCAGACCGCCATTCATCGACCCTTTTTTCCCTTCGCCGTATGTTAGGTCCCACGGCGATGGCAGCCATTACGACGGGCAGTGCGGGCGCCCTGATGCTGCCATCGAATGTCTTGGCTTACATACAGATTGGTGTGTTTCTCGTGATCGTCATGTCAATCAGTTGGGTGTACGCTACGTTCTTCCTCATGAGCTTGCTGCGAGTAGCCGGTCCACAGTACGGGTTTGGTCAGTTCCGGTATCCGAAGCTGCTGCTTGGTGGTACTGGTAATATTGCACGGAGTGACGGAGCTAGCAGTAAGCTAAGCACTGAGCTCGATGCCGATACTCCAGGGCCTGTTCATCGACATCATCATCAACATCATCAACATCAGGGTATCGTTACGGAGCAGTTGCTCTCCAATTCTAGCTCGGCTGCCGGTGATCTCGTTGGTTCCGAGTCGCACGAACTGGATTCATTAACATCAAACTCGCTCATCAAACCGAACATGCTCGACCTAGCACGACCGATCAATTTTGACCGAGCGTTCCGCAAACAGTATTCCCTACCGCGAGAACAGAGTCCCTCTACGGCCAGTGCAATTACGATGGTACTGCCAGATGATGTTGACGTGCGAGTTGTAGGTACCGGTTCTAACACTGGTACATGAGCGCAGTGATCCTCATTCTTTACAATATGGGTTTTAACAATCACCTGACACACCGAAGCGACAGCTGGGAAGATGTAGTGGAAGAAGAAAAATGTTTCACACAATATCTAGTTCAATGTACTTAGAGATGGAGAGAGGAGTTGAAATGGTAGTATTATGTAGTAGCAATGTAGTAGTTGTGCACCACATTTTGCGCACTAAAAGGAGTGGAGAAGAGACGAACCAAAAACAGGAAATTCCATCTTTCTCTCCTAACATGGTCATGCGCGGCGTATGACTAACTTGCCATACCCCAAATAGTAGACTACTCCTGCGCGCCGGTGCAATACAATGAAGCCAATTGACAAATACAATCGTAAAGCCGAGCCGTCGT
>NC_064874.1:39901902-39909402 GCF_943734745.1 Anopheles darlingi
GCCCATCCGTCCGCCCTTTCGCTGATCTTCGTCCACAGCGTTGAACAGCTTCTACTTACTATGTAGCCTTTGACTTTTGACAGTGCCGCTAGCGATCGCAGGAACACACATCGAGAAGTAGAAGAAGCTTGGAGGCCAGAACCATGCACAACACGAGCTGCTGGTGCACAGGACGCTCTCTACAGGAGCCACCACTAATTTTACGACAAAATCGTAAGCAAGCGTTGCCCGCTGTTTCCGCTTCCGCAAGGAGCTCCACAGTTGCTTCGCTTTTCGCGTTTGCTGCCGCTGGCTTTGCTGTTTTCTGTGGTGCTACAACAGCGTTTTGACAGCGTCGTGACAGTTCGATTGTTCCAGCAAGAAAGCGCGTCAGCACTCGAGGAATTGAACAATAGAAGATGCACCCAACACAACAAAAAAAACGATTGAAGAATGCGATCCGCGTTCCTCCTTTGCCACTTGCCCGATCGCGTACACACTTACGGGCCACTTGCACACCACGCGCGCACACACTTGCACACACACACGCACAGCAGTAGGGCAGGGGGGGGAGGAGGGCGTAGGTGGGGGCGCGAGGGATGTTGTAAAAATCTGCGGCCACTTGCGCGACCCTTCCCAAGGGCCTCCAGCTAAACGGGGTCGGTTGGGCGGATTTCGCGGGGCGATGATGCCGTCGATGATGAAGCTGTGGGGAAGCGGACGACCAGCAGCGATACGCTCCGTTCTCCGCGATCCGCCAGCGTTGCTTTCGCTCCGTCCGCGTCTTGCCTGAAGTTGCACGCTCCGAAGTTGCTTCCGGCGTCCGCGACTTTTTCGGAATTTTCACGAAGGATTCTCCGGGGAAAAAATGTGTGTTTCATAAACAAAAATATGTCAATTCTTGCGGTGCAGCTCTCGGAGCCTCGAAGATGAACTTTTGCTTGGTGGCAACAGCCAGCATTTTGTGAGGGCAGTCTAAGCGCAAGCAGGATAGCCTGATGAAACAGCGATATTCCCCCACACCTTCCATCCCGTTTTTGCAGACCGTTTCAAGCGGGATTTAACATTTATAGCAACTGAAACGTACTTGAACTGGTCGTTGCAACACTTCAAAATATATTTATGGCTTTCTTTTAATTTATTTCTTCGGACGCTCCCAGCGCTTTTTACATCTGATTATTCACAGTTTTACTGAAGTATCTTTGGGTTGGCAACGCGAAACACGTTTGGCACCATGTCGGCCAACGTGCGAAACAGTTCCTCGGACATATCATGCGGCAACAAAAGTTGCAGTGTATTCAGTTCCGCTCCACCCCAACTGGCTGATTCGATCATGAATCCTTTCGCGCATTTAAACACCAGTTCCGCTCTTCTTATACACCAGCTAACGGTCATGTCCTGCGAACGAAAAAGGGTTAAATTAAAACTCCTCTTCAAGGGCTCCTGGGGCTTGTGTAGTCTTACTTCCGACATTTCATGCCGCAGCAGCGCCGGAATGGTCAGTGTGGTAATGTCGTGTCGACTGGCGATTTTCAGTATGTTCCTCAGTCCCAGTATCACCGGATGCCGCGAATTGATTTCGCTAGGGCTTTGGAATGTTTCGTCCGAAATCAGATGAAAGATGACGTGCGAATGGGAGAGATTCGAGTGGCGTGTAATGTAGGCATCGCCCGGTTTCACCGTTACAACGTTTCGATCAGGACGCCTCCCGGCAGCAGCCAGCGACTGAGCGCCACTCAATTCTACCCCGGCCGGACCTGACGGATGTTGCAGATTGCGCAGATCTTCCTGGATATGCTCGATCTGGCGATCAATCTGATCAAAATGGAACTCCGTCGACAGGTTGGCATTGCGTCGCAGCTCACGATCCGGACTGATCGTACCGGACGGTGTCAGTACCACGATGCCACACAGTGAGCTGGAGTACAGGCCAAGAGCAACATTCGGACCTCCGAATGAACCCTCGCCGTACAATGGACTACACAGATCGGCCACACGGGCACTGAGAATCCGGATGTTGTGCATGTGCTTCAGCTGCGAACCCAGGTGGATAGTGAAGCTCTCTTCCATCGACGGTGTCTGCGCCGAGATCATTGACCAGCGATTGCCAATCTGCGTCGGACTTTCCGTCGATTGGCCGAGAAAACTTTCGTCCACGTGCTGGGTGACCCAGTGGCGGTACTCGTGCTTCTGATGTCCGCGCGTCGACTCCAGCTCGGACTCACACTGCTTGCGAATCATGTTCTGCATACCGTACTGTTTCGCCAGCATATGGTTGATGTTCTCCGATGTAATCGAGATGTCCAGTAGCTTCAGCTTGGCTTCGATCTCCTCCTGGTGCAACGTATTCATCGTGTTGATCTGCTGCGTCATCTGGGTGCTCAGGCTAGCGATCGTTCGGGCGTACTCGCGTTCTTTGTTCAGGATCTCCGGCAGCAGCGACGAGTGCACCAGCTGATGATAGCTTTGAGCAAAAATTTCCTCATCCGTTGGTCCGATCCGTTCCGCAAACTCGAGGTGCTCCTCCCGGTACAGCTTTTCCACGTCCAGCGCCAGTGTATCCACGTTCGGTGTCCCGTTGGTTCGAAATTTCTCCAGCAACATCTCATCCCGGTCATCGTAGAAGACTTGATTTTCACGCTCGACAAACTTTTGCAACACCCCGAGTAACTCCCGGTCCGCCTTCAGGAACTGCATGATCGGATCCATCCGGGCGGTCACAATTTGATGGCTTAGCTCGGCCACACTGCCCCGGTACGGTATCTCGATCGCGTACACCAACTTTGCCGGTTTATCGTCCACATTTTTGTACTCATAATGGAAATCGACTACTTTACTTGGCTCCAGCTCCATCTTCCACTTTCAACGCCCCTTTCTTTTGTTGTTGGTTTGTTGTGTTGTGCCTTCGCCGTTGACATTTTCCACCCACCCCGGGGGCCGTTAAGCGCGGTCCACACGCTTCGATTTCACTGCAATCGACGCAAATCTAGAAAATTTGAACAAACATTTGAGCATTCGATATGTGATGGGGACCGGCCTTTACTGACTTTCGCACCGGCTTTCGCATCGCGTTACACAATTAACAACGACGAACTAGGGGGGTCGAACAGTGGAAGTGGCGGCGTGCGAAACAACTAGTACAAACCAGTGAACCGGACGACGATTATTGAAAGTTGGGACAGCGAACGGTGAGCAGCAGCAGCAGACCCAGACTCAAATTAAAGACCGTTTGGCAACGTGGTGCAGGACCGCCGTACAGGATGAGCATATTCGCTTCCGTGGAACTGGGACCGCCGGTGGAGGTGTTTGCCCTCAACAAGGCCTGCAACGAGGACCCGAACCCAAACAAAGTTAATCTTGGTGTCGGAGGTAAGTGATCGCGCTCCTTCACTCTTTGGTCCCCCTTTCAACCCCACACCTTCTTTTGATGATATTCCACAAACAAAATCCTTCGTAAAAAACCGTTAAGTAACAGCGGCTGGGGTCATACAAGGTCACCCATCCGTCCCTCCTTTTCGTGCTCAGAGCATTTTCTCATTTAGCGTACCACGCCATCGTGAGATGGAAGAGGGGGAGGGTGGCCAACCTGCCAATTTTCCAACCTGTCCCCCCCCCCCCCCCCCTAAACGTGACAATTGCTGACGCAAACAAACCTATCCTAGCCATCATAATGGCCCCCCATTGGGGATGGAGTGGGAGAAACTGTGTGAGCGGCCCCCACCGGGTGTATGTCAATCATGGTTTTCTCAACCATCTCTGTGTTCCCTTATCTGTGTTGCTCTTGAAGTGAACTGATTACTCGCCTCTTCGGAGCATACTATGGTCGCCAAGTGCAGACCCTAATCGCTGCATCGCTCCCTGGATGCCAGTTATAACCGAGTGCCGTTTTCACTTTCAGCTTATCGAACGAACGAGGGCAAACCATGGATCCTGCCGGTGGTGAAGAAGGCCGAGGCGGCTATCGTGGCCGACGGTTCACTCAACCACGAGTACCTACCGGTGCTGGGTATGGAGAGTGTAACGAATGCGGCCTCTACCCTGCTGCTCGGTGATGACAGTGAAGCGCTCCGCAGCAAGCGTGCCTTCGGTGTCCAGTGTCTGTCGGGAACCGGAGCACTCCGGGTGGGGGCCGAGTTTCTCGCCCGCATCCTGAACCGTACCACGTTCTACTACTCCGAACCGACGTGGGAAAACCACCACAAGTTGTTCGTGTACGCTGGATTCACGGAACCGCGTACGTACCGGTACTGGCATCAGGAGCAGCGTGGTATCGACTTCGCTGGAATGCTCGAGGATCTGTCGAATGCACCCGAGGGTGCCGTGATTATACTGCATGCTTGTGCGCACAACCCAACCGGCAACGATCCGACCGAGGAGCAATGGAAGCAGATTGCCGATGTGTGCGAAAAGCGCAAGCTGTTCCCGTTCTTCGATTCCGCCTACCAAGGCTTCGCCAGTGGCGATCCCAACAGGGATGCGTTCGCCGTTCGGTACTTCGTAGAGCGTGGTTTCGAGTTGTTCTGTTCGCAAAGTTTCGCCAAGAACTTTGGGCTTTACAGTAAGTAGAAATGCTGGAAAAGATATTAAGTGGAAGAAGGTGCCCGTCCTAATGCACCCTTTTGCTTGCTTACCCTATAGACGAGCGTATCGGAAATCTAACGGTCGTGCAGAAGGACGCAACTACGAGTGCGGCCGTGGCATCGCAGATTACGCTGCTGGTCCGTGGTATGTACTCGAACCCACCGGCCTTCGGTAGCCGTATTGTGAGCCGTGTGCTGAACGATAAGGAACTGCGTGCTGAGTGGATGGAGTGCATCCAGACAATGAGCTCGCGTATTATCAAGATGCGCAAGGCACTGTACGACGAGCTGGTGGCACTGAAGACACCCGGCACCTGGGAGCACATCACCCAGCAAATCGGCATGTTCTCGTACACCGGTCTCAATGGTAAGAAAATTAGGCGATAGGAGGTCCTGCAATAGAATACCAAAATGATAATACAATACAATACCTTGGTTTTTGCAGAGAAACAAGTCCAGATTCTCATTAAGGAGTTTAGCATTTACCTGCTGAAAACGGGCCGCATCAGCATGTGCGGATTGAACGAAGGTAACGTTGCGTACGTTGCCAAGGCAATCCATGCTGCCGTCACCAGAGAATAGTATCGCGCTCATTCTCGCGGACAAGCCCCCATCGTTCTTGGTATCAGCTAACACCAGAGGCTGTGTCAACGAACCGGGCACCAAACACATTCACAATCTGATCTGAAACGGTTCATCATCACCGGGGAGGAAGCTTTTAGTTTAGCATTTGATTGATTCCCTAGCCGAAACGGTTAATATGTGAGCGAAATGTTTTTTTCAAGACAAAACGAAACATTATGCATTGGTGCGTTATATGAGGCACGATAAAATTAGGGAAAGTTATATCGGTGAAATGATATCGGACGGGACGTTATCGAGCAACAACGATTGGCACGGCTACACAATGCAGCCAGGACACAGTACAATACTATTTACACAAATACACACCACTCAAGTAATCAAACAGCAATTGAATCAAACACGGGTCATTCTTACACGAGATTAAATACAGTTTAGCTTTTCTATCGTGTTCTTGTTCTCAGTAGTTCACGTGGAAAAGAACAAATAACACATGTAACACTCATTGGATGTGTTACCAACACTTGCACTCAAAATGTAATACTTAGCCTACCTTAGCCAGCTGCATTCAACTAACTCCTCCCAGTAAATATCAGAACTACCGCTGATGCCAACAATGTATTACGAGCTGGAGGGCATTTATAAAATGCGGCCGAAGTATGCTGCACCGAAAGTGAATTTTGCATAAATAAACGTTACAACTGCATTTTTGGTGAAACACCAAAAAAGTATACTGGAAAGCTTGTGCGATAAATTGCTTTGGTTAAACCTTTGATGACGATACACCTCAAACAATGTGGCAATGGTTGCTTAGTAGAGTTTGTTTCAAGAGTTGCTTTGCTAACTCATGTGGTTCATAATTTGAAAAATCTTTGATCTACCGTTATGTTGCCACAAGGTATCACTAGGTTGTAGTCACCTCCAGCTCGAGCGAACAGACCTGGGTGCTCCACCACGAGTGAGCGTGCGTACCACCATCGGCGTTACAAATATAGTGGGCATTAAAAACAAAGCTGTTTATCTGGTTGCGGGTAATGACCGCTTAAAATGTATACGAATAGTGTCAGTGCATTTATTACTTGGTTCAGAAAACATTTCCCTTGAAAGATGTCACAATGCTTACTTATACACATAAAGGTCCCGTTCCCCCCCTTTCGAGGCCCTTTCATAGATTCCCGCTTGCTTTTTCGGGGGTAGGGAGGTGGCAATCTTATAGCGCATCCATGAGCCATATTTATACGCTCATTTTTACCTTCTTATTACTATTTATGTCTCTCATTATTTTCGTCTACGGCCCTACTATAGCTGTACTCTCTCTCTCGATGGTGCAGTACAAATCGAGACACACTTCCAGCTTTGCCGCGTCCCTTAACGAGGTGCGGTTACTGCTTCAGTAGTTTTGCTTTAGAAAATGGACCTTCGGGTTGCCCGTACATGTAATGATCGTGAGCCTTTTTCCTTTGTTTTTGAGTATATGTTTCGTCTTATCATTAAGTGTAAGCTACTTGCTTGGCTGACGGCCTCCCTAAACACTCTTCTAACAGCGATGCCTAGGTCAAACGTAAAATGGGGAGAGCTGCTCCCACTTCCAGGAATGCGTTGCATCGTGTTAATCCCAAATCTGGCGTGTAGAAAATTATATGTTGTTACGGTAGAAAAAATTATGTATATGCAAGTACAGAGCAATCGAAAAAGTGAGGTTGTATGGATTTGCTAGTCATCAATCTGTGTCATTCGGTGGCGATCTGCAAATGTTTTTCTGCGTAAGGGAAGGTCTTCTTCCTCAAACCGCTTTCTTCTGTATCTTTTCCAATATTGCAAGCCACGTGTAGAACATTTAAATGAAGTAGTGCGATACTCTTCCACTCTGTATGCTATTTTTCTCTTTTTCAAATTTCTCTTATGCACCATTCAAGAATTAATCTTCTAAACACGTGCTGTTGCTAAAGTCTTGCTTAAATTGCTACAATCCTCTTAGAGTTCGAGTGCTGGAGCATATATGCTATAACCAACCGCGATCGGCGGAAATAATCTTCTTACCTGCTAACAATTAGAATTTGCTTCTATGCGCTCATTGCTCTCCCGGTTCAAAAGACTTTTGCGTTTTCATCTCACCCTTGCCTATCGCTAACGAAATAGCACACAGTGTATTGATAATCGCGAAATCGTTTGGGGAAAGTGAGTAGAAATATTGCGTTCATTTCATGCGCTGGCCACTCACTAATCTAGCTCATCCTCGATGTTAACGGAAGGACCGGACAGTTGCGTCTCGGTGACCTGTTCTTCCAGCGCCAGTTAGCTGGTGTGATGATGGCTACCGTTAGCAATCTCCGTACACTTGTTGGCTGCCAGCTGCTGC
>NC_064874.1:39914402-39939402 GCF_943734745.1 Anopheles darlingi
TCCCTCGGGTTGTTATGTACAGCAGCAGTAGATAGCTGGTAGCCTCCCCCTCAAGCGAGATAACTACGCGGTGGCCCCGCTTCACTCGCGCTCCCGCTTCATTTAAGCTGCACCACACCGCCACGAGCTCAACCGGGCACGCTTATCGATTAAACAAGGTTCGGGAAGGGTGGTGGAGGAGAGCACGGGTACGGAGCGAGCTGGAGGAAATTCGCAAGACCCGTGAGTTGTGATCGACGAATTCGCTTTTTGCGCATCAAGGCCACCGGTTAAATGTTTGCTTTTTTCTCTTGCCGAAGAAGTTTTGAAAACTGCCACAATGCCCTGTCCTGAACCGCGGCAGAAGCGGGAAGTCCCGGAGAGAGCGAAGGACGACAAATGTTCATGTGTCGATGGCATGTAATGCGTTGTAGAGCGTAGCGTGATGGATAGTCATTTATTTTACGTTTACTGTTTCATACTTGTCAATTTCTTCTGGGTTTTACTTTTAATTTACTTTAACGACAGTTTCCATCGCAAACCATATACCCCCGCCGCCGTTTGCAAATCGGATTCCCCGAGCTACTATCCCCTCGTGCACCACAATGATCCTATTTTTCAAACACAATTGATGGCCTTAATTACGGGACACTTAACAGTTTAATTGTGCCTGATAAGCCCTATCGCACCGGCGTCGTCTGCACGTTCATGCCTGATACCACGTGCTAGAGAAATGGCGGCACTTCTAATCCTGGCAAGGTGAAGTGCTGGCCACGACGCGCAGGAGGTGACGCGAAATCAATCCGGTATCATTCCGGCTCGCCGTGCTGCCAACTACCGGGATATTTAGTGAAAGGTGGAGGGGAAGGAATTGAGCGATTAACTCATCATAAAGACACGGACATCATCAAGACCGGACCGGGCGAGATAATGACAATGTCACGTGTTATCGGTGTTAATCGGAAGCCGCGTCGTGCGATCTGGGTTGATGCGACCACAAAACTCCACACTCACTCTCTTCCAATTACGTTCAAATTACGATTGTTGCTGTTTATGATAGTACTCCTCCGCCAACACAAACTCTCTGGTGGGATATCTACGAGATGACGAGTGCGAACCTCGCTTGACGTAAGTAGCCCCTTGTGCGCCGTCTCGTTGGGAGGTGTCACGCGAATGTCACGTTCTTCCAAGCCACTGTCCACATCATCTCTCATCTGGCGCAGCGAGCCTGGTAGACTGTACACAGGAACATGATAAGCCAGAGTGATGGCTGTAAAGTGATAAATTCATCCAACCACATGGTACTGTGAATGATGCGTTGATTGTTCTCATCTTTCTTTCTCTTTCTCTCGCTCTCTATTTGTCGTGTCTCGCTAAAATATGCGAACCATTTAAGTAGTTTTTCAACTTTCCACAGCGTTTCGAAACTGTTCCTACTTGTCGCATTTCCGCGCATTCACATCCGTCCATACTCCCAGGCCGACATTCCCAGCTTACCGCGCTACCGTCGGTGTACCGTGCCAAACGGAATGGATGTCGGGTGCGTTTGCGTTCTATAATTATCCCCCCCATTTCATTCGGCCGGTCGTTTTAAACCGGTGACAATCTAGTATCCCGCAACCGCTACCGTACGCACTTGCATCGCGACCACAGCTCGCATGCATGAGAGACACGTAGCAGGCATGGGCGCCTGTGTAAAATGCAGTTTCAGTGCAACATCGCTGTCATTGCAATCATCGCAAGAGGCCGATGCATGCATATCCTTTCTTCACACCGCAGTGACTTTTGTTTCCTCGTCCCGTCGGCATCGGGCGCATGGTCGTTGAACTCAAGTTTCGTTTTTGCTTCTTTTCCGTAGTAGATTGCAGGACTGGCCTAGATACGATGAAAACCGAAAACAAATGCCAAAAGTGAAAATGTACCATCGGATACACGTTTTTCTTCTGGCGTATACGGTGAGCGAGCAATAGCGAGGGTTTTTTGGGTGGAAGCCATTTTGGCACCGACCGGCTTCTATTCATTCACTCATCGGGTGCAACATTATCCTGTATATTTCAAGTTCTAGCTTTTCCCCTGTCTCTCAGTCTCGCATCATATCATAGAGGCTAGGTTGTGCCAATATTTCCGCCTTCAAGAGGTAGATGATTTTGAAGTTTGGCCATACGCCAGAAAGCAGCAGACTCACACCGGTTACGCTTGTGCTCCCATCAGCTACACAGTTTCGTCCGGCAGGTGGAGGAGGTGGACGGTAATGATCGATGAACCCAATGACGATGCTCATGGAATTAAAAATAACTCACAATAAGGCTGCTAGAAAATGCGCTTGACACGAATGCCGGCTCTCTTCGCCACGAGACTAGGAACTACTGTCAGCAGTTACAATGATCCCGGAACATCTTTCAACGCGACCCGTTCTATTCCAGGATGCATCAAATCCAATGTTCCGCCACCTTCCCCGATGAAGACAATGGAGAAACGGAGCATTCGCACCCTTATTTATTTATTTACTCTCACGCCCACGAAAGTGAACGCGAAAGGGCGCAAGATCTCGTGGCGATCAGACCGAATGGCGCGTTGTGGAGCGTGTTTGTATTTTGGCTACACTCACTTTCCGACGACGTTCGTAGTAGATGGGAACCAGAACCCTTCTTTCGGCCACCCTCTTGTTTACACCAAAATGATCAGCTGGAAATATGATCATTTCACATCAGCAATAGCATTTTCATATATTCAACAACAGTTTATGTAAACATAATGAATTTATTTGAATGCAACCGGAGTTCCAAGGTATGCGAGGCACGTGCTCACCGATCGCAATCTGCAATTTGCTGGACGGTTAGGTCAATTGGGGAAAAAAGTGAGCCTTTAATTGATTCAAGCAAAGGAGAAGGGGTGTTGCATGTTCGCTCTCACTGAATGCTGACACCGGTAAGTGATTTCAGCTCGTTCCGCTAGGAAATAAGGTCTGCTAATCGTGCTCGGTACGGTGACATCAATTGCTTCGTAATTAGCCAATTATCGTCGTTTCAGATGAAAGCAATATGCATGGTAATGGGACGGCCCTGATCCAATAAGGAAGAGAAAAACGCCTGTCCACCTGTTTTCCTTTCCTCGGTTTATGGAATGCATGTGGCGGAACTAATAGCTGCCCCGGAATGACTGGTACATTCCGTCTCAATTAGTGCTTGTTCTTGGGGCCACCGTTCTAATGCAGGTGTTACAGTAACTAAGGGGAACCACAATTTGATTTAGAAAAGCTTTCTCTTTTGTCGCCGTAGATTAGTTCCCTAGTGCTTCGTATAACACATTCTCAATGTGTAGTAGTGCCTCGCGAAATACAGAAAATACTCCAACAACCGACATCCGCCAAAAAAAACCGAAATTCAACGCAGGAACAAACCGTTAACGATGTGCCAATAGAGAACGAAAACAACATATTTACTCCAAAACATGTGGTCCAGCATGTTTATAATCTTCAACAAACCAGCTGGCTGGCCTTCTGGTTTTTATGGTGAAGCCAATCTCGCCACCCTGGCGCCCCATTATGAACCCTTCGCGAACGGCTTCGACTTCTTGAGCTGGGCCGATCGGAATACGAGACTGTTTACAAACAAACAGCAAGCTCATCGAAACGGAACCTTCTTGCTCACCTTTTTTCTGGGTTGGTTTGTTAAGATAATTAAAAGAAATCTGCATCTTGGCATTTTCCATAGCACAATTTGGCACTGACTGCCACTCGTTCTCTAACAAATCTTAGAGCATGAATTATCGGGCGTACACGATGACACACGGCCTCTCTAACGCCCATGCTCTACTGCGTAGGGTGTACTGCAAATAGTATCTGATGTAGGCTGATATCTGTGCTGATCTTCCTTAGTGTACTCGTTTTTCCATTGACGTCAACGAGCACTCTAGTCAGCGTCAAGTGATCGTTTGCCTAGGGGTGACCGTTATGGAAAAGCCGGCTGTCATGCATTCCCGCATTTTCCTCATAATGCAATTAAGAGCATACGGCGATTGCCATGCCCTTCGTTTCGTGACGCTCGGGTATGCGAATTTGCCTGGCCAGTAGTAGTTACGTGCCACTAAGTGAACTAGTAGCTACTGATCAGCAACGGGTGGCTGAAGGTTACTGATCAAAGTGGAACTATCACCACAATCCGGCTTCGAATAACATGCCCCACACACAACAGGCAACTTTGCTTCGCACGCTCCGGTCACTCTTGTAGCGAAATGATGTAACTAATCAATGTTGTTACATGGCCCGTGACTACTAACGCTTCTTGCGAAATGATTTAAAAGAACGCAAACCCCGCTCTACGGCTACTTACCACTATCGTAGGAAAATTTGATGACGTTTTTTCTTGTCATTTTGAAGCAAATAATTTAGCGAGCTAAGGATCCCTTCTGTTTCACACACAAACACACACACTATACAGGAACTAAGTTAGACAAATTGGCCGATTATCCCTTCGTCGCCTCTCGTCTTCTTGCTGGGTGCGTTTGTCGTAAACGCCAGATAAAAAAAAGAACCCGCGGGAAAACAACAGAGTTCAGTTGGAAATATCACAACACGATCGGCAAACGATCACACACGTTTATCGGGAACCCGGAGTTCGACTCCGTGAAGGATTATGCGCTTGGAGCTAGTCAATCCTTTTGCTTATCACAGACTTTGCGGGGATCCGGATGGAAGAAATTGCAGTGGTCCCATCGGTGCGGGCTTGCTTTGCTCATTGGCTTTGAATGAACCGACGGTAGCGGTATGACAGATTTGGTGACTGCGACCTCATCCTCAGCAACAATTTTGTACCGAAGGCGGTGCCGGTGGTAGCAGAAACCGTGCCGGCAATTGCTGCGCTGTTATCTTTAGCCAAAGAACACAAATCCATTCCTGGTTGGATGAGCTGACAGAGGGAAGTACACCGTAGGAAAAGGATGTCCGCTCGGTTCGCCGTGGCGTATCTCCAAACTGTTGAACGATCAGAAGTCGACTGAGACGACGCGGTGCGGTGCGCACTGTCAAATTCTGCCTCCACTTTTGGCGTTTACCTTGAACAACAATCAAGTCTCCTTTTGCTTCCTATGGCCGGACGTCAGACCATCGCAAACGGCACACTTTTTCCGTCGTTGCCATGGCCGCCGCACGTGCCACCCAGCGGTTGGTACAAGCAAACGACAGCTTGCTCCACTGCTGCTATCTGTCTACTTCGATTGTTCTCGGCCGGTTACTGGGACATCATCTTCGGTCAGCTTGTTGATGGTCCTTACGGTAGCGTGGTCGGGCGTTGTTGGGGATAACTCGAACCAAAAACACAAACTGAACCGTCGGAAACCAGGTTGGTGGTGCACCCTATGGACAGATTTGTTTCGTCGCTGGCTAGTCGCTGGCTATCGGGCCGCGGTGGCGTACCGGAGCTGAAAAATGGGCCACACGGCTACACTGCTGTCCCGTTCGTTCGGGGGCCACCTATCGACTGTCGGCAGGTTCGAACATTTGCAATCCCCGATACCTGCCCCGACAGGCTGGAGGCACACGGACGCAGAGCTGTGACGTTCCCGTTGGGTTACTTGCTACATTTACTACCGCGCACGAGGAACCAATATGGTCCAGCTCTTACCCACTGCATCCTTGGTGGTAGTGGTGTTGATACGAGCGTATCATGACACGATGCACACACGCAAACCTCGTCTGCCACGTGCCCCCTCACCGCGCAGTGATCTACTATTGGCATTCAGATGATTGGAAGCATGCTTCTCTCTGGAAACCTTTTTTTTCACGCGGAAGCAAGTCATCGGGCTAACGAACGATGGGTCGGGGGAACAAGATCGATCATATCTTTCCATACACTCGAAACCATGCCCCGCTCATAATGCGCTGGACTGCCTCCTAGCTTCTTGGTGCACTTGAGGGAGGTCAAGAACACGCGAACACGCCACAGTACTGCTAACTCAAGGGCTAAATGTATTTACTGGTTCTTTTTAACCATTCACAAGTAGGCAGGGCTCAGGTATTATAGCTTCATTCTGTCAAGGGTTTACTCGACGTTGTTGGATCACCGTCCTTCTCCCATGCTGTCTATGCTTGCTTAGTTATTTTCGCCTTTCAAACATTGAAAAATGATAAATAAGAAATAGTAGCAATCCAGCATATTGTAGAGTTACTGTTCTATTCTGCAAGATATTCTAGATTCAGATGCACCTCAAAAGCTGAGTATCATAAATTTTATTGATTTATATGGAACAGGCGCCTAGTGGGGGCATGTGTTAAAGCCATCCATCAAGTAACCCATGGATTGACCCGGTAGACCGTCAAAACCTAAATGAAGGACGTACGTTCCCATTTTTGTAACGATTTTTCTTGCTCGTGACACCTTCCGACCACCCAGAACTTAACTTAATTAAAGCCTCACGCGCCGGATGCCACATGAATTCTTACGTGAATGTTGCTGTTGTTTCTTCGATTTTTACGTCACTAACATGGTCGTTACTAGCTTTACGTGTCGGTCGTACGTAGTAAATTGAAATAAACTCCTAAATACAACGATAAACAAGACATGGGGATGGTTAAAAAAAAAAAAGGAGAAACGATATTGATCCTTGTATGATGCCAGACGAGCAGTGGGGGCATCATCAATAAATCACGAGTTCATTCTATAAATTGGTGCCATATTAATGATCATACGGCGCACACTTCGCGTCCCGGCGATAAAATGCCACCCGTAAACGCGAAACAGTCGATCGTGTTTCAATTCACAAACCTACGCAAATGGGTGCGGAACGGTGAATGACACTAGCGCGAACATCGACGCATCGTTGGGTCACCAAAGTACCAATTCCAACGCCAACCGCACTAGACCGGCTCGGGCGGCCTCACCATATTTGTTTTTTTGCTCAACATTTTAGCAACAGGTGCTAATTTTATTCGCATCTTTTGATGCCTAAGCCTATGGGGATCTGGCATAGTTCGATGTATACATTTTATGATCCTCCTGTAAATGAGTGACGCAGGATTTGCGTTTAGGATGTGAAAATAGAGATTAATAATTGCCAAATGGCCGACAAGTTGTTTAGGAAACCTTCGTACCATCCTAAAGATCAATAGCACAGATGAAAGCCCAACGCAGACGTGGAAAATTTTATCAACAAAAGTTTAAAACTGCTCTATACAAACCGACGCATGAGTGTTTACCATGTCCATCATCATTTGTCAAGCCAAGCGGTTCCATTTTACGCATGAACTAAGCGAGGAAGTGTAGTATTGAGACCAGGAGGGCATTCTTTCACGGGGAGCGGAACAACGTCAGTTTCTATTTTCTCCGAGGCCCTTTACATCACTCCCTTAGATGACAACCCAGGCGTCATCGAGTGCTAGCCATGTTTACACGAGCCCCGTAGCTCGTACATGACGCAAATCACCGAGAAATTAATCACAGACTGAATGCCGGAAGCCGCATAGGAGGAACTCAATGATAACAGAGCATCAAACGGTTCAATGGCTTCCAACAAAGTATAAACATTCGAATGGGATACAATCAGCAGTATCCCTCTCCGACGGGATGAAGAAAACATATTGAATTGATGACACGTTGTTCGTATCATATCGACCCAATGCCGTGCTACGTCTTCTGTCGTATGATCTGTAATTTTGCCGGAGCATGCAGAATGATGTCACATACACAGACGCACTCTGGGAGCCGCGAATTTAGGTCACCGTAACTAGAGGACGACGGGACGGTTCCCAACAAATTGCCTTGAGCTCACACAACACTAGCGGCCACTAAGGTCAACGAGAATGACGCTACGTTGCTAGGAGTGATGGCAAATGGATATCGTCATATCAATTTATGTTATGAAGAGTGGATGAAGGTCCTCAAGCCATAAATCTAAAAAAAATGTTCTAACAAAAGCATGAAGAAAATGCACTATTTATATTATAACAGAATTTAAAACTTTTTTTAAATAATCAAAAACCAAAGTGTCTCCATGACTCAGAGCAATGCCCGGCAATGTATCGACGAAGGTTAGGTATTGCCTTCTTCCAGTTAATTGGATTTATCATACAATCTCTCAACCGTGCATGTTTTCGCTTCCGCAATAGCGACAACCGGAACATCACGGAAGGGAACACGTTCCGTGGCGTCACTAGCACGTTGTTGCTAATGCGGGGCAGTGTTTGCGCGGGAATTTTCAACGCCAGGGCCACCCCTCCGATCATGCAACACGTACGATACGCCACGCGGTTGTACCTGGCACAGACATGTCACGGGATGAGGGATTTAGAGACGAACAGTTCGCAACACGAATCGAAAAATGGACGCTTTCTTACCGAGAATGCGGCCGAGATCGAGATCATTCTGGTCGTAACAATTACCGCCGCCAACAGCGTGTGCATCATCTATGTCAGAGAGTTTTAAAATGGCTATCCGGCTCCCAAAAAATGTCTTCAGATTGTCACCTAGAGCCGTTGTAATGTTTTTTTTTCTCTCTTTTTTAAACATTCCCACAATTTTCCCGCAGTCGGACACGTATGTAGACTTGCCCCGCCATAGTGCACCCCCTCCTCAGTGTAGCTCTCGCGACGATCCTCGCTAAATTGCGCCAGTGATGGATGGTTTCACCAAATGAATTGTTGAAATCCTTCGTCGACGGTCGACGGGTTCGTTCATCTTCATAGCAACAAAGCCCGGACCAGCCCAAGGAGCTCATTTGACGGTCATGGTCCGAAACACACTTGGGTGGGCCCCGTTTAAAGTGTGTCAAATAGATTTTTATTTTATGATTTCGTCCCTACCAACGTAATCCAACGGAGCAGACACTGGGCATTCATTTCATTCATTGAAACCAGTTAGACCAGCCGAGACCAAGCCCCCCATGGTCGTTAATTTCAAGGTTAATGTGAAGTAGCGTCAGACAGGAGCAAATTGACGATCAACCCAGCTGCCAACCTGACAAGGCAAAAGAAATTGTTTCGATTTACAATCGTTTATTTCTCATTTGTCATTAGTTGTACTAAGGGTCATGTACGGAAAATAAAAAAAAGGAATTTCTGTTCGTAATTTTGGAATAAAAATTTGAAGATACCAATTCTGCCAATATTGCACAATGTAAATAGAATATTTGTTAAGATTCTTCTTCCACTTTGTTAACCAATTGAGCTCGATTTGTGTGCCTATGGAAGGAAGCAAACCGCAATTTTTTCTCCCCTATCCCATCACAGCCCATTAAGATGTCACAAGTTCGCTCGTATCAACTCCCGCCGCGTGAACTTGCGCCATCATCTCGCCATTACCATTGCCAAACTCGTTTAAGTAGCACCAATTCGTCTAACAAATAAACATTGCCGAAACCGTCTGATTGATCGTCCAAGGACAGCAAGCGCAAGCCGCTATCGCACGAGAAGGAACACGTTATAACGTGCACCACCCATTCCAGCGCGAGGCAAGGTGAGAGGTAAATCGGGTGGCCCCTGGCGCGCGAACCACGCCAGCAAGGCAAAGCGGTGTGGCGGGAAAGCCGAAACGAAATACTACGTTTGTAAGCGTACTAAAAATACTACCATTACACACGTCGGTGTCTTCTGACAGAGGTGGGTACAAAGATAATTCTTATCTAAATTTACGCCGCCGCGAGCAACTGTTTCGCGAAGCAGCGCAGTGACTGGCTATAGTTCCTGCCCCCTCCCGGTGTGCCTGTAAAAAAAAACACTATCACTGTCGATCGATTACCGATCGATTAGAATGATGTGTTATTCGATGCAGCAGATCTACAACATCCCGCAACCCAGGGGAGGATTTAGTGGCCTAGACGGACAAACAATGAACACTTTCTACAAACAATGCGATGTGCCGTAAATAGAAATGCCACCAATGTAGGGATGATGGTGGTGTTGTTTGTATCGCTCAAGAACCGATCACTAGCATGACTTCCGGTTTACGCTTCGTGCCGAATCGAGGGCCCCTTGTGGCAATAAGAGATGCCAACAGCAAGCAGATACAAATTTAACCGGACCACGACGGGTGGCATTGTGGGGTGTGGATAGCAAGACCGCGCACGAGGAAGCTGTATACCACCGATGACGCAAGCAGATGGCAATGAAGGTTACGAAAGTAAAATCATCGACGTGCCTCCAAAGCGCACATCCGCGCGATCTGCGGTGTGTCGCTTCAGAGTTTTTAGTTGAACTGACGGTAGTACGCGTTTTGGGTTTGATTTCGGGATGGTTGGGATCGCAAGATCGGAACGTGCGATTGAGCACGCCCCACACTTACCGCCAATGGAGCACTCGATACGGGGACGCATTCTGCGAGGAATCGGCGAAACACCGTTGGATGAGGAGGACGTCTTGGACGAGTGGTTCGTGGACGTGGACGATGCGTTCGGTGACGACAGCAGACCGTAGTGCTCGAATGTACCACCAGCAAGTTTACCGCTAGAGAATCGATAAGGGATAAAAGGACAAAGCAACGAATTAATCATCTAAACTCTTTAATCTACATTATTAACATTTTTCCCAAAAAAAAAATAATTACTCCCGAAAAATATTAGGGAAAAAGATGCGATGAAATTACGACGACATTCTCACACTTTGAATCCCTCCAATTAGCATCTTCAGCCGGCCACAGCAAAAGTCAAACACACATTCGCCAAACAAACAGAACGTGGCAAACGATAATAGTGTCACGTGTTGACTCACTTCAGGCACGCTAATTTGCTTACATACGATACCATCGAGCAACTCAGTCTATCTGATAACCCAATACTCCACCACTACACTGGAGTGTACCAACTTTGGTCAAGTCGTTAACATACATTGGCCTGATTACTAATAGTTGCTCGATTCGTAATAACCAGCATTGTAGCAACACACACTCGAGAGTAAAGGCGCTCTCGTGATTCCTTAAACGATGAACACTAATCATGCTTTACGGACATTCCTTGGTAATAGTCACTGTAGAAGGATTGTACAACAATGTGGAATCTTTCCAAAACAAATACCCCAGAGGGGGTATCGCAATTTGCCTTCTGTTCTAGTTTTGAAATGGAGAAATGGGTCATTCAAACTGTTACGTACTATCCCTTTTGGCACAAAGCGTCTGTATTACATTCAGCTATAATTCCAAGGAAACCAGCCGAATGGCCGATACACCACTGAGTCCAGAAATCATTTCAACATGACCTTCCGTTTTATCATTCTCTTCTGTTCCAGAAATGTAAACATTCTTCCTGTCGCACATCGTGAATTGCGTTTTTGAGCATCCACCATCCACTCTCGAACTGGGAGCACAAAATACGGTTCCCGAATCGATTGCGGTTTATAGCTTTCGATGTAGCTCGGAACATATGGATGATAAAAACGTAAATAAAACCCATGGCATGGTACAACGTAACATCGCGGTTACAAACGCCTCCCCATCGTCGACATGCTTGCCTTGAATCCATTGTCGTTTTTGAGCTTCCCGCTGGGGCGCACTGAATTCGTCGGAAATGTTATTGCTTTTGCACAATCTGGAACATTTTTCCAACCACAACTGAACCAACACTGGTTTCTACACTTCTTTCCGATAGCGCTTGTTGAATGATTAGCACAGCGTAACAATGGCACAAACCAACCACCAACAATCTAAAACTCGCGATGAACCTTCAAATCTTTGCTCTGCATCATATGCTACAAGTTAATTGAGTGACCACGTCTGAGCCGCATTTTTAAAGCACTTTGGTTCATGCAGGTATCCAGGTAATCGAAATATTGTGTACACCATTGTCTATCGAAGACGTTCAACCAGCCAAGTCAGCACAAGCTGCCAGGCGGCTCCATCATAAGTTAGCACGTGATAGTAGCACTTTTTTAAATCGCTCGATGCAATTTGCACTGAAGCACTGAAATTGATTTGCAAAAGACTGACTATACGTGGGGTTCACAACTCATCGAGAAACATTTCATCAATTGCGAAGCATTCACATCATATCAGCCCCGCGTCCCACGAGAAGCGCACAAGAAACCGACCGAAAATGAGTATCAGAGCGATGAGGTTAGCTCCCGGTGGGATACTACAATATAAAAAAAAGTTGGAACACACGAGAGAACAAACTGGGGCCACGAGAGATGGCTGAAGTCACGCGAGAGACATAACGTCATCACGAGTTGGTCTGCTTTCAATCGGATCCTTCCGCTACGCACGATCGCCGAGTACATTGAAATTGATTTAATTTTTCTTTGTCACAGACACAACAACAATAGTATGCAAAATAGTCAACTGCGTCTATTAGAAAGAACAATGAGCTATCTAAATATTATTTTAAAGTAATAAGCTCATCATATCATTTCACTATTGCGAACTGATCGAAGGCTGAAGAGGTCATCATCGATCATACATTGGTTGCTGTCCCATCCCGATGGACCATACCCAGAAATGATGAATGGAATCAAAAACAGGAATTCATCGAACATGAAAATCGATTCCAAACAAGGACAACCGGTTTTCCGACCATCTAGAAACAATAAAGGGAAAAAGAGCGAGGCAGAGAGAAAGATACTACGAGTTTTAGAGCGCGTCGGCGCAGTGTATTATAAACAGAGAATACCAGAACACACAAGAGAGCCGTCCTGTCGATCCGTATATCTCTCGAACAAATGGCTTACGATTTTCCCTCGTGGGATCGATGGTGGATGGAAAAACCGCCGTACGGCAAGATAGTGTCCTACTGTATAAAAATAAAGTTCCACGCAGAGTAACGTTTTATAAATTAACAAAAGGTTTACACCTTCTGTAAAACTTTCCTTTCATTCCACGTGCGATATCTCGAGAAAATAGAATATTTTCTATCGTTCTTGATGTTTTTCTTTTTGAAACACATAATGAGATTTGATCGGTCGATCGTGATTCGCGCCCTCACCCGTTGGCGATCTTTCAACAGGTGATTAATTCAACGGTTCTGTCAATTCGGAAGAAGAAATTAACAAGAGCCATTACCAAGAGAGTTAAAAATGGACATTTCACATTTAGCCACGTTTATCGTTCTCATTGTGTGGAAGATTGATCGTTTGCTAATGTCCACGTGTTTCAGTTTAATTTCGCTTTTAAAGCCGGTACATATCGTGGATTCTCTATAGAACACCTAAAGCGTCGGGAGATTCGTTCATTTAGATATCTGACACAGGCAGATAGCAGCAAGACACCGATGACAAGGTCTACAAAAAGTTATCGCGAAATCACCTTCCACAACCCTGCCTGCTATGTTAGCGGACAAGCGAACATCGCTACAACTTAAAATATGGGTCAAACGAAGGAGGCTGCACAAAGACACCACACTTCGCGGCGGTTCCATGATGGGCGGCAGCAGTGTCTGTTAGATAAACTGGTTGTTCGTTTTGACGGTCTTTCTGGTGTGACAAGAGCAGCTGATATCGATAGATCGTTAAGACGAATGCAGTGGGGTTTGTAGTCCTGGAAAAGGAGCGTGCCTTAACCATGTCATAGGTGGTTTGTTAAGATTTAATGTTGGTTTTCCATCAAATGGTGGCTAACGTTAAAGTGAAAGCTGTGTAACAGAGCTAACGAAGGTGCACCTTTCACTATATTGCTTGGCTGCTGTACCTCTGCTTGCTCTGCGGTATAGAGAGAAGCGAAGATACGGTCGTACGCTGCCATGCAAACACGATGAGCCGGTTACACGTTTCATGGACCAGTAATAGCAATGGAAGCAAGGGTTATAACAGAGGCGTTCCGGCGTTCCAGACACCACCTAATCAGCGACTGCACAAGTGTGTGTACGCAGTCTCGCCATTGATTCTCGTGAGAAAGGCCACATAGCGCCAACGGCAACGTCGACGACAACGACGACAACGACGTTGACGGCGGCCTCTAGCTTATTCAATTTCTCTGCAGGCAAAAAATAATGTGCGAATAAAGGGGTAAAAAAGTGCGTGCACCGGCACCCATACCCATTCACCTGGCCAACATACACATACGCACGTGGCGTGGCGGAAACGGCAGATTTTTTTTTTTTATTGGAGCCGCTCTCTTTCGCTCCTGCAGCAGACAACGGCCTCAAACGACCTCCAGCAAATGCGTTGCGAATAATGTGGGATGCGAAAACAAAGTCGAAGCCACGTCCATCTTATGGTACGCGTGGTGGTTGGACTCTATGACCAGATGACAATGGTTTTTTTATTGGTGTATCTAACCACCATTCAATGACACTACTATTGTGCCTGATCAAGATACCGCATGCAAAGCCTACCTGTTGTCCGTTGATGCTGCCAGCGTTTTGCTATGCTTCCACAGCGGCAGATGCACCGTCGATGGTATCGACAATCCAGCTACTCGACACAGAACGGGTACAACAAAAAAAACGCCAGAGAACTGAGCCCAGTACAAAGCTGCTGGCAATTAGCGGGTGTCACAAAGAGGTCTTCTTCATTTTCTAGAACGTTATAGAAGGAGTCCGAAAGCCGGCGAAGTTCGCGAAGGCTCTGGAATGCTCGAGGTTGTTCACACTAACGATAGTTGATACACCACTAACCGAATGCACCGACTGTTCGTACTCCCGTTTGAGATATAAAACTGTCGCCGTGATCTGTTGTGGAACGTGGAGCCAGAACCCCGTGAATCACCGAAACAGCATTAATGTGGAGCAACTCCCGGCCACGCGGATGAATCCACACCTCCGAATCGTACGAACACGCGTTCACGAATGCACACACGCACGCGTGCTCGTTGACAAACGGGTGGTGGAATAGAGATGGAGGTGACAAAACGCGCTGGCAACTCCCTCCTGTTTGTTGGCCGGGGTTGTACGTGCGAGGCGCCTCGACCGCCGCAATCCTTCAACAACCGGCTCTACTCTCTCGCTGATATCGCTGAGAAGATCTTTGCCTGTATACAGTGCGGCTCATCTTTAATGCCACACTTGTAACTCAACTGGCACAAAAAGTGTGCTGCAATTAATATTAAAGGCAGCGTGGAGTATTAGGATAATTCAAATAGAGTAAAATATTGCAAATATGTGCTGTTTCCATAAAGACCTTGTACATTTTTATCGAGATGTTCAAGCAACTGTGAATTCCATCCAAAGATGCACCTTTTCATTCTCCTTGTTTTCTCCCTATTTCTAAATTGTTTCCTATCTATCGTCGTTTCGAACGTTCTATGCCTACGTGACTTTCATCAAGTTTATCTAAAGCTAGGGGCTAGCTAGCCGGTTGGCCTAAATCTGATCATATTTCTATTTATATGGCTAAGCTCCCATAGGGCTCCCAAGCGCCTTCAATGCATGAGACATAGTTTCGGAAAATTAGATTTTTTACGGTACTCTTCATATTATTTTTACAATATAAATATTAACTTCTTCATTGGTATCCAAGCAAGCTAAAAATAAGGCGCATTGCAATTGAAACATATCCGCGATGCTACAGCATAATGTCAATTATGTACTCTCGTTATCTCGTTACTCGGCAAAAATCCATCACATGCTATCGTCCTCGGTTGACCATGGTTGATTTCGGAATAAATCAAACGAAGCGGTTTTAAAATCTGTTTCTTCTGTTTTGTTTTTTTTTTTTCTTTGGAATTTTTGGTAAACTGTCGTTTGGAGCTGTTTTACTTTTATTAATATTATCTGCGAATCGAAGAGTGAAACTGAAGCAAGAGAGGTGAATTGCTCGCTTGGTGGTAGACAGGCTGGTATCACCTGGCAAACAGCATTTGTTGTAAAGTATCGATGCGTGAGTCACGTGTGTGCTCGGTGTGTTCAATTGTTACAATGCTCTATCCTTCGTCATCGCATTTTATCCCTATCGTTGATTTACAGTTGCCAAAAACACATTCACAACTTTTGGTCCATGTTCGGCCTCTCGCGCTATCTCTTACATACTACGTAAGACCTTCCCCTTACCATTCGAACCACTGCGTATAACTTCAAAAGGAATTCATGATCACCCTTCTCATGCCTCAAACAAAACAATTAACACGGATGATTTCGATCGCTGTATAGTTTAACTCGAACTTACTGCTTGAAGAGCGAATGAAAAAGGAACAGATACCCCACGCATGTCCCCCAACCCTTTCCAACAGAATAACCGATGCAAAGATCACAAAAAAAACAGAACAAAAACATACTAAAAAGGAAGGGATATTACTACATAGTTAACATGTAACCCTCAACACTAAATTAACGTAACAGACAACTAACACACTGTTGTCAAAGAGGTTCTCCAACAAATGGAAACGCAAATGAACCGAACGGCATCATCATCATCACCGCTGGAGGCCTTAAAGAGATTGGTAGGTTGCCCCGTCTAGTGCCCTCAGCAATGTTTTGTTATATATGATTGGAATATATTATGCATCGATAACATCCGATTTCCAATTATCTATTTTTGGCTTCACACAAATCTCACCCAATTCTCCTGGTCTGCCCTATGTTCTTCCTACCATCCCTTCATTATCGATACTATATCACTCTATATTCCAACTGAAGATAACTACATTCGCAAATTCCCGAACGGTTTTGCCCTGAGGGCTTTTGTGGTTCAGAAACGATCTGTCTCGAATTATCATTTGAAAGATAGCCCAGATAACCCAGAAAAGACTATTCGAGCGGGTTGGAATAAAAGCTAAGAACACATGTTACACTCCAAACGCACTGCAGATTGTTGGATGCTGTTCTGTAGTTCCATTTCTTTATTCCATTGCTCGACACTGGAAAAAGAAAATCCCCACAGTTATTCCACCTTTTTTACCCTTGTTTTTCCCATGGCCTCCAATGCTACAACGTATTACAGCAACTCCTATCCCGTACCCGTATGTCTGCTGTTTAGCAACCCTTCGAGCACAGCAAAAGCAAATGAAATGCTCAACCAACAAAAGAAACGCCCTTCACCAACAGCAACAGAGGTTGAAACGAAAATGTTCGTCTTATATCAGCTATATCACCGTCGTTCAGTTTAGAATTGCACACATAATACCCCGATATTCATCTACCTCACCGGCTTAGCTTATGGTTATGGCGGGCGCCTTGCAAAAGCACCAAACGGCGCTCGATCAAAATAAGGTTCCTGCTAGCCAAACGAGAGGAAACGAAAACGATGTTGCCTGTCTCATTTAACTTTATCACTACGTTCACGTTCAGCGACACCATTCACCGTCACGCCACTGCCTACCTCGACATCGCCCCGCTTGCCTTCGACGTTGTTGCCGACGTTGTTACGTGAGGCACGAGAACTACCACCACCAGCACGTGCCGCCAGCTTCTTCATGTACTTCATCTTCAGCTTACGGCGACCGAAAGACATGCCGCTGCCGGCCTTACCAGCTACTACTTCATCCATCCCTCCCGAACTATCGTGGGAAGGGGTCTGCGACGTGTTACTACCGCCAGCCTGTCGTGTATCCTCATCCGATAGAGCGCTACCTCCCATTTGTTCGTCATTGTCTACTGCCGGTTGGTCGAGGTGTGTTTCTATCGACTCAGAATGTTGAGCAGTGAACATGGGTACAGAACGAGAGGTCGCTATTCCGGTAGCACTAGTACCGGCAGCCAAGCGTCCATTCGTACCGCTGCCGATGGGATAATGAGAGAAGGTTTCCGTTCGCGGCAACCCATTGGAATCAGCAGACAGGGCCGTGGAGTCAGCCGATGTTAGCGTTCCGGTGGTATAGTCGACTGAAGAGCTTTGATATTTGCCTGCAAACCAAGTAACGAAAGAAACATTAGCCTCTTGTAAACCCCATAAATTACACCTGTCTCACCTTCTGGACCGAAAAATCCATTGGCTTTCATCATGGCTCCCTTATGGCGGCGATCTTTTTTGCTTCCGATTTCCAAATGGTCCAGAGCAGTGGATGATGATGGTCCAGCGTCGATACCGTTGCTCATCGGAACGGCGCTCGTATCAGATTGCTTGTTCCCGGAAGCCGCATGCCCATGGTGCTGCTTTCGATGTTTCGATCCCGCTCCTCCTCCCACTCCTGGTGCTGTATCACCAAGTTTGGTCACTGCGTCTGCTGAACTCTTGCGCGTTGTTCGAGACGATGAGTGCGCTTTACGCTTAGCCACGTAATTTGTGATTGCTAGTGATGGTTGAACCTCCGGTAAGGGTATGGTGACACGGTCCGAAGCATTCTCTTCCACGACCTCATCCTCATCACCACTACTGCCCTTATCCCGATAACCTTCATTATCTTCAAATGATACGCTTTTCTGTGGCCGCGTGACATTCGTCATTGTAGTTCCATGCAGCGTACCATTCGATGTAGGCTCCGTAACGATCATTTCCACGACGGTATCTCGATGCATATGTGAAGAAGCATCGCTGCTCGTTGGTGGGATTACATCTGTCAACAGTTGTGGCTTCTGTCCATCTTCCACTTCCTGCACCTCTTCCTGCTGCCCACCATTATCTACCACTTCAGCTGGACGTTCCTATTGAAAGGAACAAAAAACCAAAAGAAGGAAACATTAAAAATGGATTCCAGCGCCTGAGGTGGTCATGACGTACCTCTTTCTGAATCACTTTCTGCTTAGTATCACCAACTGTCGCGGGTATCGGATGTGGTGTTGGCGGTGGCACGGGATTTCCTTTCAGCACTATCTCCGGTCCGCCCCCGTAGATGCCATGGAAGAAATGCCACAGATTTGCGTTAATCTGAGCATAATCCGATAACGGTTGCACGTTGCGCAACGGAACACTGGTATCGCCTGGGATCGCGATGCTTCGATTGTTGATCGGTCCAGGATCGTCAGTCGTTAAACCACGGGCAAACAGTTGCCACTGCCGGAACCATGCCATGGAGATGGCGTAGATCGTTTTCGGAGTTTCGTTGAACTGTAAGCGTGTGTTGCAACGAAACACGCATGAAAATGAAAAAGCAGAAGGGATCATTATAAAACTGACGATGCAGTTTGAGCGGTGGTGCATTCATCTCACATGATACTCGTCGTTGTATGCGGTGAACGTTTCCAGTTCGTAGCGCTGTCGGCGAGACAGTGTTTCGGCCGCCTTCTTGCAGATGTGGCACGGAAAGATGTGATTGCAGACGGGACCACCGCCGAATTTTTTGTACAGAAAGTCCCACAGCGCCTGCGGGAATGGCACAACGAGCTTAGAGAAATGCGACGCCTTATTCGGCGGGAATGCACCGTGCGGACACAACAACGTCCAGTTATCGATCGGTCCCGGTTCGGCGAACGTATTGAAACTGTACGGAGGCAGAGTAAAGTAACATCCATGAAAGAAACTAGAAATCCCCATGATAATCCAATGCGATAAAGCGACTTACCGATGCAACCAGTTACGTGACACATAGAAGCGTATATCCGATGCCTGTTCTTGCATCGTGAGCAAATGGCTGGCCTGTGCTCGCACCAGTGCCATCTTGGTGTTGTTTTTGCGGTAAAACAAAACGTACGCCTCGCAGCTCTGCACGTACTCGGGCGTTACTTGCGTCACGAGCTGATCATCGAACTCGAACCACTTCCCAGTGGGTTCGTGCTTGGCGAAGCTGGTGTAGTGCCCCCCGCCGACCGTGCCGTGATGGCAAATCACAGCACACAAATCGTAAGACGTTACCTCGGATCGGCAGTCCTTATGCAGGTACGGCCGCATATCAAGCCCGTACAGTGGAAAGTGTACCGCACTGGAAATCTTGGAACTGTAGGATAAGTCATGCCGGAAACGCTTCAAATGAACGCACAACATCTCGGGGAGGGCTAACACTCTCGAATACTTGACACCGTTACGTAGCTTTTTACAGCGCTCACAGCTGTACATGTTGTCGCCCTTGAGCTCGTCAGCGCTAAAGAATGCCGCCATACAGTCGTGAAGGGTAACGGCAGGACCCCAGAACCATGAACGTACCCAGTGCCAAACCGTCGAGTTCCAGAGCCACCAGAACCAACTAGCACCATCTCCAACAACTGGATAAACAGTATCGGAACACGTAATACCAACACCGCTACCACCGTTACCACTAGCAGCACTGCTGCCAACCGACGTGGTGCCACTGCCGGGTGCACCAGGAATGCCGATAATACCGGCGGGCGGGGAGCCGGACATAGTTTGCGATTGGTGCAACACTGTCAGATGGTCCTTTCCCGGGATAGGCAACGAGAGGTCCTGAAATGTTTCCTCGCGGGTAGAAATTCGATCGCATGTCAAACATTGCACCGAGGAGAGCAATTTTCCATCGAAAATGTCACTTATGATTGACCGTTGCTGCGGTTTCTCCTTCGGTTGACTCGTGCTGGTACTATCCGACGGATCACCACCACCCGGCCCACTTGAACTGCCAGGTCCAGCACCTGATTCAGACCCGCCGACAGAGGGTGTGGAAACGCTGCTCGTATTCGATCGACTACTGCCGACAGGTGACAGCTGGCGGGACACTCCGTTACGCGATTCGTTCGCTATGCTTCTTTGGTTGGCTGCCGGTGGACTGACCGAGCGAGAGGAAAGGGTTCGAAGTCGCAAATGGTTCATCTTGCGAGCACCTGCTGGAAGAGTGGGCAATTGATGGTCATCCGAAAGGCTGGAGCTCTCTGAAACGCCACTGTCGCACGTTTCGTATTCGCCCTCCGATTGCGATGCAGAAGGTGACGAGTAGGGTGACGCACGACCGTCGGAAGCGTCGTCGCCATCGTCATCCGTACGGCTAAACGTCAGCACATCGGGAGGTGGTGGAGAGGTCGTCTCCTTCAGTTCTTCATGCAACTGGTCCATGAAACAGCGCAAAAATTCTTGCGTATCGTGCTGCTGATAACCGCGGAACATTGGATGCACGATACGAATGCCGCACAGGATGCCGCCGGGCACCACGTATCGCCGATTCTTACACCACATCTCACGGATCAGCTTATGGTAGTGCTTGGCGAGCCCTGGCCTAGCACCACCCGCATTGCCACTAGCGCTACCGAGAAGATCCGTCTCCAGGATCGATCCACAATCAAGGAAAAAGCCCGTCAACGGTGGGGTGTTGCTCAGTGCTTGCAGGGCGGCATTCATATAGCACGTGTTGGCGAGATTTTGAAGACCCACCAGGCCGTTCCATTTATCGTGCCGCTCGAAATCATCCTCATCTCCGCTACTATCACAGGAATCCGCCGTAGTATTGTACGGTACTGCAGCGGCCGCTGCCGCTGCTGCTGCCGTCACCAGCTTGTCCGCATGAACAATCAGCTTGTCCGTGTTGACAGACGATGAGTAGCGGCTAGTGTCGCTAGACTCGTTACTAATGACCGAAGTTCGCCTGTAGTGATAGTTTTGTTGCTGTTGCTGCTGTTGATGTTTAGCCAGAAACAGTTCCGATTCGCATAGGTAGCACCAGACACGTTGGGAGGAAAGATTCATGTGGATGCAGTGGGAGCGGTTGGACTGGAAGTGAATGGTACTGTGATCCTTGTACTGCTCCGAGCACCCGATGTGTAGGCATCCTTTCTGCAAACATATCCAAAGGTTCGGCCCATTGGTGTCACAGTCCGTACATGGTTCATCCTACAAAAAAGGCCGAAGAAAAAGGGTCAACATGAATATTTCATTCGCTAGCAACCATCTTTGGCACTCTTTTCAGTACTGGTTGCGAAAAGAGATAAGCAAGCATACTTCGATCGATCGAGCAATATCTTTTTTGCGACGGTAATGATTTGACATTATCGTCCTTGCCTGTGGCCAGAAAAAACATAGATCGATAGGCGCCAAACATGTATGTTTTTGTCAATCGGTAATTGCCGAGTGAATATTATTTTGTTGCTCACAGCGGCACGGGTGGTTAAATCCAAATGCGCATCCAAGGAGTTCCAAGTTAAAGTTTAACAAAGCCATTGTTGGTCGATCGCTATCGTCCCTTTGACTTGAGCCGATCGATTCGCGATTCGCGACTCGCGACGTTGATTTTGCATACGGATACACGTGCCATTGGCTTACCTGCTTGAGCTTGCACAGCTCCGCCAACGAGAGCTGCGAGACGTTGTGCAGGTGATTGCACTTCATGATTGCAGGCTGCACAAGTGCTGCGAGACCCTCGCGACCCGTACGCCGGGCTTTCGCGGTGTCGAAGAGCGAGGTGAGCTCGGTGTCGGTCGAGGCTGTGACGAACCGAACTGGACCGTAGAAAGGTGCAGCAACCGCAGATCCAACGAGTTTCTTATGTAATGCTGTTGTTGCTACTAATGTTGCAGCGGGTGGCCTACCACCTCCGTCGACGGCGGCGGTAGTCCGGCGGACTTACGAAACATAACATGAACACGATGCCGCGGAAACGGCGACACAGAATTCTGATCTGGCGGCTGGTAGGGATGCTCAAGATTTTCTCCTACCCGACGACAGCTTGCTTGGATTCGTCAAGAGGATTCTACTGCTTGCGTGTTATCTTGTAGTCATCACAGCAACCTCAACTGAACCAACGGGGTTTTGGAAACTCTTGCGCCGCCACTCTTGGAAACACTACAAAACACACGGTAGCAAAGGTATCGGGAATCGATTCTATCGAACCACCGCGGCAACTCTTTGGCAACTCTAGCAAAGGGACTCGCACAAAACAAACTCCACTCAGCTCAGGCTCATCACTTTTGCAGCTGACTTCGGAATGTGACGACAAAGGTGATGTTTATGAAGAGGCTGGTGACGACGAAAAAACGCACAAGACACGCACTGCACAAAGAACGCAAGTCACAGCGGCGGAACGCGGGCAGAAGAATGCACGGATTGCTGATGGAATTACGCGTTTGGTTCTCTAATCCTTCGCGGCCTCGTAATTGTTGCGCAAACCCCGTGGACGACGGCACGGAAATATTAACGAGTGATTAAAGACTGCACGGGGGAGTTGCGGGTACCTGTCTGGCATTCACACGTGCAGCAGTTGCGGCCAAAAACACACAAAAATGGAACATAAATTATCGCTGCAAACCCTCGCGATTTGAGGAATTTTGTAAACTAAGCGAACACAGCCTCTCTGCTGCTGTTGTATCGGCCATCACTGTATTTAAGAAATTTTAAGAATTCTACATTTTTGCAGCTAGCGGATTTTTACCACATTTTTTGGCACGGTTTACATTTTCACGAGGTTTTTAGGATTTTTAGCAGCTGATTTTTTATGAAAATCTGACTTTTTACGTGCCGCTCGCGACTTGCTGGCAACTTCAGAAAAACAGCTCGACTGCCGACCCCGAATTTAAAAAAAGCGTAAAAAGCGAAGCTATAAACGGATTCAGGAGTCGAAAGTTCTACGGCCCCGAAACCCGGAACTTTTGACTCCTAAAACCGCCGTGATGTAAACGACGAGGCCCTCTCGCTCGCACAAGTTTGAGTTCCGCTAAGAGTGAGCGGGATAGAAAGCCCTTTTTGAATCGGACGTTTCCCTCAACGACGTCCGGTAGATCGTGGCTTTTTAAAAATTAGAGACTGCGACTGCGACTGCGATTCGCCCCGGGAGTCCTTCTTTGTGCTCCATGCCGCGGCCGTGGCCACCCGGATCCGACCCGGATCGAGCGCGGTGACTCCGAACCCGCTGACCAAGTCCTTCTGCTAACCATCCTAACCTTCCTCCTAGCTTAGGGTGCCCCATTTCGACCGGCCCGGTTTCCCTTCACCCGGCCCGGTACCTTCACCCGGGATATCGTGGCAAAATTGGTGGCCGTAAAATCAGCTCAACTAGAGATGCTGAAACGCCGAAACGCAGTTGAAATTCATTTCGTTACAAAGGCACTTTATAGCCATGTAGGCTTAGGAAAGCAGTTGAAAACAACGTATTTTATACGCACAATGAGTTCGTTTTTATATTTTTGGTGTTATTTGGTGGAGAAGCAAAACCGGCGCCTCTTCGCAGCCGGCGTGGAAGTGAAACTGGCAGGAGCAAACGAAATCGTGCTCGATTGGTCGTTCGACGGAACCAGCATACATTGCGGCCAGTTAAGCCTTTCTCTGTGGCAAATTACGTGCCGTTTAGTGAATACTCACGTATTATTCGAAGTCGGTTTTTACTTAGGAAAACTGCCACATATTGACGCGTTGGAATGGTTTTATGAAGAAGGCACAAGGCTGTGCACGACGGGAATAACTCTTGAAGGTGAGAATGTGCCGCTATCTTTTCGTAGGGAGATCACCAAGCGCAAAGGGTGACGGCAGGTATTGGCAATACTTCATTACAAGGTTTTAGTGGTCTAAATATTAACTCTGCACATTTTCTTTACACGCCTCCAATACAATAGGTGGACTTTTGGTTGTAGCCAGTTTGTTTTCATGAAGGGAAACTTACGGCAAAATTCCAGTGCGCCGTATGACAAACGGATCCTGCAAAGGAAGGATTTTGGCCAGGATATAGCACAGAAGGAAGAGCTACAAAATATCGTCATCAAAAGCATGACCAGCATACCTGTTCCAAACGAAGATACTATACAGTCAGAAAATATAGTACAAATCGGCAATTTGCGGGTTAATACTGAGAGAACGTTTGATCGATGGCTCTTCACAAAGGACAAAGAATTGGCAGAAGTTAAAACTATTCACGACTCGAAGCGGTTCTTAATTGTTAAGAAGGCTGATAAATCAGCAGCAGTCACCTTGAGCAGCTCTATAAACCCAATATGGGAGACATTGTATATATTTTTTATGATAGGACCATAATTCCCATGGAAAGAGGTTTCATTGTTATCGTCACAGAACAAGTGCTGTGTAAAATGGTGCGTTTATCGTGCCTAAAGAAAATAATTTTATAGGGATGAACCGGATATTGAAAAGCGGCCCGGGATACGTCGTCGTCACTCGCATTTTTCAGGGAAAAGTGGAAAACGAGTCCTGAAACGAAATATTTGCGTTCGAAGGTTCGACCGGGATCTCGAGCCCCGAACTGGGGCCACTGAACGCGCCAGAATTTGCCGTAGTGTTAGTAAGCGCTGTATACAGCAGATTAAAAACAAAGAAAACTGCGTAAAAGAGTCAGGGAGTGTGAAAAATCAGTTCTCCGCAATTTCTATCGTGCCAGTATCCGAAATATTACTGTTTATCGAGTAGGAACCGTAGATTGCA
>NC_064874.1:39941902-39959402 GCF_943734745.1 Anopheles darlingi
TCCACCGTTACATGCCTCTTCATCTCATTCATCTTCACTCTTTTTGGGCAAATGCTTCAATGGTACACGAGCATCAGCAGACGCAGCTTTTCTGCCAGCTGATCGAACGAAGGGCGAAATCAATCAATCGTAAGAACAAAGGACGGATATGCTAGTGCAAGACAACTAGTTTATCCTGTTTCGGTATTTGAATCCATTCACTGTTTGGATCATTACAATGAAGACGGCCGGGGGTTAGTTACACTCCCTCTAGCATCGCGGCTCGATGTCTGAAGGGCCGTAGAAACGATCTTCAATTTTCTATATATTTTTTTATATATTATACATCTGTTTTGTTATTTCTTTGCCTCTTCCCTCTCTTCTGCTTTTTCTATAAACCTTTAATCAAAGCTAGTGATTAAGGAGTGAAGAGGATTTTAATGCGTTACGTTATGGCTTACGTGATTCGACCGTTCATTCGGCAGTTGCTGGCGCACATCTGCAAAAGAGCATGAGAAGAATGGAAGGACGAATCTAGTTGATTACTAATTCCAATTTAGTGGATAGCTTTAAGGGTGATACAGCAAAAACAAAACAGACACACCGAGACACACTTGGACACGTGAAACTACAAAAAAAAATCATTAAAATGGAGCAAAACCATGCATATAGGTGTGATAGAAAAAACAAAGCCAGGAAAGATACAAAAAACGACATCAACTATGCAACCAAAAATGTACGTAAAACATGTGTAAAAAGTTTCTAGTGTAAAGGTGAACATCTCGAGCGGAGGCGGAGATGTGTAAAAGAGCGCCTTCTTGAACCGAACGATAGAAAGAGTCCTACAGTAGCCAGGACTCCAGGTCGAGAAGTGGGTTCGGTTTCGTGATAGGCAAAATGTTAAGTGCTGCGATCATGAATTAAACTACAAAAAAGGAAGAAAAAAAACATAAAATGGGCACTGAAATGCAGAAAAGCGATAAATGTGATTTAACATATTTTTTTTATTTCTCCTTCAACCCCCTCCACCCAAAAGTTAGGGACACATTAAAAAAATGAAAAATAAATAAAAACAAAAAATAAGTTTATCGTTTATAAGGACACTGAAAAAATTGGCTTTTCATTTTCTTCCGAGTTTTCGCTTATTGCACAAAGTAAAAGCATTACTTTAATCCAACCTCTTCTCTTGTCTTTCATTCTACATCTGTATTTCAAGCATCTCTAAACTTAGTATGTACAGACAAACGCTACTTTGCGGAAGTAGTCACAATCAAACTGTGCCTATTACTTGTCGGAGACTTCGAACGTTTTGCTTATCGATATCTGCCTCTGCATCAAGTCGTCCTCGGTTAGCCGCATGGTGATCGGTGGTATTAAGGCGGCCGCGACGACTCGATTTTCGGCGTTCAGAAAATTGAACGTCGCACAGGCCTGCTCCGTTCCCAGTACTTCCACGTTGATTTTGTAGCGTTTCATGAAATCGATGATTTTGCGCGAAAACGTGGGCGTAATCGTTTGATCACCGATACCAACGACGAGCACATCGATCTTTGGTTCAATGGCACAGAAAAGGCTAAGGGATGCGTCGTTGATGTCCTCGTGGCTTTCCACGTTCCACGAGAGCACGGTGCGTGAGAAGAGAGCCATCGGGCCTAGCACAACCATATCGTTGTTCAGGCGGAAACCGTATTGGCTGTACGAGTTTATCATCAACCCAGCGTCGGCCTCTTTGTTCAGAATAGTGACCGACGTTTTCCCATCGCTCTCATACGTTGACCGGAGTGTACTTGCGGTACTGGAAAATGAAACGGTAAATGAAGGGAAAGGAACAGATAATCACACTCAGCGGACATTTAAATACCCACCAAATGTTGCGACGCAGCGATTGTTGTGCAATTCTGCCCATTCCATACAGAACATTCATTTTTGTAATTTGTGGATGTGCAACCACAGCCTATTTCTTTTTCTACTTCACTGAGGATTTAGCCGTTCTTCGAGGCTATTAAACCAGGCTTTTGGAGCCTGCGTAAGCTAATGCAAGGATATAGCCCTCTCCTATGTTAAGAGCCGGCTACTAAAGTCATAAGTCCTAATGTTCTGTGTATTTCTATTGCTTTGTTGGATCCGGATGTTAGTTGGACCGATTGGGTGCACGTTCCTTTTGTCAGCTAAAAAGGCTATCCGTAATTGCAGGAGATCTTGCCGTGATGCTGGCTGGAAGAAGAATTCGATCGTTAATGCAAAAGATCCTTGCAGAATCTCGAACCTTAAAACTTGCCGGAGCGGTTTACGATGGATTCCTTTCGAGGCTCCAGGATCTCGGCTGCAGATTTATGTACTCACTAGGGTTGATTGGCGGTGGCGGGAGTTAAAAGTGACTTGAATTTGTTCTCATCGCAGCCGGAAAAGTTCCAAATCGTTATTTCCTACTTTTTTACAGCGAGTTTGGAACTCGGCACCTTCCAGGGTTGTAGCACCAACTGAAGCGCGCTTCAAATTGAACTCGCTTCGCGAGTTACAGTGATGATTGTTAAAGCATGAGCATTTTGCGCAAAATAAAGCAACATTTTCATCAAAAAATAAAATTATATCCCAAAAATGGGCTACAACCCTCCGCCGTTGTTTTGACTTTGAGGTTAAAAACTCGCAAAAAACAGGGAATTTTTAACTTTTTTGATTTTTTTCGGGAATTTTGTGATAAAGATAAAGGTGATAAGAACAAATTCAAGACCCAGGAAACTGGACTCAAGAGCCATACTTCGATAAATCCTGACCGAAGAAGAAGAAGAAGAAGAAGAAGAAGAAGAAGAAGACCCCGGTTTACCCCATTCCTCCTTGACCACACGGTAGTAGAATCCCAATTAAGTGATTGATTAAGTGGCGCCTAGGTCGATTGTAAACGCCAAGCTCTCATGCCCGCCCAGGACGCCTACTCAAGTGTACAGGGGACATCGCACATGATGTAGCCCACCCGGAAAAACTGGGAGAACAGGTGCGCGAAAGGTGCTGTTTCAATCCGAGTGTTCGAAGGTAAAAGCGGTCGCTAGAGCTAAAACTAAAACCTAGTGACGTTGTGCCTTGCCAGCCACTCTCTAGTGTTAGTGAAAGTGGAAAGGAACTCCGGTCTAGTTCCCGTCTTCAGCCCGGTTGTAGCGACAGCGCCCTCAGTTTCTGTTCCCCAAAATTCAGCATCCAATCGACCAGCACTGACCCCTTTCCCCACCCCTCCCCTAACTTCTTCTGGCCACATACATCGTGGTCATAGCAGAGTGCCGCAAGATACTCTTCTCTGGATCATCACGAACCTTTCCGTTCGTGGCACCGCCTCCGGTGCTTCGGTGGAAGTCACCGTTTTAGTTTCCGGAGCTGAAGTGGGTCAGTGGCTCGCCGTCGTGGCCTCTGTTACGACTTCGGGGTGCTAGTAAAGACTTTTGCTTAGCCTCGGAAAGGTCGTTACGGATGTCGGTGGAACATCTCTGCACGTAGGACACCCACGTTATACCGTACATCCGTCTTGTTAATGAATCACACCACATCATAGGAAGAATGCGTGATAAGAAGAATGTAGATTATGCTGGTCAGCCGGTTTGTTTGCCAGGATAGTGTGTCTCATTCGTTGTTATAAAGTTTTTTCTTCTTCCTTTCTCTTCGTCGTGAATCGTGAAGCTGCTTCGTTGCGTTAGCGCTATGCGAACGAGCGGCATTAAGTGGCGCACTGCTGCATTAATTAAGTTTCTTCAATTTACCATTCCTGTGGCAAGTGAAACCGGGTGTTCGTGTACTAGCAACACCAAACTACGAGACACTTCGGGCAGTGATCTCCTCAGAGAAGAGCGGTGTTGAATATACAAGATTCTCCGTCTAACGCGAATCCATCTCATTTAAGTAGCCACTATCCTTAAACCAATATCGTGTGTACGTGAGTGTCGCTGGCAGTGCCCGTAGCCTGTGATGTAAATATCGTGGGGATTCCGTCCACGATACAATAGGGGCGACGTATGTGCGTGCGTGAAAGTAAAGAGTGTCCACCACCAACAGAAGGGTCAGTTCCTCGCTCGACGATGAACATACAAAATAGGCAGTGACAAATGCCGCGGTCCCTACCAACAATAGGCAAAGCAATGAAGCAACCTACGGCACATGAACTAGAGTTAGTTCAGGTACCGTGAATCATAGTGCACTGGTCATACAGGGCCAGTCGCGAGGACAACGGCGAACACAATAATTTCGTCAGTAGCACAAAAAGAAGATATCTAGTAAGCAGAAAGCGATTGTTTCTTGACATTTGTGCGGTTTTTCACTGCCCGCAAAAAAGTAAATACCCAACCAAAGGCAAGGACCTATCTTCGTGGCCTCAAGATACCACGGATAAAGTAGCAGCTTAGAGTCGGCATCCCAAAACGCCCCCAAAAGTAAAGTGATGGACGAGGAATCACTGATTGCGAGGGCGAAGGAGGAACGAGAGAAAATCTTCCAGCGCTACGACAAAGGCCGAGAGGCTGGTGCTGAGATCGACCCGTGGGAGGATCCGCAATTCGAGGTCTACCATCAGACGGATAGGTAAGTGTGGGGGGTTGTTTTGGATTGATTCGTATGAAGTAAGCGGGTTCCGAAGCCCACTGTCCCTGTTTTAAGGCGGCATCGGGACGCCTACCCGCCGTGGGCGTCCCATTCATGTTTTAAGGTTTCGCAAGATATTACGGTCTGACCCTGGGGTGTGACGATTGCTGAAAACACGGTTCATGGGAATTATGTTCCATACTTGTCGTTTGCATGGAAATAGATAGTGGATGCATATAAGCGTGGGATGCAAATGCTTTGCTCTAACTGCAGCTAGAACCCGACTCTCTGTCTCGGCGTTCGTGAGCGTTGTGGCGAGAGCAGAAAGGAACTATTTGATGCTCTTTATTCCAGGAAAAGAGCAAACTGCATGTATAGCACATGTGTACGAGAATTATTTTAATAATTTGAATGCAATATTTATCCTTTACCAATAGATCTCTGCTTTTCACATTCACCTATCAAACCGCCAGAGAACAGGAGAAAAGCTTAGAATACTTTTCTTTTTTTACCATTTGGTATAACAAATCGTTAGAAAGGTTTTCAAGAACAACTATTAATTCTATGCCATACCGAACAGCCTTTTCTAATTGTGTAGAAGTGGCGGATATACTCAAATGTTCTTTCCATGGCACTGCAAGAAACTCCTTCTTTTATCATCGCATGCTATGATTATTTTCAATGTCGATGGTACAGCGTGAAATAGGGTCACTACTTTCATTTTCATTCTATGTGCATACGCCATACACACCCTAGCCGAACGCATCATTTCGCAAGTTCTGTTGCAAAAGAAAATCGAACCTTTTTTCATTCGCGTGTGTGAACGCTAAGCTTGGCTAAACAGTAGCAACGATAGCAATTCTGCAGCACCGGAAGCACGTCCTATACGTTCATGCGTAATGTCTAATTCGGCGTCGAAATCCTAGTAGGCTGCCCATATCTGTCCTTGAAAGTAAATAACCGTGTATCTTAATCTGTTTAAAAGTCAACGCTGTGCTTCCCTTTACGGGACATCAAATATTTTAATATGTAGAATAGAATAGCTCAATCAAGAAGTTGATGATTTCATATTGGACAACATCAACAATAGCTAAAACAAGAATTTAAGAATCTTCCGTGTGCGATATGATAATAATTATCCTTTGTCCGTCCTGCGATAGGTATGGATTCATACACGACAAGCGTCTACCGAAGAAGCGGGATCCGCACGAAGCCAAAGCAACAGAGATCGAAATGGAGCGCGTGAAGAAATGGATCAAGATGCTGGGTATTTCATCAGACAAACATGCGCCGGCCCGCTCATGGGAGGACCGTGCGTTACTAGCTAAGGTGCGGAAACGCGTATTTAAGGGCATCCCGGAGAAGGTGCGTCGTCAGGTGTGGTCAAAGTTGTTGAACCTCCAGGCGGTGATGGATAGTAATCGTGGCAAGTATAACGATATGCTGCATCTGGCTCGTCAGTGGAGCACCGAGGCACGACAGATCGATTCCGACGTCAATCGGCAGTTTCGCGAGCACCTCGACTTTCGTGAGCGATACAGTGCGAAACAGAAGAGTCTCTTTAACATTCTGGTCGCCTACAGCGTGTACAACACCGAGGTAGGTTTTGCGGTGTTATATTGAAGGAGCTCGAAATCAATAATCCTGTCGTTTCCGGTACGGGAATGTGGCTAGGTTGGCTATTGTCAGGGAATGTCGGCACTGGCGGGATTGCTGCTGATGTACATGGAAGAAGAGGAAGCATTC
Organism: Anopheles darlingi; assembly: GCF_943734745.1. Taxonomy (NCBI): domain Eukaryota; kingdom Metazoa; phylum Arthropoda; class Insecta; order Diptera; family Culicidae; genus Anopheles; species Anopheles darlingi. The sequence goes on from NC_064874.1 coordinate 39,948,188, forward strand.
TGGGCACTTAGTATCCTGCTAGCGAACAAGAAGTACGCCATGCACGGACTGTTCATTGAAGGTAATGTTCGCCCAATGGCGCTTCTTTGCCCCTGTCTAGTGTAGCTAATTGAATATTTAACCTTTGCTGGTTTCCGTCTTTTAGGTTTCCCAAAGCTGAACCGATTCCTAGCACATCACGATAAAATAATCGCCAAATTCATACCAAAGCTTAAGAAACACTTCGATCAGTATCATCTCGACTCGATCCTCTACTCACTGAAGTGGTTCTTCCTAGTATTCATCGAGCGGGTAGGTGTGCTTTGGCGTTGTGGACCGCAATGTTTTCTGTTGCAGAAATCATCAGCTTCCATCATCTTCCTCATTCCCTTCTAACCGTGTGTTGTGTTTTCCATTTTCCTCGATTTTCTTTGCCTATGCGTATCCGTGATCGTCACCGTCATCTTGTATGATCATCTTCGCACTCATAATCGGCAAATCGCTATCGATACAACGATTGTTTTCGCACAACCTTTGCGTGTGGGTTGGATATATATGTGTGCGTGTAAATGTATGTGTGCTGCCGCTGGTCGTTTGCGTCGTGGTTCCGTCTTGTGTGTACAGATACCTTTCAGCTTATGCTTACGCGTGTGGGATGTGTATCTGCTCGATGGCGAAAAGGTGGTCACCGCCATGGCCTACAATGTACTACGCTTGCATAAGCACCGCATTCTCAAGCTAAAAGATATGGACCTGATTGTGCAATACATACAGGTAGGTTTTCATGGGTTAATTCTACGATGTCAGTAGCTCTACCATGTTTTCTCTTCGCCCTGCAGACCAAACTTTATGAAGACTTTGGACATGACGATGATTTTGTCATTAAAAGTCTAGAGCAGTGCATGGAAGAACTTAGGAAGGCCGGTTTAGAGCTGCCACCACCTGCAACCGCGAAAGAGCTGCCTACAAAACAATTTGGCGTTTTCGTGGAGCCCACAACGGAGGCTAAGGTAAGTGTGGTTTTAATTGTCAATATTCCTGCCCTAGTGTAATCGCTCTCTCGCTGATTTGTTATCTGGATTCTAGATTGGTCGTCGGAAGCAAGAATTTACCGAAACAGAGAAAGATGTCACGGAATCGGTGATGCTAAAGTATGCAGGATGATGGCTCAGCGTTGGTCAATAGATGGTTTTACTAATATAAAAATGATTATTGTTCTAGGCGCGAGATCACAGAACAAGAAATTGCTGCACACGAACAAAATGCCACAACTTCCGGAGGATCCGCCCAACATCTAAATACAGGTAAGCGGTGTGAGAGACATATGGCTGCAGCTTAACAATTATCCACTTGTTTGCCGGTCCGAGTTGAAGCTTTTTCGTTCTGGTTTTCCTTTTCCCTTTTCCCGTGTCATTTTCACTTCAACGAATTCCATTGTTCTAATTTTCTTCCCTCAGTACTGCCACGGGTTTGCATTTAAAAAAAGGATAGAATCCCTGCAGCTTGTCTTTGTGTCAAAGTAGAACAATCAAAAGACTCGGTTCTACGTGTTATAATACACATACATTACCAACCAAAATCCTCAAGGTGGTGTGTCACTGTATTTTGGAATGCTCGTTAGTAAGTCTAATCTAAGTGCTTTGATACTAGATGTGCACCATGCACTGATTGAAGCACGCACGGTCGAAGTGCCACTCGTTGAAGACCAACTGCCATGACAGTAATGGTGCTTTAATGTTTTCCTATATGTTTTTTGCATTACTGCACGCAGCACGCATTGTATATTAAGTGCCCGCGCGATACCCCATTTGCTTCATACACAGTTATCGGATTCATTCGGAGTCGTTACTGGTGTCCTATAATTAACAACTGATATAGTTTTACGTACCTCCTTGCTATCAGTACACATTCCAGAGTCGGAAGACGGAGGATCATTGATAGGCAGCTCTCGGAAATCGCTGGCCGACACGTCCGTTACGTCGACCGCCGACCTAAGCGTGCTTTCTGGTGGCCAAAGCCAGCGATCACACCAGGCGTTCGAGCTCGGTCCGGATGATCAAAAGGCGATCGTCAGCGAGGACGATGAAGCGGACGATGGTGAAAGCAGTCCCGTGTAAGTATTCCCAAGGGTTGACGCGTGATAATGAAGAAGATGTAACCTTCATTTGATTGAAAGGAATACTCAGCATTTATACTCTTCATCCTCTGCGAAACACATTTCGTCGTTAGTATCCATTTTTATTCCATGAACGATCATTAAGCTCTGCCATATCGTTAGAATAGTCTTAACATATTAGCTACATCACCGTTAATGGCGTAGTTTGGAATCCGATTCGCTGCGTCCAGTAGTATCGATCAGTATCAGTGCGAAAATTCGCGAATTAGTGAGCCGTCCTTCTTGCTTGGTCACCGAGGCTAATAATGCTTTCGGTTTTTTGCTCTCTGTGTTATGTTTTCGCCCCTTTTCCCTCTCTCTCTTAAGACGTCGTTTTGTTTCAGATCAAAGCTCAAACAGTCTTCAGCATCGTACGCCAAAGCGTACCACGAGGGCGGCCCGGTTGGCTATCCCTCCGCCACCACCTCCACGAGGAGGCAAGCGATGCTTAGAGGTGCAACGTAAGTTATGCGTGTCGCTGCTAGCACTACCGCTGAGCCAAGCTGGCGAAGGAATGCTGTAGATGTCCATTCAAAACCTGCGTCTTTAGCTTTTAAAGCCATCCCCATCCGAAGCCCGTCAAAAGAGCTGCGTTCTTTGATGGCGTAGACTTGCCATTTACATGTTACTTATATATTAAGTTTTTTTTTTCTATTTGTTGGGTTTCTCCTTGTTTCTATCGGGAGTTCTACTAAATTATGTTCATGTTTATAGTAGATAACTGATAGTTTCGCATAATTTTCTTGTGTTTCTATTTCTGTCTGCACCCTTTATCATCTAGGTTTTTATGATTGTTTTACACAATGTTCAGCCTCGATGTGTTTAATTTTGTTTTCTTAGCATATTTTCGCAGTTTTGTAGATTGTGCACTCAAAGGTCTATTCATTATCATTTTGTTTAATATATGTTTATTAATTAGTATGCCTGCGTTACTATGTCTGCGCAAGCATAGCTATGGACGCTAAGAAGTGGGGAACGGAAGCAAGCGGTTCAAAATTAATCCAAACATAATTGAATTCTACTCTACGTCCACTGGAAAAGATAACACAGTTGATCAAAATTGATGGTTGTTTTTTCTTACATATATCTTCTAAGAAATATTCTTTCTTATTGTTTCGTATTTATTAATCATCGTAATTCATTGTGATTCGAAATTCCAGGAAAGAACTGGACAACGTATATTATTAAAATTGCCTTCAAGGTTTAAACAGGCGTCATGAAATTGTACAGTAGTAACGGACTAATTGGAAAATGGAATAGTGTTAAGGAGTTGTTTTTGTGCACCGTGTAAATACGAGTTTGCTCTGCTCTGATAGTGTTATTAACTCAAAACCATACTTGTAGAGTTCATATTGATTCAATTCTTTCCATTTTTCCATCTTGTTCTACCACGGATAGCTCCGCAATCGGTTCAACAAGCGTCGTAGAGCGAAGTCCGTCAGCACTACAGATGACACCACGGGCGATGTCACCGCAGGATGTCGTACGGATTTACGTCCCACCGGCACCACCGGACGAGTTGAGAACTGTTGACACGCAGCGAAGAAATAATGATCGTGCATCTACAGTACAGCCTCCCCATTCCGCGATCCGCAACCATCGATCATCGCGTGGGCACGAAAATGATGACGAGGATGAAGAGGAGGATGATGCTGAATCGAAGACCCGAAGGAATAGTGAAATAGATCTCTACCTTCAGCAACCGACAACCGGTAGCACGCCACTAATTACTGCCGCATCTGCTAGTACATTGCATGCTGCTGCTGGTGGGCGTTACTCAAACGATTATGCAAGCGGAGAATTTCAAGGTCCTGCATCGACCGTATCTGCGTCCAACTCCGCTGTTGCCACCTCTACCAGTCAGCATTATGCTTCGAATGGTCGTTCCAGTTCGTCGTCCCGCCGTGGTAGCATGTCGCGCAAGTCGCCCGCTCCAATGCTGGACAGTGAGTTCATTATCGAGTGCAGTCACGTAAAGAACCGGAAGTACGTGCCAGACCATCATAGTAGTCACAATAGTCTGGTGCTCATCGGGGCACCAGGCGGTGGCAGTAGGAATGGGTCGGAGAGTAACATTCAGCGCATGACATCGTTTGAGGAGCTGGCAAAAGCAAAGCTTCAGCAGCATTTATCCGGTAGTGGAGGTAGCAGTAGCAGCTTACGCCGGCTTACAACGGAAGAGCATTACCGGCGATCGACGGCTAAAAGCGGAGCGGGACCATCGGTTGGCAGCAGCAGGAAGATTATGGCGAGAAGCGAAGTGTATGATACGATCGACGATGGGGACACGATGGCCCCGGATAGCTCGATACACTCTACTAAAAGTGCCTACCGCGGCCACAAGAGTGATTATAACATTCGCTACCACAATATGGCGTCGTCGCCAACGGCAGCACCTGCGTCACCGTTTAGTGATGGTGCAGGCGATGGAGAGGCCACTACAGAGTGGAGCAGTAGCGGCGGTGGTGCAGGAGGAGGAGGTAGAGGAGCCGATGGGGAAAACCGTGCCTACAAAGCAAACCCATCCCGGCAGCACAGCGACAGCTCACCCTTCGACTACGATCCACTGACAACTACTGCAGGTGTTCCTTCGAAGCGCTACAATCGATTCTTCAACAACGATGACGATGATGAAGATGAGGACGACGAGGAAGAGGTTGGGAACAACGCAGACGGAGGCAGGCAGATAGTTAGCAAATCGATTGGCGAAAAAACAAATGCAGGTCGTATCGCCCACAACTATCGGCCGTACGAACGGCGCAATGAAGAGGAGGAGGACAAACTGTTGGGTAAATCTTCTGATGATTCGTCCACGAGTCCTCCACCATCGGCGCCAATCAGTAATCGTCCTTCGCAGTTGCCGCAATACCATCGGACACCAGTAGTAGCTGGAAGCCAGCCACGCAGCCAACAGCAGCGTCCTCGACAGCGGCAACCACCTCACCACAACGGTGACATCACATCGACTCCAACCAATGATACCATTCCGCTCCTGCCCGTTTCTCCGACGGAACTGTCCTCTCCCGGTAGCACTATCTCTTCCCATCGCACGTACACCGGCTCTACAGCCTCGGGATCGGCGATACCCGTTAGCAGCGTCAAACGTAAAACATCCACCGATGCTACTTCTTCTGCGCATCGACGACAAGGATCGAGCTCGGCATCCGGTAAGCTGTTCCACTCGGCCGTACCGTCATCACCACCACAACCAACGGCGGCGGGCGGTAATCTATCGCGCATTCCGATTGGGTTGCGGTCACCAACATCTCCGACTGGTTCGTTCCGTACAGTATCGCCCAAGGTGAACTCCCAATCGCGCATTCCTCGTAGTAGCGAGCAGGCGCCAACTTCGAATATCCCCTCACCTACTGACTTCGGCGGAACTGCCACCTACGGGTCTCGAGTCGGCTCGTCCCGTTCTTCGCACCAGATCCCATCCGATGCGAACAAAATACGTATACAAATCAATCCCTCCCAATCGTACACGACGGGTTGAATGGCATGTGCAATGTTGAAGGAGCCGTACTCTCCTCTGCTCCCGGTTAGTAAGGATCCAGCGAATATGAAACATCTATGACAAGTTTGATGATTGTGTAGGAACCGTGCAAAAGTGGGAAGCGTTATGTATAGAAAGAGAAGAAACGTATATCAAATCATAGGTATTCGCAGTAGCATGTATCGTCGCTTGGCCCATGAACAAAACGAATGTTAGTTTTGTTTGTTGCTATAAAGGCCTACTAAGCGTGTGTACCTGTCGTCCTGGTTATTGTTGGTCCCTTCCTTGTTCAGGCAACCTATTGTCAACTAGACACGACTTCTGGGATAAGGGTATCGAACATCAACGAAATCAGAATCTCGAAACATTCCCGCTGTTGTTGCTGCTGTGTCGGTTTTACCGCTACCACTTTACAACTTCCATTCCACTTGCTGTAGTAATACGGCAAATCTCGTTAAGTGACGGATTTTCGCTACATCTTTCGAAAATCAAATGATGTTGTTTCCCTCGAAAATAAACTCAAATTGATCTGATTTGATGAATCTGGAGCATACAACGAACCCGTCCCGCGAACGGTGCGTTTTGCACTATTATTGTTACGATTGTTGCCCAGCTCCCTAAAAAGCAATAACTTTAACTGATATTTTTAAAACAATATCAAGAAGGCAGCGAATGGATTTCGATGGTTCCTTCCACAGATAAACATTCGCTCGGCCTTTGCGGGTAATATTATTTTAACTATTTTTAACTTCTTTTTCGCCGGATGATCGAATCAAAAGGACTGTGTAACGCGGTAGTATCGTAACAGAGTACCGTTGCCCATGAATGTGTGACTCCGAATCGAAATGAAAGCATTTAACAAGTGTAGTAGACAGCTAGACAGGAAGGTATGGTTATGCTGCGCCAGGACGTTTTAGCATTCATGCATGCATGTCTGGCTGCACTATCGGAGTTTTCTGTTATTCTCCTGCGCTTGTGGAAAAAGATATTATTGATTATTGTATCGTTCTAGGCTAACTCAATCGTCAACCGAAGAATAAAAGCGATGGGTTTTGCTTTTGCGAATGGAATATATAAAAATGAAGATTATTATTGAAGGGAATCGGCATTTATGAACGAAAGTTGACTTATGTACCAAACCAATGCACTCAGAAGGAGGAATGAGAAGAAACTTGAACTAAACATCGTGGTTTCCAAGCCTGCTCTGCTTAATTTATTTTAATAGGCGCATTTACTCAACAAGCAGACATAGCCTTTACCATTTCTCGCTTTTTATCCGCCTCCTCTCTCTGTCCCTGTCACACATCAAGTGGAAGATAGTGGATACAACCGAATTAGTTAACTGTTGACAATTTCGCATCCTTTTCCAAAACAAAAAACCAATCCAACGCCACACTCAATTCACACTCAATTGAGAAAGAAGACATGCGGGCGGCGTATCCGGTCATTGCGAAGTGGGAAGCAATTGCGCACGCGTTTTTTTTTAATAAAATAAAAGAATGAAAACCTGGCTCCAGCTCCATCCATGTGTGATTGCGTTTCTTTCCTAAAAATATCCGATCCACCAAAACGGTATTCAATGAAATAGATGTAGTTTGGGGTTTTATTATTAATACGATTTATTACGATGTTTTGTTGTTGTTACCTGTTGGTACGGGATCAGTGCATCATTTAATTATTTAATCTCGTCTGTTTTTCCCATTTTTTTGTTAGATACTTTTTGTTTTGCTTCTGTATCCTATATCTTGCGACCTTTGTCACAACAGCTGTTTTATGTTTGCCGCTCCTTCACAGCAGCCATCGAAGACACCTAATTTAAGAAACTTTTCCACTTATTCCCATATGAACAGAGTACACCTTTGCATCGTCTACCACTATATATATCTATATATATATATAGTCTATATATAGTGTACGTGTGTGTAGGTAGGTATGTATGTGTTTGCATAATGAATTGCCCTTCTCTTTCTCTCTCTCTCTCTTCGTATATACACCTGGCGACAGTATTTACTTTGCTTTTCTATCTGCCTGGACAGGCATCGTTTTCTCCATCAGTTGTTGCTTCTGTAGTTCCAAACCAAGTTTCTAAGGGTGATCTTGTAAGCACTTTATTACGTTTTGTTTTATTTAGACCACTTTTCAAGTTTAGGTTTCCCTCTTTAACCATCGATCACTTCGTTCTATATAGAACTCTCTTCACTTCCACTCAGCCTCAGTGAACAAAGATATCGCTGCTGAAATTGTGCATCTGGGATTCATTGGATTCCCAATCTTTGCTATTACATGCTCACTCACTCTAGCAAATACAAATCATGGATGCTACACACCCCTGGACCACAAACAGTCGACTGTAATTCGTTTTTTGATAACCACCACATATAACGGTTTTTTCGGTTCCGGTATACGACATGTTCGCTAATAAATCGAGTGTATAGAGGCATCATGCTGATCTCTCTCGTCGCCTGCAAGACCATCCGACCTGCCACGCGATGTCCTGTATCCTATTTTTTGTTTGCTCGTGTTTGCTGGCTCCTAGTCGCTTTTATCTAGTTGTTAGGTATGAGATGGAAGGGTATTCGCGAATTGAAATCAGAAATCGACATTGTTTTATCGTTTACATTGGATTACTTTCTCATAGTCGTGGATAATATAACGCTCTAATTGCTTTTCCTTAAGTCATACAGTGCGCCGAGCGATCCATTAGAAAAGCAACGACTGTTTCTCTGTCAGGGGGTTTGCAGTTCTGGTTTAGGTTTTTGTTTCTTATTTTGTTTCAGCAAATCTCACAAATCTGTGCGATGTGTACCATTTATTTTATCATTTTCATCGCTTTTTCATTTAAATGTAACACGTAAAAGAGATTGATCTAGGGCGTATGTGCCGTCTCGACGTTCCCACGATCCAGTGCTACACACCACACACAAACACACACTCGTCGACTACTGTGTTTTGTCTCGCTGCCGAGACCTAGTATTTCTCTTTTTTCCCCTTATTTCGATTTGGTTTAAAAATTTTGCTAATAACTCTGGCAGTTCATTCTACTACACACCCAGAGCACGCGTGGTTTATCGGTTTCAATCGAAAGAAATGTATGAAGAAAACCGTCTGTATTGTGCAAGTCTCTTCGTGTCATCGATAGCAGTCGGTTGCCTTCCCCCGTGGCTGGCTGTTCTGCTGAGTTTCGCTTTTGCTTTCATATAAACTTTGCATCAAACTTCATCCCAGCGATATTTTTAACATTACCCACATTTGCATGGTTTGACACAATCTAGCATGGTACCCCTTTGCGCGGAGACCATGCGACGTGAAGAGCTGAGATTAATCAGTCTCGCCAGATGACATTGCTCTCTTTTGTGATTCGCCGTTACTACCACATTATCTATTACTTTTCGTTACAAAAAAAAGTTGCAAACAGAAATGTTGGAAATAAAGACTAATATGCGTGTCACTGCGGGATAATAGTAATAAATAAGGAATTCACATGTTACCGCAGAAACTCGATGGCGAGAATCAACGCAATATTCGCTAATCCAGTCTCCTATCATATCCCTTGGCTGGTGACGGTCAGTTCAACCTGTTAGCCTTAATCTTGCATAGGATAGCGTTAAGGATCGAAGCAATCTACTTCCGGTTCGCCGTTCTGCGATTGCTTCGATTATGTTCCCAAGTAAAGCACAACTACGAAACCATGAAACTGCACAGTGTTACTTCTGTTTACGTTGCGAAGGCGAATGCTATCTCGCCACAGGCAAGGTAAGATGTTGTAGCTGCCTATGATCATTTTGGGCATGCCATGCATTCATCTGGAACTTCCAACACCGGAATATGCACGTTCTGGTGTGTTACGACATTACTTTATTCTTTCGGAGGATAAGGTGCATCTGTGAGGCCCGTACCTCGGAATAACGGTTAGAATCGTCCTCGATCTTGCGTCTATAGCATCCGTTTTGCATGGGGATGTGATAGAATGCTTCGTCAGTGCCTCTATTAAGCCACTCTTCTTTCCAAATAATATAATTTAACTTATAACTTAACAAGTTACGTCTGATATATAATTTATATAGTAGCATGCTTCATTTCTACCATTTCGGGGAATCCATTTGTATAGTCATTTTGCGAACGTTAGTAGTTACATTTGTCTGTTATATAGTTTAATATATATATATAGATTTTTTTTTGTTGGTTTGCACTTATTTTTACTTCCATGTTTTATAGATTCTCTTCTTTGCGTTTTCATCTGGATCCGCCCATCTCAAGGCGTACCTTTTACACGTACATCGACGTTTATTCTTTTCTTCGATTCTGTACAGACAACACGTTTACAAATTGATTCGGATTTCCGTTCTATTTTTGTTTTAAACATTCGCTGTTTGATCCAAAGCATTGACAACACAAGATGATAAATAGGCAGCTGTGTGAGAGTAAAACAATAGTCAAACAAATCAAGCGTTGCGTTGTTCGTAATTGGCAGCACATTTGTAATGGAACCCCCGTTTCTTTCCCACAATTCGATCAACTGTTTTTCAGCCGGACACTGCACGGCAGTCTCTTCTCTACTGTTATGTCTAGTGCAATGTTTTGATTATACAGATCCCGACTGACAATAGTGGTTTACTAGTAGTTGTTGTAGTAGTTGTAGTAATATTAGTAAAAGCAGCTAGTAGCACGTGTTTCGTCAATTTCATGATGATTTGGAGTTAGTCGCTTTGCACAAAGTGCTAGCGCGCAGAGTCTCGTTTCTGGTCGGTTGCGCTGTGCTAGATGCTTATGAACGATAAATCTTTTTTTTCGTTCGGCTACGATTGCGCACGATTTTTTCTCAGTTTTGCAATAAAGTTTGTCACGTAGTGGGCCCAAAAGCGAAGTGGCTTCTAGCTTTTCTCTTCCTTGCCGGAACCCAATCCGACTAATTAGGATGCGTGCACCAAGAGAATTGTCAGAAAATGTTGCTCGTTGATATCGCATTTGTATTTCATGGGGCATCTGGTTCACTGCTACTTAGTTCGGGTTGCGATAAACATTGGATGCACCAACGTTACTGCTGTTGCTCACGGAACCGGTACCGTTACCGTTGCCTCGTAGACTGCTAGGGCCTGTCGAGCCGCGCACGTTTCGGTCCTAGAAATTCGAGTAACGAATGCGATAATTTTAATTCTAGGAATTAAAATTAAAGTTAAAGAGATAGAGATACATCAATTTAATAACACAATTTGGACGATTAATGCTCTGCTATATACTGTCTCGCTAGTTGGTAATTACCAATCCTCCGATAGACCATTGCTCGGATTGTTCTGTCCTACTTACCCTGTAATAGTCCCTCGAAGAACCGCGATCACGATCACCACCGCCACCGCCGCTCCTATAAATACCGCCATCGCCACTATCGCGACCACCGTCATAATCATTGCCACCTCTCGATCGTCCATAATCGTTCGGTCCTCGACGATCGTCGCGATAGAAATCGCGAGGACGATTATTGTAGCCACTGCGCGAGTGATATCCACCACCACCATTGTTTCCGCCGTTATCGTGTTGATCCTCTCCGTTATTGTTGCCTCCATTGTTACTACCATTGTTGTTCCTGC
>NC_064874.1:39966902-39999402 GCF_943734745.1 Anopheles darlingi
CCCAAGCCGGTGGACAGTAAAACAGTGGGGCTGTATACATTTCCGCGGGTTCCTTAGCGCGAATTTTCGTTTGATAGGATGAAAATTTGCTGAGGAATTGGTATAATAAATAAAAAATCAAGGTGTGCTTGCGCTGCGATGTAGCGCCGATCCCGAAAAGTGTAGAATGTATGTTTTTATGTTCAAACATGATGACCAATTTGCGAGTATTCTAGATTATACCATCCGCTTGCTTGGATGAGCATAAGTGTGCGCTTAGCAACGGGATTATGCGAAGTAGTCCGAGACAGAACTGTAATCAATTCTGATTGCTATGATCCGTTCATCGATAGAATGAACGCTAGAAATCTCACGGTTCTGGCGGATTCATTTAGCGAGTGAAGTGAGCGTTCATCTACTCCAACTGATAAACAAAGTTCGAACTCTCATCCACCACTGAGATTCGCGCTCCGGCATATATGCAACACCCGTCGATGCATAGAGGAGTGTCCAAATTGCAATATCAAATCAATTAATACTACAAGCAACGCATCGCATCGCCAAAATGGCACAGCACAAGAAAGGCGAACCTTCGGCCACTGTTAAAGCGTACCTGGTGCTCTATAACTTGACGCAGCTCGCAGGGTGAGTTTGAGCGGTTGCGTTTATCTCTCCAGCCGGCACCGCGAACTTTACGCTACGGCTCGATAATCTACACGATTAGGCTAATGTCCCCGGTGTTTTGCCCTTTGTACCTACGATGCGTGTCACAGGTGGTCCTACATTTTTGTAAAGTTTGTAACGCACTTCTTCCTGCGAGGACACGGACTAAACGGACTATGGCGTGAGGTTGGCAGTGCCACTTTCTTCTTCCAAATGCTGGCTCCTCTGGAGGTGTGTATTGTCCGATAGCAAGTGACTAATTTCGAATGGAATCGAATTACCGAAAATTCTTTAATAACTCCGTATAGGTTGTGCATGCAGCGATTGGCATTGTACCGAGCAATGTGCCGATGACTTTCCTGCAGGTATTCGGCCGATGCATGGTTGTGGCCGGAGCGATCGAAGGAACACCTACGGGACAGCAATCCCCCGGTTTACCGCTGGCACTGTTCTGCTGGAGCTCGACGGAAATCGTACGCTATGCTTACTACGTAGCCAATCTACTTTTGCCTAGCGTACCGGCGCCACTGGTTTGGCTTCGGTACACGATCTTCATACCGATGTATCCATGTGGTTTCTTCGGGGAGCTCCTGTGTGGTTATTGGGCCCAAAGCTACTTCGGCGAAACGGGCAAATGGAGCGTAACGTTGCCGAATCCAGTCAACTTTACCTTTTCCTTCTACTACTTCATCTGGATCATGACCGTTAGCTATTTGCCGTTATTTCCACAGATGTATTTGCATATGTTTTCCCAGCGTCGGAAGGTTCTTGGGCGTACAGAACAGTCTTCCGGCAAGAAGGTTCGCTAGTGTGAAGAGCCGGTAAGGGCAACGAACCAGTGGATGTTGGTTTTCATTTGGTTTCCTGCTTTTTATTCGTTCGACGATCCATACCCCCAACCCGAGAATGCACACTTTTAACGGAAATGTCCAAAAGCCTATCACCACAATGCGTTCGCATAATTAAATTAAATCTAAGTCAATAAACAATAGGTCGCTCGGTTGCAAACAATGTTTGCAAAGCTTCTTATCCACTTCAGTCTACTAGATGTTAAGCCCTTTCACAAAATGAAACGGTGTTTCTGAGTTGCCCCTTGCCCTTACCAGGGCGCCTAGAAGAAATGGTAATGTTTGGAAACAAATGCTAAAAGAGCGGGGAGAGTTGGATCAAAGGCGACGAATCTCCCGGTGTACTACGTAGCGTTTAGACGGGAAATCCGAACGCCGATAGTCAATTGGCCTTCTGCTTCTTAGTGGCCGGTGTGCCAAGAATCTTCTTTCGCTGCGCAAACATGTGTAGATAGAGCTGCGGGAACAGCGGAATGTACAACAGCATGACGGCCCACAGGAAGTAGAGATAAGAGAAGGTAAAGTTGTACTGGTTCGGCATCTCGATGCTCCACTGCTTCGTTTCCGCTACGTGCGATTGAGCCCAGAAGAAGCACAGCAGCTCACCGGTCACTCCGGTCGGGTACAGTGCGATGAAGGTCGTGTAGCGCAGGAAGATCAGTAGCTGCGGAACGGCATCCACTAGGTTCAGAGCATAGTAGCCGTAGCGGATGATCTCCGTAATCGACCAGGCAAGGATGGCGAGAGGCAAACCGGGAGACACTTTTCCCGTTGGCGTTGCCATGACAACGCCGCATACCACCATCACTCGCGACAGTACCTGAAAGGTCGTGATAACCGGGTTGCTGGGCACGATGCGAGTGAAAGCGTGTACGATCTGAGGGAAAAGGGGAAAACACATGTTAATGAGCTGCACTACGACGGTTCCGTACCTGCTCGGGACTTACCTCAAGAACGGCCGCATTCTGGAACAGTATGACCGTAGCGCCCAGATACTCCCATAGCGTTTTTTCGGTTCCCTTGTCGATGGTGTAGTATGCTATCAGTTGATACAACATATACGACCAGCTGTGAAGAAGGAGAAAGCGGAACGCCAAGTTATGCCAACACACCCTCTTGTTAGTGAAGGGGCGACGAATTAGTGAGCTCTACTTACCCCAAAACTTGTGCGGCATTGTACAAAATAAGATAAATCTTGACGATCGCCGATGGTTCCTTGGCCGCCATCACTGTCGATTGTTCTTACGTAAGCAATCCAAGCAAATAAACTCAGTTACACCTGAAGACGACCCGAGTTGATCGGCAAAAAGTGGGATACCATTAAGCAGCAACCTTTGAACGGCGGTCTCGAAATTCGTGCGATCGACTGGTAGGGTAAACGAGAAAGGTAAATAATGTATTCCACCACCTTGGTTGCGTTGGTGGGAGTGAGAGGCAATGTACAAACGGGAAGGGAAATATTCACCAGGAAAATTTCTGCAAGATTTGAAAAAATTGAAAAATTCGGCAAATATTGTTCGCGTTCATATTCTTTTTTATTAGAGCTAAAATTAATTCACTCCGTCTTTGCCCTTCGTTTAGCACTTTTTATTCAAATTTAATTGTTTGATAAACTCTGGGTGCTCCACTCTGGGTGCTAGTAGTGGCGACTGGTTCGATGCTTTCCACTGCGAGCGCTTGTCCGTCTTCATTGTCTTCCGGTACGGTGGAAGCCTCATCCGAAAACATCGAAAAGAATCGAGACATCACATCGGCCTTGCTTGTTTCCAACAGAGCGTTCAGTGATGCCGTTTGTTCCTTTTCCTTGCGCTTGTACAGCTTAAACTCGTAATCGTACAGATCGTTCCATTTCTTGGCATACTCCTCGCTTTGATCCCTCATCATACGGGATAGTTTTTCCAGTATCTGGTTGCGAATCGTTTTCGGTGGCGGTCCGCGTCGACGCTTCGTTGGTGCTGCAGGAAAGCAGAAGGAAGAATAAAGTGGCTTAATTTTGAATTCTCGTCCTCTCGGTACTCGGCTAGTCCGGTATCTCTTACCAGGTTGTCCTTCTTCCAGGACCTGTGTAACTTTTGGAAGAATAAAAGAGAACATTTTGAACCAAAGGAACACACGCTACAGAGCTACGGCGGTGGCAGGCTTACTTTGTTTCCGACGCTGCTCCAAAACCTCTCGGGACGTCTGGCACTGTTGCTCTAGGATTTCCTTTAGTTCCCGGGCAAACTCGCAGTTCGCAGTGCCTTGGTTAGTCCTTCTCGAAATGTAGAACGCTCGTTTCAGATTTTTCCACTTATGATAGATCTGGCTGCTGTCCTTCGTTGGGAAACCATTCATTTTCATCTCCTCCTCGATGATCTTGTACACGTCGCAGTCCGCCTTCAGTGAGCGGCTGTTCATGGTGAACAGCTCCATCAGATTCTTTTCCTTAATTATCTCCAACATCTCCATCGTTTCCTCACCGGTCCACACATTTCGACGCGACATTTTGGCAACAATTTTCTCATAAAACCAACTGGGAAGGCGATTTTCTGGTTCAACTTTGCGTCGGATTCGCGGTGTAAACAAACGGTTTAAACCGAAGCCAAAAGGAACCGCGGAGCCGTTCACTCACACCAACACATTCCTGTGAGCCAAGCGT
The DNA here is from genome assembly GCF_943734745.1 of Anopheles darlingi. NCBI lineage: Eukaryota > Metazoa > Arthropoda > Insecta > Diptera > Culicidae > Anopheles > Anopheles darlingi. The sequence goes on from NC_064874.1 coordinate 39,971,031, forward strand.
GTACGTACACGGTGTGCCTGACAGCATTGTACTGTGTGTTGGTGAGGCGAGAGCGCGCCAGCAAAAAGGAAATTTTCAGTGGCTTGTTTATACATCGTAATTTAGTGGAAACGAATTTGGTAGTTTTAGAAACGATGGAAGACGACGAAGAAATGAAACGTATCGCGATCCAGACCACGTTCTCAGCGTACGCCGCCAAACAGGTGGAGTTAGCAAAGCAATACGAAACGAACCGCAAGAAACGCTGCAAGATCTTCCTGCAGCGCCTACGCTACCAGCTGAAGCGCAACGGCGAACAGCATCAGAAGGAGTGGAGCGAAATCCTGCAGGAGCAGCTGCTGGACAGTGTACCGACGCGGAAGTTTTGGAAACTGAACCGAAGCGACCAGTGGTACCGGAACCTGTTCGAGGGCGAGGAGGACAATGCGGATCAACTGTTTGAGAACTTCCGGTTAGATCGGCCCACGTACGACATGCTGGTCGAGGCGCTGAACCCTGATATGGCTCCGCATCCGTTGCTCATTTCGCAATCCTGCAGCACGGAGAAGAAGGTGGCCGTTGCGCTGTACAAGCTGATTAGCGGATCCGATTACGCATCGGTCGGCGACCAGTTCGGGGTGCACAAGGCCACGGTGAAAAACTGCTTGTTTCAATTCTGCAAGGCCTTGGTGAAGAATTTCATGGACGCGGAGATTGCTTTGCCGCTCACCGATGAAGCGATGGAAATAAGCAGTGCATTCGAGGAGAAGTGTGATCTACCCATGGTCATGGGTGCCCTGGGCCTTTTGCACATTCCCATCACGCCTTCCGGGGCCGAGTCGAAGAATTATCTTAACTCCAAAAAGTGGGCTTCCATTACTCTGCAAGCTGTGGTGGATCATAACCATCTGTAAGTAAACGCTGTATGTTGCACTTTGGCTTTTCTATTCATACTTTCATCCAGTTTTAGGCACATTACCTGTGGACATACTGGTTGTACCGAAGAATCGGCCGTGTTAACCGATTCCGGGTTGTATCAACACTTTGAGAATGCTGAAATGGTAAGTACTCTTGAGGGACTGGGACTCTAGAAACTTTGGTGTTTATGGATGTTGATGATGGCTTAATTTCTTTTTATCGAACACCCCTTCGACCTGCGCAACGATCAGCCCGCTCAGATGATAAATGGCAATCCGGTGCAGGGATACATTGTGACGGAACCGACGTATCCGTTGCTGCCCTGGTTGATACATGACTATACCCCTCTGAACAACCCAATTACAACCGAGGAGCAAACGTTCAATGATCATCTCGCCAAGGCTAAGGCAGCAGTGCACCAAGCGTTTACAAGGTTGAGAGCACGCTTCGGGATTCTGCAGCGCAAGATAGACATCGATATCAACTTTGTGCCACAGATCCTGCTCACTTGTTGCATACTGCACAATATCTTGGAAAAGCGAAAGATGAAATTCGAAGACGAGTGGATAGAACAGATGACGGCCGCGGATCAAAAGTATCCTCAACCGGACGGTTCCATAGTGACCAACTACACGACTTCGGTCGAGGGTGAAACCGTGCGGGACCAGCTGAAGGACCACGTTCAGTCAAAGTACATGCTCTTTCGCTCTATCGACTACAGCCAGGTGTACTTCATCAATGATCCGAACCACTGAGCTGCTGGTGAATGCTGCCCTCTTCTCTTTTTAAATACATTAAATACATAAATTTTACACCGGATCCAAGCCGAATAGTTAAACTAGTTTTTCAAATAAACACACACTTACCGATCAACCTGCATAAACGCATCGTTTTGTGTTAAACATGGATTTTGGTTTATAATTTCGATTCCAATGTTCGCCGTGAACAAATTCCGCCGCTCCTCTTCTGCTCTCGCTCGGCGTACAGCTGTTTTCTGTTATGATGCTACAATCTATTATTCGCAAAAAAGACTTCTTTAACTAATAATTGGAATGGTTCATGGAGCAAGACGTCGATTGTTTTATTCTACACAACGCCAGCTAAGACTCACTGACTACCACTTCATAAGTGCAGTCCTCATCCCCGTTCAGGTGATCATTGGGATCCTCGGCTTCGTCGTTTGTCGCAATTTTCCTACCGACCATGCGTCTGAAATGTGTTATGATGTTCCTACTATTTTTATCCAGTATCCCGTTGAACTTGTAGTCTCTGTTCTTCGAAAATCGCCCATAAAGCGTTGCACCAGACTCGTTCAGCTCGCGACACTGTTTGTAGTAGGCGCCATCCTCTTTGTACCGGAAATTTTTTATCTTTTTCAGGATCTTTCGGCGCGTTATCATACCTTTTGTACCGCTCTGTGGTTCGTTCGTTTCGCTCGATTTGCTATCTGTAAGGGAACGCGAAGCATTAAACGGGGCATTCATGATAACCGCCGGCAGGGTAGAGTAACGTTCCAGGTTCTTACCGGTAGGTTCTTCGACGGTTTTCGGTTTCGGTGTCTTTTCCCGGAGCGCCGGATCAACCGGACGGCGTTTCCGTTCCGCACTGAGCAGCTCGTGAAGCTCCTCGTAGAATGGACCGGCAATGGTCCAATCGTCAACGCGCACCGCTTTATGGTAGCAGCGCTGCAGTTTCTCCCATCGTAGCTGCACGTCGTCCGCGTGCTTATCTATGTACCCCCGCAACCACATTTCCTTCGCTATGTTTCTATAAATTGCATCATGCTTGTGACGAGAAGCTGGATCGCCCAGCAGGAACGTTTCGTCTACATTTTGCAGCTTGATAATGTCCAGCAGATCGAACGTTTCATCGTCGCTCCAGAGCGTTCTCGGTGGAACCATTTTGGAACAGGGCGCTATTCACACAACACGAACAAGCTACTGTGACCGGCAGTTGTTCATTCTTCGTTTGCACACTTTTATGTTACCGAGGTACTAGACTTTACTGCTTCAACTATCGTTATTTTAACTATTTTCCCTTACTTTTGCTGATACTATTTCGTCCGCTGCTGTTTCCGAAGCGAGATTCATTGTTTGTACACAACGCACGCATCTGTCACAACATCTTTGAGCGTCTCTTTGTGCGGTTTTACTAGTCCCCAGTTAACTTTGTTTAATCGTAGCATTTTGCGATCTTCGCCAACAATTCAGCTTCCCGGGTTATGCTTCACAAATGCACAAAGTAGCCCTGGTGTCGCCAATGTCGTCGCTCAAGCAGTTCCAGCGAGAGTACGGTGCCCTGCTGGATGAACTTATCCGCGAACAGGCGGAACTGTGCGAACGGTTTGAATCCCTGCGACGCCGCCGGCACATTATTTTCTTCAAACGGTTAAGGTACAAGATCAAGTGCAAGCTGGAACGGCACCGGGAAGAGTGGGTCGAGATGCTACGCAAGACGCTCCATGAGAACGTGCCAACCCGGCCGATCGGTCGGCCGGCTCGCGACGATACCTGGTACCGTAGTCAATTTGAGGCCGGTGACGATGCCACCCTGCTGGCGACCATTCGGATGGATCGCCGTACCTATCTCTACCTGGTGGACGTTTTACGGGGCGATCTAACACCGCAATCGCAACAGATCCTGGCACCCCGCGAAACGGTGAGCGTAGAAAAGCGCTGTGCCATCGGGCTGTACAAGTTGGCCAGCGGTGAAAATTTCAGCCAGTTGGGAAAACGTTTCGGAGTACACAAGCTTGCCGCGGCGGACAGCTTCTATCGATTCTGCTCGACTATCGTTACCCGGTTGCGTCGTAACGTGATACGTTTACCGTCGGAACAGGAGGCATTGAAGCTGGCGGTACGCTTTGAGAAAAACACCTGTCTACCGCGGGTTATGGCATTGATCGGTATGATGCACTTTCCCATAACGAACGCGCCGACCAACAGCTACATCAATAGCGACGGTTGGGCATCGATGCTACTACAGGCCGTCGTGGATCATTCTGGATTGTAAGTTGTATGGCGGAGTGCAATATTACAATGAGAATTAATATTGCCTGCTTATTCCTAGAATACGCTTCGCTACGAGCAATCACGCGGGCAGTACGGACGCTTACACGGTGCTCGACGAATCAGAGGTCAACAATCACTTCAACCACTCGGAACTGGTAAGCACCGGTCGTCCTACACGTCCGTCGCATGAGCATCAAATGATTATGCTTTATTCTTACAGCCAACAGAATTCTACATTGGAACGGACGATCAAGCGGCAGTGAAACCGTTCCTAATCGGTGGTAGTGAGTATCCGCTACTACCACATCTCATTACCCGTTACTCGGCACCGGAATCACGCGAAGAGCTGCTGTTCAACAAGCACCTCGATGCCGCACTCGGTGCCTTCGACGTGACCATGCAACGGCTGATGGCTCGGTGGAACATACTGCACCGGGGGATGGATTTCGATCCGGTAACCGTGCCCCGAACGATTGTCTGCTGCTGCATTCTGCATAATATACTCGAACGTCGCTCGATATCGTTTGATACGAACTGGATCACGCGCAAACGGTACGACATACAGCCAACGGCGAAACCCCCGGAACAGCTGGTAGCCCAACCCGATGGCGAAGTGATCCGAGACTGGGCGAAACGGCGACTAGCGATCAGATTGGCAAAGTCCAAAGCCGAAGCAAAGAAACCGCCTTATCGAACAATACAACAGCGCGTTCAACTTCCGAAGTGACATTTGGGTAAAGGAATCCGTTTGCTCAGTGATGAGCTTAGAGTCGGAACAAAAAGTAATGCAAGCCGAAACGCTATCACAATGGATGAACCGTTTGTTTCGTGAGTTTGATTTAATTGTAGCACAACGGAGCAGCATACGCTCCCAAGGATGACGCTCCGCGGGATTGTAGATATCTTAAAACTCGTCTTCTTTCCACGCCTGGTAATAGTCCTTTACCATCTCCTTCTTCTCATCGACCTCGTTCTCGTCCTCCTCTATATCCTCCTCCTCTACCATCTCCACCATCTCGACCGTCTCTTCCTCTAACTGTTCGATCACATCAACCATATGGTCACCACCGTCCGTATCCTCGATCGCTTCCTCAAGTGTTTCTTCGACCGTCGTTACGTCGTCCATCGTTTCGTCCACCATGTCCAGCTTTTCCTCTACCACGTCCGCGACCGTCCCCGCGATCATTCCCTCCAGGATGAGTATTTGCTGCGCCCGGAAGCAAAAGTCCTCCGTGTTCTTCTCGAGGATGCCGGACAACCGTTGCCCAAAGTGCCTCTCGTCCTGTGTGTACAGCTCGAACTCGTAGTTAATCAGGTCTTTCTGCTTGCGGAAGAATTCCTCGTTGTTTTCCCGCTCGATCACGCCGATCTTGGCCAGCAGCTTGTCGAAGTGCTCCAGCACTGGCTTGGGTCGTTTCTGGGTGACAGTCTCTGCAGGGGTCGTAAGTGCTAATTTACTAGTCAGTATACATATCAAAATGCACAGGTTGGTTTGGTTTGTACAATTTCTACAACAACCCTAAGGACTGATTTAATTTTACAACCGTCTTAATGTCACGGTGTGCATTCAAGGGAGATTCCACCAAGCAACCGAGATCCGGTAGATTCCCAGGACTAGCGGCAAAAGGGGAAACACAATGGCAACTTGATTGAGCGGCAGTTACTTACCTTGTTTGGCTTGGTTTTGCTGCAGCTTCTCCGACATCAGCTCATCAAGTTCCTCGTAGAATTCGCACGATTCGCTCAGATAGTCCTCGCGTTTGGTTTTGTAGTACACTCGCTTCAGGTTTTTCCATTTGTGCTCGATCTGGAATGCGCCTTTTTCCGGGAAGCCGCGCTTTCGCATCTCGGTCTCCACTATGCCGTACAGTTTTTTGTTCTGCTCTTCACCAAAGTACCGAATCAATCCCTTTTCCTTGATGACGGACAGCAGGGCCTTGGTTTCCTCGGGTGTCCACACATTTCTCCGTGCCATGGTGTCCAGTAGCCGCCACGGCGTTTTCCAATTTCCCAAGTGTTCCGAGGACGCTTCGCTGGGCTTCCAAAATAATTCGAAAGTGAGTGCATCATAACAAATCGCGGATGACATTTGTCCCTCAAGGCGACACACACACACGCCGCACGCACAATTTATGGGGGGTTTTCTCAGTCTCACCTGAAACGTCAAAATGGGCGCAAGCACAAAAACGGCCAAGTTTGCGGTCGGTTTTACGGCCTTTGCATTTCTGTTTATTCTGATCTCCTTCTGTTCACCGTACTGGCTACAAACGGATGGGAAGCTCGAGCATCCCAAATTCACCAATCTCGGTAAGTTCCCGGCCCAACCAAACGGCCAGTGAACGGCTGGAATGTGCCTCTCCTGCGACGCTGACTGGGTGTGTCATCACCGAACAGGGCGTTGTTGACGCGTGTGTCGCAGCACTCGGCCTGTAAACAAATGTTTGCTCTGGCCGCGGGTCGCGACGGCCGCTAATCGAAGGAAACCATGCACGAAGGTGATCCACAGCATGCGTAATACGGTTTACCATCCTCCACCCGTAGGGCTTTGGGAGCTGTGCCTGCGGAATTTCCAGGATATACACCGATGGTACGACTACCCCTTCAACGGGTGCATGTGGATCTTCGAGGAGGAGTACTACATCATCCACGATTACATCCTGCCCGGGTTCTTCATTGCGGTGCAGTTTTTCTTCACGCTCTGCTTCACCCTGCTGCTGATGGGGGTCATCATGACGCTGATGTTTCTTAGCTGGTCACGGGATAACGATCGCTACATAATGCTGCTGCTGACCAACGGGACCGTGCTCCTGCTGGCGGCTTTCTGCGGTCTGATAGCCGTGGCCACGTTCGGTTGTTACGGTGATAGCCGTGACTGGATGCCCAACTGGGAGCACAACGATATGGGCTGGTCGTTTGCACTCGGTGTCGTCGGCACTTTTGCCCTGTTTCCGGCCGGAATACTGTTCATTGTCGAGGCGCGCCGGGCCACCTACAGACGCCTGAACAACATCGCCAACAGTGAGATGGCTGCGGCGTACACGATGGATGAGCGTAAATACCGCGGTGGCCATACGGATATCTAGACGGAATACACCGGGTCTCCGTCGCCGGTACATTCCTTCCCTCCGTATCGTAGAGGGAGCTTAGCCTGATAAGCCCGTTTTTTTATACAATTGACACGTAGGTACAATACGATTAATGCACGTGAGGCCAAGGCCGAGAGAATGTGCGCCAAAATGTGGCTTGCGAAAGAATCGATATTCCGTCCAGTAGAAATAAATTTTTACAAAAAAAACTCCTTTCCTAACTCACTTCGAACAAACCAATTGGGAGAAAGCGAGACGAAAACTCATTAAAATCAGCTTAGCGTAGGACGGCTGGCCAGCAGCCGGAACTTGCTCATCAATATTAGGTGTGTCACCAAGTCGCCAAGGCGATGATTGCTTCGATTGGTATTTAGGTATTAAGGTTCAATCGTTTTATTTTGTAGTTTCCAGCGTGAAGAATAAAAATTCTGTCGCTCGTTGCTTTTTGAAACACAACGAATTTGGAAAAAAATGGAAATAGAAATGTGTGAGTGGAAGCGTGCTTCTCGGTGTGTGCGTGCGCTTTCGCGTTAACCCTTAGCACCGGACGAACAAAGGTAAGCGCAAGACTCGCGTGGTGGTGGGATTTCTCAGAAACAACTCGGAGGAGATCTGTCGCGGTGCCGTCGATAGTAATGCAACAGAATTCGGATCTTTTATCTGGGCGTGCCAAGACCACAGCAGTGTAAGTGCGATACAAAAGTAGCCAGCCGTTGAGTTGAATGTGCCCGATTGTTTCCGTTTGGCGTTGCGTTTCCCATCGTGCATTTTAGCTGCATTTTCAATTCCGCTGTCCACCGACTCTTGAGCCAACAACAGCTCCCACCTGAGCATCATAATAGGGTGTGGTGGGCAAAGAAGTTGGTTTGTCAAAGAGCCTCGGTCCCAGTCTGGCTGGGAAGGGGATTTGGGCACAGCACAGTTTTGCATTACCGCGCAGCAAGTGGACATGAATTTTTGTGACACGAAAGGTGTGATACGCGTTTAGTGCGGGTTTTAATAAACGCGCGAAGAAAAAGATCCTGCCAACATAACATACCAACGCCCTGCCCTGAAAACCATCGCGCTAGCAGCGTCGTCGTCATCATCACCGTGTCGTTGCTAACACCGCCTGCTGGATTAGTTTTTTGTGTAAATGCTGTTTCTCTGAAAAATTCCTTTCCAAAGTGCTCCACGGTGCTCGGACCGTAAAATCTCGTCCAGATGTGTGTGATTGCTGGTGATGGCGTGCACAAGTGGTGGCGTTGTTAAATGAATGTTTAATGAGTCTACGGTCACCCGTCTCGCGCGCGGGGCCAAGTGACAAACACAGAGCAAGTGTGTCCGCCGAGAACATGACGCCGTCATTAACGCCGCCTGTTTCGAACGATGAGCCCCCGGAAGAACGCGGAATATAAATTGTTTTGTAGTTATCTCGAAGTAGCGAACAATTACCCCATTTCCTCGCATCAGTTTCACGGGACAATCGCTATCTCGCGATGCGTAACCGGATAGGCCAGGCACAATCCCACCCCTATCAGCATCTTTTAAATGATCATTCAAGACACATCCGGACGATCGGTATGAGTAATACTGGCGTTTCAGATGCAATCGACGAGATCGTGGCACTCGATATTAAAGTGGCACGTTACAAGCGCCCAAGAGCAGGGAGTATGTGAAAATCGGGTTACCATTCCGGGATACGACAAGTTCATGGTATGATCGTTCAACATATTTCGAGAGGGGTGATCATCGGTGTTTGCGCTGCAGTTTCCGAACAACAAGGCAGCTCAAACTGCTCCCAAAGTAGTAACGGTTACGACCGGCAAACAAGGCAAACGCAGTCCGTGTACCAGATGACGAATAGAGGAAGATGTACCGCTAATTAGCAGGCCACCGTGGAATGTGCTGAGCCAAACGCCAAACCAACAAACAAATAGGGCCGCCTTGGATCCTCGAAATTCGGTGTCAGTGAAGTATCAGGGCGAACAAACGAAACGAAGCGAAACCGTGGAAACAAAACCGCAAAACTTGAGAAATAGCAAACATACGGAGCTTCTCCTGCAGGCCATCCGGCGAGAGCCCTACCGTACGTTGCGCAATTTCGTTGAGTCTACCGAGGGACGATCCATCGGTACACGCGTGATGGGATGACGCACAGAAAGCGATGCTGTTTTTTTGGGGGGGAATTCCCTTATTTTGGACGAGGACGATGTCTCGGCCAGACATTCTTCTGCACAACAGGCATCATTTGTTTGGCCGCCAGGAAGCTATGGTGTGATGACTAGCGTTTGTCGGTTGCAGGTGATAAAGTTTGTTGACGCCTGCACACCGCGGTATTTGCTCTGCTATTTACATAATTTCGCCGAAGCTAATAGTGTTCCTTTTATGACCCTTTTCTTTTCGACGCTCCTCCTATACATCCACAACATAGAGCGTCTTAATAGTTAGATTCAGAAATAGGAGAAAAAAATGCTACAATCATACCATTGCAACGCAGCTATCGTTTAATATTAAAAAAAAAAAACTGTCAGAAATATTGAAAACTATTCTACAAACAAGCACAGTTGTTTGTGAAAGATTGCTTAACAGTTAGAACATCTTACGTCCTGACGTGCAGAAAGATAGATCGTACATCCTAACGCACCTGTGTGTCCCTTCTCGCTCCGATCGTTTGCAGTTGCATTGAAACGCTGCATTGTTCAGAAGAAAAAAGGGAAACCATTTGTAACCTTTGCTGTCGTTGTTGCAGTTTCCCACGTACAACGGACCACTAACGGGGAGGCTCTCACTGATAGCTTAAAGACGATTTCGGAAGCTAGCATAAACTGCATTTGAATACCTGTGTAAGGGTTCCCCCTTTTCCCTGGCTGATATGAGGTAGATAGTTAGTTAGGTGCTGTTTGAACTGGAATATTGGCCCCCCACGTGTTCCGGTGGGTGGTGTCTTGCATGTAGGTCATTGTTTTTGTACACGCCTTCTAGAATGTTTTGTAGGCGGTCGATTTGGCATTCCATGAGGGATGAGTTTCGTCAAAGTATCGGTCCGCTACAGCGCCACGTGTTAGTAGGGCACAGCTGGCCGCCTCTAGACCCACACTGACGCATACCGGTTCCGGCTTGCCGGCGATAGCGGCTACGATAAACCCACTCGTAAAGCTATCACCCGCTCCGGATACATTCACGATCTTCGGATGCACGTGAGCCTTATAGAACCTGCCTTGTGCTTTAAGGCATTGCTTTTCCGGTTCTTGATAGGAACCGGTGACTGGGTCAAAGAATGGCACCGTATCCGAGCACCGACGGAAGATGGCTACGCCGTGTTTACCGAGAGTTACCAACAGATTATCGATTATTTGGCTTACGAATTCGCCGAGTGGTTTCACTTCGTCCAGTAGCTCGTCGACTGATTGAAATGCTTCCATCGGTGTAGAGGACATTGGGTGAGGATACTGCAAGGCCTTCGCCAGCTGGCGCAGTTCCTCCAGATTTGGTGAACTAAAGCGTATCGCCTGGCGCGCACTGGTGGCCAATGCCAGGTCTCCGATAAATGGTTTGGCCGCAATTCGCATATCCGTGGGTTCATAGAAAACTGAAAAGAAGGAAACGAAGAAAAAAATGGCGAATTGGTCAAACTGTGGCATGGTTGATCATGATCATGACGCATGTCCTTAATGATTTAGAATCCTGTGGGACGACCGCAAGGTCAAATGCCTTGAAGTCAGGCATACAGTATGGGGCACACCCTAGCGTCTGTTTACGCGCAACGAAGCATTGCGCAACGGAAGCTAATCGCTACACGATCTAGGCGGCCACTGGCCACCCCGGGATAGGTACGCGGTCGCACTCCGGGAAAACACGCTAACACACTGGTGGTTTCGTGTACCCCCGGGAAAGGGAAGGTGATAAATGTGTGACCGGTGCGAGTGGGCCATAGTAAAATGATTTTGCGGTCACCATAATAGTGAGAACAATGCTATGCACGTATGTGCAGCTACGATATGTGGGCCTCCCCTAGTGATCCTCACATTCGTGATCAAGCCCGGGTGAGTGTGGCGCGTGGCCTAGTCGGCGTGCTAGGCGTGTGTATGACTGAAAAAAGAAAACGTCTTAATTGCGTTGCGGGGAGACAATGGGAAACAATTTCTGGGACGGCGGCGTACAACAGAGAGAAGGACACGACCGATGCGTCGACTGTCATGGGCAGCCGTTCTGAAACACTAACAATGAGGGCCCGTTTTCAATAGGCCCCGCGAGATATGATTTCTTCTCCGCAGTCCAGTGAATAGAGAAACACCTTCAAGGATACCACAGCCAAGTTAGGTGTGTAGTGCTTCTTATCGGTGACCTTCTGACATTCGTAATTCAATTGAGAGTTAAACACCGGAACCACCGGAACTCTTCTACGTCGTCCCCTTGTCCGATCGTTCGTCCGGTGCCGGTGTGTCGCGTTCGCGCGCAAGATAGTCGCAACAATTGTGAGTAATTACGGTACGGTAGCGGCGATTTTGCTAACGATACTGCGGCAAAATCATGATTTCTTTTTTTTCCCTCCGTCGGCTGCTTAGTAGTGACAGATTGCATGTCTCGTGTGCCTCGCTTAGCGCTCATTAGAACGGAAATAGCTTTTCCTCATATAATCATTCATTGTACTCATTTCTCACTCCTTGCCGTATGTTGCCTTTGAAGAAGCGGCGGATTTTTCCGGTCACCTGTACCAGCGAAAACTTCTCTACTGCAAATCACTCACATTCAATATTAGGAAATAGTTTCTTTCTTTGTCACGGATACTACCAAAAACTTTAGCACCGAATTGCTCTTTTCGTAATAAACTCGTCAAATAGTAGATTCCGAAGCACTGGCAAAACCTCGCAACGATACAATTGGTGGCCACTTGTTCCAAACACTTTAGAAAGATCCTTTGCCCAGGTGTTCGTGACGACGGGCCGTTTTGTCTGCGCTGATTGCTTCGACTGTTTTTCTATTACACGTTACTTAAAAGGAGCAACGGTAAAGTCAGTGAAGTAAAGAATCGTTATGCTGAAGCAATCGAGGGGAAACTTTTAATACTTGAACGAATTACTTTTAAATACTTTTGTAAAATTATTTCCATCCCCTTATGGTATAAAGCGACACTTTAGGCTATTATTTATTGCTAATTTTGTACTAATTCCAGTTAACCCTCGTTGCTTTTAAGTTTGTCATTTTTGCTGTCATAGTAACTATGCTTTTCCTCACAACCGCTACTTAAGTCGGCAACTAGCCAACAACTGAATATTGATCCAGATTTAAAATGCTGATATTTATTATTTTCACGAGGTGTTGTAAGACATCTGATGACTCCTTGTTCGTTGTAATTGGATCGAAACCATATCAACCAAAATCGTGGGAAAATATCATTCAAATCTACTACTTAAAGTTTGCATTGTTGTTAAAGAATCTCTTTGAAGTATGCGCTTGAGGTGAATATTTCAAACTGTTTCGTTGCGTGCCCCCAGATTATTACATCGTGTTTGGTTACTCCGCATGGTCGACATTCGCGCGGTGGTTCTTGGCAACAGGTTGTTATGCTTTCGTAAAAAGTTTTTCCTGCCGAGGAGGTGGCCGGTTGGCGCAAAGTCTCGTTGCACGTCCCACTGGTATCTGCGTAGAATCATACAACATTCACACGACGGGGGCATGGCACGGCTTAATCAAACAGTGCTGATCGTTCCCACCCTTAAAAGGCTATCTAAGATGCACCCCCTTTCGCACTATACACGAATGACCGTAGCATGCGATGCAAAATGAACAAGCCCTGCACCTTCTCGGCTGCACGGAAGTAAGGACATCGTGTGTTCTTGTGAGCAACTGATTACAACAAATGCATAAAAGGGACATAGTTTTTCTGAAGGTCCTTCATTGATTGAGCAATTCTTCTTCTAGGCTTGACTAATTAACACTGCTTCATCTTTACTAGTTTGCATGTCTTTTTCGCAATTTTCAGTGTTCGATCATATCGATTCTTAATAACTACATTTTTCTTCTTGCTTACTTTCATAGTGACCTTGCAACGATGAAACGACGATCACTGTCCGGTAACTGCGGTGTCGGGGTGTTTGTGATCGCTCTCGTGACGGTGCTGGTTGCATTCGCGACTCCGAGCTGGCTCGTGAGCGATTACCGCATCACCGGTGCAAAGTTGGACCGGCTTGGTCTATGGACACATTGCTTCCGATCACTACCGGACGTCAACGATGACTACCAGCGCCGGTTTTTCGTCGGTTGTCGTTGGGTGTACGATCCGTTCACCACCGGTTACGACGAGATCCGCGGATTCCTTATTCCACGTAAGTGAAAACTCGGGACTTAACCAACCAAGCCGTATATATCCCTTGCTGGAGTAATCTATCATTTGCTCCAAAGATCCAGATTACACAGAAGGGGTTCATAGTTCATAACCGTGGAGCACAGGATCAATTGAATTAATTAAACGTGGTCGTTCTGCGTGGCACGCGACATGAAATGTTGTCATCGGTGGCCAATGGAGGTTACCTAGTGAGTCATTTTCAATTGTGGACGATCCAAGTGTTCTCGTCGTGCGTTGTTGTTGGTCCAGTGCGGTCGGTAGAAGCCAACAATACACGACCATTCATGGATGGAATTCCCAATCTGTGAGTTATCTGTGTGTTAGAAATGAAGTGTGACAACAATTCACACTACTGCACCTTGAACGAAAGGCAAGTCGAAGCGACCGCACTAATTTGAGCCATGTCAACGCTTTGGCGCACGTGAATCACGCAACCTAGAACCACACGTCACGAACACATGCAGTTGTTGGTGCGAAGGTTTTTATTGGTTCAGTGAATTCCTAAAGAATACCCATCACGCTTGACAAGCTTCATGATTTTTTGTTGTTGAGAAAATCGCTTCAGCCATACGGGTAGGAGGTACTATTGAGAACTTCAAAATTGTTGAGATTAGTTAATAATGAGATCCGCTAACAGGTGGTTAAACAACAATGACATGATCAACCCCTTTTTCGTGTTTCTCATTGCAGCGTTTATGGTAGCAACACAGTTCTTTTACACTCTCTGTGCCATTGGCGTCATTTTGGCGATGGTCTTGGTGCTGCTGTACTTCCTATGCGCCGGACCAGATCAAAAGTTTTTCGTTAAACTCATTAAGGTAAGCATAGCGCGGACCATGTGGCTGGTGTCCCGTGATTGTTGTTCTCGTTTTCATACGGCTTCATTTATTTTATACTTCGCAGGCTATCAGCTACATTACACTGGCAGCAGCGGTTTGTGGTAGCATAGGAGTGATCGTCTTTGCCTGCTTCGGCAACAAGGATAAATGGATGCCGGAGCATGCCAACAATTGGTTCGGTTGGTCCTTCATCCTTGCCTGTATTGGCGTCGTCGCGTGCGGTGTAACGTCTTCCCTGTTCTTTGCCGAAGCACACGTGCAGGCCCGAAAACGAAGGCAATTGAAAGAATCGCAGACTCAATTCCAGATGGATAGCGAATCGAAAGCTTAAGACGAATGAGATCGGGTTCAAGCAAAACCCGAGGGGCGCGTTAGAGTGCCGCGCAGTATAAGCGGCCGGCACATTTTGTACTGTACAATTGGCACATTTTGTACATCATTCAAAGCATAGCGCGTCGCGGTTACGATTTGCACATCCCAACGATTCGAATCAACGCCGTTATCCATAAGAAGTGTAACTGTTAACATCGGTTAGATGTTTTTTGCAGTTGCAGTTTTATGGCTTCAAGAGGCAAACGTCGTTTGCAATAGCATATAAGATACCGTTTTAAGGCAATCTCAATCAGCTGACCGTCCATGAAAGTGCAGCAGAGTAGTTTTAGGCTGTATTTTCGCATTAATTCTTAATGTCACAAATCTTGGAAACACGTCCGTCCACCTTAAGTTGTACTGTACTTTCATTTTTATCGAGGGAAAAGAATATCCACTTGCGAGTGTGATGAATCGATTGTTTTAATCATTTTAATTTCCTTAACATTAGCATTCCATAAAAAAATCTGTTTGCATTCCATTTTATAATTCTTTGGACACTATTTTAATGGCATCTTACGTGTCAGGAGCTCTACTTTCCCTTTTTATATATTATTGCTATGATCGGAGATCGTACAGTGCCTCTAATTGCTGCCTTAAATAAGATACACATCAAGTGAGCATGCAGACTTATCAATCGTATGTTCGAATTCGTGCCCGTGATTCAAGACGCGACTCCTGAACTAGTTTGCGCACAACACACATCATTTTTAATTTTTTTATAAAATACAACGAACGTGAATCAGCAAAGGCCTTAAGAAAATCATATCACAAAAATCCCTTGCAAAGAGCAACCTTACAATCAAATTCGTTAGTCGTTGATTAACGGCACCACATAAAAGGGAATGTGTTCAAATGAAAAGTTTTTAAGCATAAAAAATATATTGACAAATATACTTCTAAAAACTTTAGCCCTTTTGAGTTGATTTTCGATGGAAAGAACGGGTCTTAGCGAAATATCTCTAAGTATGGTAAGTGGCTATAACCAAGCCAACGTGATTTCTGACCCAAATACTTTGTTCGATGGATTTCATGGCACGTCCTGGATACCTAACAATTTGTTTAGGCACGCATCACCATGACAACGCCTATCAATCGAAGTAACAGGTGGAATTGTTGTAAAAAGGCCATGATCTGCTGCAGTAGGGGCGTAAATTTCGCGCTTCTTGGGGACGGCGTTTTTTCGGTTGCTTTCCCGAGGATCTCTTCACGCTGTTCGTTCCCTTTGGTATCGGCTATCCGAAATTCGGGACTTGTTTGCTGAATTGTTTAAGATAAAATTTCGTTCAATACAAATGGATTTAAAACATATTTTTAGAACGATTAAACATGTGTGCTCAGATGATTTAATCCAGTATTTGGAATATTTGCAACAATTTGAAATGATGCGTGAATGATTGGAGTGGAAGGTGAAGGAACGGTATGTATTTGCTATAGAGCTCCGAATCGTACAAAATGGTACATATTTTTGTGACATTTATGAATTTATTGATTTATCTCATTAGTTGCTGCCATCGCACGGGCCTGAGCTCGGACGCGCTTCTCATATTCCAAACGATTTTGGCTAAAAATGCAGAAAAAGATAATGAGGTGTTCTTAAAATTGGATTCAAATGCCTGAGAACTTACCAGTAAATTGTATATGCCTCAGCTTGAGCCGGATCTCGAATATTTGGTTCATTCAGTAAATCCTGAATACCGAGCAGAATCTGTTTGATTGTGATAGCCGGGCGCCAATCTTTATTTTCGTCCAACAATGAAAGGCATACGGTACCGGAAGGATACACATTCGGATGAAATAATGGCGGCTCAAATCTGCACTTCGGAGGTGTTGTTGGATAGTCTCTCTTGAACAACATACGGATTTTGTACAGTCCGCCCTCCCAAGGAGTCTGCACACAACACGGAAATTGTTACGACGCAACAAAAAAGGTTATGAATCATTTAAGGAAAACAAGTTGGAGATATTTTGAGGTTAGGATGGATGATATAGCTCTTTTCAAAGTAGAACTCGCATAACGGAGAATTCTCAGGGCGGAATGGAAGGGATGCTTTTTTTAGTAGATCTAGATACTTACGCCTTTCTTCCCAGGAACAGCACATTCCCAAATCCTAAGATTGAGGCAGCCCTCAGAGTTTTTTGCTGGACGTGCAACGAAGGCCTTTTTTACAGAAAAAATGCAACTAATTAGTTGAAACATACAAAATGGCTACATAGTTTTACAGAAGAATAAGGCGCTAAAATGGCAATACTTACAAAAGGGTGATCGCGACGCCAAGCTTTACGCTCTTCAGCTAGGCGCGCAGTTGCAATACGCGACATTGCAGGAACTTGCCTCCAGGCTGCTCCAGGCTGAAAGGATAAGTCAATAGATGCTGCCACACGGAGCGAAAATTTGCGCGCAAATTTGCACATTAATGCCAAAATGTTTTCGCTTCGTGTGGCAGGGGTAAAAACCCGAAAATTTATGCCGAAATGTCAAACGTGTTGTTTTCATCTGTGTTTTGGCCGCTGAAGTTGATTTCCGAATAAATTTTGCAGTTTTTAACAATATTGTTGCTGTTGCTGTTATATTTATATTAAAAATGCAAAAACAATACGAAAAGAACCTACATTTTCGTAAATAAAGTGTTTGATAACGTCAAGGGTTCAGCGAAAAAGTCCGCGGACGTATAAAAGTTTGACAGCGTGTAAGGGTTAAGCGAAACCGTTTTGGCATTAATTTTTTCGTTTGCGCTAGAGTTTTCGCCCCGTGTGGCCACGGCTAATCGTTAATGCAACGAAACCTGCAAAACCATGCCTCCAAACTTGCCGGTTTGCGCAGGTTTTCTTTCCGTGACTTCCGGATCTCTGCTGAAGATTTCTGCACGCTCTGCGGTTGGATGAAAGTTCGCTCCGGCGATGTAGTCCTCCTTTTCGTAATTTCAGCCCAGTTCTCCAAGTTTCTTACACTTTCCCGGCCTGCTTTACCAACAGGAATATCGGTAGCTGTTGCAAATGTTGCTAATTTGCTCTTATCACCTTTCTCACGATATTCACGAAAATGGCCGTCTTTTTGCAGTTTTTAACAGTTTTTCTAAGGGCTCGACTGCTGTTTGAACGGATTTTTTAAATAATTCGAGTCCCTTTGAGGGAAGCAGATTCATCGAGTGAAGTCCCATTAATTTCGACCTTTTTATGTTGGCAGCACTGTTGTTGACAATTCACGCCTATAGTGAGTGAATTAGACAACGAAAAGGGAGGAGTTTCTCACTCACACCGAACTTCTCACTACACTTCACTTCTCACTTCTCGGTGCATTCGTGCATTGTTTTTAGGAATTTCGTATAGTTTAGAATCCTTTTTTGTGACTCCTTTTACTAGTCCTTAGTGCCTTTTCTGTTAGAATGTCTTCGTTGAGCGTGGAGAAGAACGAGTACCCGAAAGCGTCCAGTAAGTTTGGAAAATAATTCCCGTCGTCCGCGATGAAGCGGAGGAATCTGCTTTGGGTGGAGCTGTTTTGTGTTTGCGACATCCGAGTCACACCCCATCGCAGAGGCAGGACAACACATTCCGATAAAATAATCCAACATACGATCCATTTCAGACGCTCTGGTTCTCGGTGCCGTGCTGTCGTATGTTGCGGCCGTCTTCCTGCTGATGAGCTTTTGTTCCCCTTACTGGATCGTGTCCTATCCGGAATCTTTTAGCAATTTTAAGAACATGGGACTGTGGGAGTACTGCTTCCGGGATTTCACCTATCCGTACTATCAATTCCCCAAGCAGTTCAACGGATGCCATCACATCTTCAGCGAGGTAAGTCATCAACCTGTCGAGGCAGCTGTCGCGCCGTATGGTTCGCTCTTAATGATGTGTCTGGCATCGGTGCTAATCGATCGGTGTTCTTCCAAATCCGCAGGAGTACTATGTCATTAGAGAATATTTGCTACCCGGATGGCTGATGGTGGTACAGGGATTCGTCACAATATCCTTCCTGTTTACTTTCGGTTCGCTGATCATTATGGCTTGTGAGCTCATCAGATGGCCATTGAAGTTCGTACTGCGCTACGAGTGGCTGCTGAGCAGCATTTCCTTTGCCGGAATCGCCTCATCCTGTAAGAGCATGACACTACGAAGCATGCGGATCACGCATTATCACATTTTCCAATTTCTTTTGATTGCAGCCTTTTTCATGTTTCTGGCAGTGGCCATCTTCGGTGGGAATGCATATCGTCGTGACTGGTTGATGTACCCCAAATTCAATGTGTTCTCGTGGTCATACGAGCTGGCCGTCGTATCTTTTATTATTCTGGGCCTTGCATCGCTACTACTGTACAAGGAATCGCGCAAATCGTACGAAATGCGCCGTGAGGCCAAGAATTTGGTGATGCAGATGCAGATGCATGAACCGGGATATAATCCGTCGCACCATACTAGCAGAAGTCTACACAGCGGTGGCTACATATAAATCACGCAAGCTAAATCCCTCCTTAAACGGAATCTCCTCATATCATTCCGATCTTAAAAGTTCCCATTTTTCCCATATACATATCCCGGTATCCCCAGGTCTCCGCTGCCCAACGAAACGGGAGAGTAATAATTGTAACGCTTTTTGCTTCTTATACACACGAAGATCCGTAAAGCAGGATAATACGAGTAATGCGCACATTTTGCGCGACGCACCTTTAATATATTGAAGGACTCCTTTTTAGAACATCATACACGCGTACACGTGGCCTTTTAATAGTAACGGTCTTAAAGTCTTAAGACGATCGCACACAGCGCACGGAACTGAGAGAAAAAAAATTAGTGCCTCTCTCTAGCACAGGGACATCGTTAACAATCGCAGATCGTTTCGAATCGTATTCCACTTCCAACACGTACTTGAAAAAGCGGTTTTATTTTATTGTTTATTGTGTTACTTTAGTTCTCCCATTACCACCCGTCCCCGGTATGCGAACCCGGTATGGTTCATACCGTTAAGCACAATCACAATGCTAGCTGATAATTTTGTAGTTTGTAGTGATCTTGCCCTAATGGTTTTGTTATCGAATCGCTCGTTGACACATGGCAAGAATGTTTCAGTACTAGCAACGAATAATCTCATTTATAATCTTTTTCCGTCCATGAGAGTATTGTTTAGTTTAAGCCATTTGGCACCATTACATTCCATTGCTTCATGTAGCAATAGGAAGAGGAAACATAACTGTATTGTACGTACTCTAGGCAGTTTAGCCGCGCGTTTATCGATCATTGGTCGATAGGAGAGGCGCAGATTTGGTGTAATAAAATGATAATAAAAACTAAGTCTCAAACTTTCCATTTTGTCTTCGTGGTAAATGTATTTGATTCAGAGCTCAATGGAAAATCAAAGTCGTCCGAATATGATCGTTTCACATGACTTGTAAATAATCATGGATTGAGATACATCATCTTGCAAGAATGATGGAATACTGATTACTTTACGAAACGATTTGACGGAACCGTAGCCCAGTATTGCAGGATACACTGAATAACCACTATAATATAACCTAACCAAATTAGCCAAAGCAACTGCTGCGTCCCTTTCTGAGAAGGGGAACGAGAAAAGTGAGGGCGTTAAAACGAGCTGCTTTCGCATTAATTATGCTACCGCCAACGGACTAGTGTTCAGTTTCTTTGAGCACACGAAATAGACCACTTTAATTGATGCCGTTTAGGCACATAGAAACAATTCCGTCTGGTAGTCAACCATGCTCCCAGCGAAGAAAGGTAATATTTGCATTTTGAATATTTGTGTACTCATTAGACCGGGTTTGACCAGAGGCGATCGCTTGTAAAACTGGTCAAGTTCCCTACCAAATCGTACCAACGATAAAAAAACTTTTCAATTATCGATACACGAAACATAAGGAAGCTTCTATATTTAATGGAAGATGGGGCTATCCTGTCTGTTATTTAACTTACCTGGTCGGTTGTAGCGTAGGCACTCGCGGAAAATGGTTTGCATAACTGCTTCACTGATATTGGCATCTATAATCGTGAGTGGGGATTGTTGAAGCAGATGAACATTCTTTTTTATCTACACAGTAAATATTGGACAGAAGAATGAGAATAGTATAAAATAAGTATAAATTTTTCTATTCTAATTTTAAAAAGTATTAATATACAATTTTTCACGTTAGAAATGATGACAAAAAGAATCGAGGACTGGGACAATAAGGTACACTTCGGTTCGTAGGACGCATAATAGAAGAACACTTTTGTTTTTAAAGTAATTACTAAGTAATTCTTAACGGAGATTCGGGAACAAATAAATTAACAGAAAAGAGATCGGTCATTGTGTACACTATAACAAACTATGGGTTGTTTGGAGGTTTTGCAGTTTGTCTTTTATGTCAGGATTCGAATATGGAATTAATTTTTGTGTTCAATTAAGCTGCCGTCATTCATTGAATATAAGCCAACCGTTGCAAGCATTGTTTTCCGCTGAATCAAATTAGCACAAGCTCGTGGTGGAGAAATGTGACCTTTCCTACTGGACGAGTGATTGATGAATTGCAGTTTGAATGACAATCTCGGAAAAAGTGTACACAGTTATTTTTCTCCTTGATTCGGTGGTAATGGATTCTCTTTGGGAATGGATTTTTCAAAATAGAAGAATAAATACATTTTCCATTCGATTTTAGATTCACGCCAGAGTTTGATAGTCACATTTTTTTTAATCAGGCGGCTCCAATCAAGAATCAGTTCGCCACCCACTCAACTTACCCATTCCGGATCAATCGCCTGAATGGCGTTCATGTCTCCAACAATAATCCGACAGTCCCCTTGCCGATCATGCAGCAAGGAGAAATTGCATGTGGCATAGTCGTTCGTTTTGATTATTGAAGAATCGCATTGCTCCGGCAGCAGCTGCCGGATGTACTCTCCGTTCTGCGAACAATATAATAAATAGCATAAATCAAAGTGACCATAAACTGAATCTACAAAATGTGCCAACTGAAGCATATTTTGGTGCCAATTAGTATTTATTCATATTCATGGGCTTTGTGCATTACACATAAGTTGGCATCGGTGCAATCCTTGAGAGTTTCCTGCAGCAGTTCTTACCCGATCATTGCCTACAGCTGTAATCAGATGAACGTTGCCATACATCTTGTAGATCGCTTCGGCAATATTTCGTGCAACACCCCCGGCCGATGAGTACTGTTCTGCATGATATGTACCGCCATTTAGCTGCAAGGACAAAATAGAAAAACATGTATTGCAATTATATAACGATTCCAATTTTCCCCGTCCCTATGAAAATAGATTCACATCACAGGATGCCCAGCAAAGGGAGTGGGTACCATCCATCAATAGTTGCGAACTGGGTTAGTGTCAGGGTGGAATAATAGGAACGGCTTGGCAAACAAAGGAAGACGGATGCCTTCAATAAATGTCGTTGGTTACTGAGTCGCTACGGCGCTTCAAGGGCGCATATAAGCCATTATGATAACGATATACTTGAAATGTGTTAAAAAAGGAAATTAAAGGCACTAGAATCATTGAAAACATTTCTAGAAACAATTATCCAAATGGATATGACGAATAATTAATGTGTGAGGTAATTTATTAATGGATGCTAAGCTCTACTTCGCAAAACTTTAAAACATGCTAATCCATTTTTGAAATCAAAGTTACCATAGATAGCAGCGTTTAGCTCACAATGCTCATAATGTTACAGCGTCTTGTACCGTTCGGATGCCTTTTAGGAA
Organism: Anopheles darlingi; assembly: GCF_943734745.1. Taxonomy (NCBI): domain Eukaryota; kingdom Metazoa; phylum Arthropoda; class Insecta; order Diptera; family Culicidae; genus Anopheles; species Anopheles darlingi. Next base: position 39,993,279 of record NC_064874.1, read on the forward strand.
CACTGTTCTTTCAATCTGTTTCTCGCTATCCTCCATTTATTCTCGTGGCTCCAGGAAACTAGCTAAAATTTACTCGAAATGAATCGAAATTCTAAATCAAATCTGGCCGGCGCACAATCGTATGGTATGTTCTAAAGGGATGTTTGCATAATTTGATATTCAATATCCGGTTCAAATCAAATTAACATGTGATGATGCATTCTTATATTTTTGGTTAATGAAAAAGTCCCTGAAGGCAATTGTGTTCCTAACATGGCCACAGAACAACAGATGCAGTATCAAGGACATCATCCGCATACTTCTTCGTACTGTTGTCTACGACAGACACAGCAGCATCCGGTGGCTATTGCACCAAATCAGTTGCAAACGGCGCAGTGTCAACCCCATCACCCAGGATACGTTAGCTTGGACACATCCGCCCCGACGATGCACTCCGGCTACATGCTGCAACATCAACAACAACAGCAACTGCAGCAATCGTCTATCCAGCAAAACAAGGTCGGCAATGGCCAGGCAGTTGCTACCGGGTACTCCCAACCAACGCAATGCAATGGTCCGGTTGGTTTTTCGTCTGGCTATCCCATTCAGCAGGTTCAACAATCGTCCCCGGAACCTTACCAACAGCAGAGAGGAACGAGCATGATGGCATGTAATGGGTTGGACCAGAAGTGGAACCGTATGGCGGGAGGAAGAAACTTGCACCAACAGCAACAGTCTGTTTGGAAACAGCACGCACGTCAACTTCATCTAGCGCCGCAACAACAGCAAATGGCCTTAGAACAGCAAACATCGGGCGACCAATACTTTCTCGGTAAGTATCAAGAAAATCACTAGTGACCAATAGTTCTGAAACCTCCGTGGTTGACAGAAAATCTCGGCCCATGGACTGTGATTTATTCGCTTTGATTGTCTGGTCCGTAAATAACCCCATACCAATTGCTTACCATTTCGTTGAACAGATCCAAACTGTACGGTCCCGGTCATGCCACAATCTGCGCCTCCATCGCCTACCGCATGCAGTAACCCAACGTGTAAAAAGTGCAAACCCTGCAAATGAGTGCCAAGGAGCCATCCATCGTAGACAAGAAGCAATGGATAATGAATAAATCTTGCCCCCCCTAGCATTGAATGCAAATCCTCGCAAGCCCTCGTCACCCTTAAGCGATTGTTTAATTTACTGTGTGTGTCACAGTTTGCATGTATCCGGTAACTGCGCTTTGCCGTGTACCGCGCCGCTACACCAGTGTGCTGGTAAAGCAAACTGGCCATTTAAAAATAGGTGAATGACCCAACCCTTTTTGCTCCGGATACGCTGAGCTTGCATAGCTTTCCATAAGCATTTATGCTAATTCAGTAGAAACCATAAAGCGGAACATAAGCAGCAAGCCCCCGGAAAGAAACGTGCACGGCTCGGGCCGTGGGTTGATGCTCAAGTGCTATGCAGTTGGGTCCATTCTCTTGGAGGAGAGGTTCTTTTTTGCCCATGGTACCACGCATCCTTACTTATGCGGCCCAGTCTGGTTGTTGCCTGCTAGCCATTTACTGTGACTACTGGAACTGGAAGTACTTGTATCGGTTGAGGCTTGTTGAGACGTGCTGTTCCGTTGTTTCTCTACGGATTTCTGATGCTAGCCTGCTTTGAGACAATCAATCACTCGTTATGGGGTTTCTGAACCCTTTTGGGGTAGTCACGATCCATCGCCGGGGCATATAGAAGCATTTCCGATGTCATGGGTCGTTCGCAAACATCAAAATCGATGGCGTCGGACGTTTTTGGTGGTTAAGGCCCAGGATATCTTTTTAAGCAGGAATTACATGTGATTGATTTATCCACTATGGTTGTATAAGATATTTATATTTCTACTCAAACCAAACATGGAATCCTTCTGAATTTTAAGCAATATTTAACCGAAATAAATTCCAATTGCATTAAGTTAAATATTCAAAAGGGATGTAAATTATGGTAACATGCGGTTGTGGACCTCCGTAGATTGTGTCAAACACAACTATCATTCGAATCGTGGATATGCTTGAATCAAACACTAATCAAAGCAACGCTAGGACCTCACACCTCCATGCTGTCCATAGAGAACGCATCTGTCCACAACTGGCCGCTTGTCCGTTCGTCACTTGTTATCGGTCTCAGTGGAGTAATTTCACTCCGTGATGGATCCAGGCAGCACGAATCCATAGTGGAGTGTTAGCATTCCATCCTGCACAAAGAGACAACGTCCTGATAACTAACGTCGATAGTTAGGCCCTGCATACCGGTGGCATTGGTCAGGAATAACAACATTTGTCTGGAGTTCGGTGCTTGTCCTACATTTATCTATTTTCTTTTAGGCAAATGACTTAGGACGCGCCGTTCAGCGGTTAGTCGCAAATGCATTCGTATGACCATAGCGCAAGCTATATGACCATAGCTTCTCAGGCGTCGATCCGTATCAAGCGGTATATTGACGCGGGATGCAGACAAAACTTTGCTTTTCAAAGCAATGTTACAACAGAAACTTTCCCGTTCCAGTGGTTACCGTTGGAGCGATTCAAATCCGCTTAAGGCATAAGCACGAATGCAAATCAGAAATTAAAAACAATTTAACTTTACCATTTGGGAGAGATTGTTACGACCAAACTACTCCCAACCAGGCACTTGTACATTGTGGCGCGTACAGTTTGCGCAATGTTTTGCCAGAACCATTCGAATGCACATGGAACATCCAGTACAGAGTCGCTGCCGTCATGGGTGTACTGGAGAGCGCGCTAAAATGCTACAGAATCGCTCCTTTTAATAATGCTCTTGGCGCTTCGCTTCCCAGCGTAAGTGCATGGACCATGCACTGTGCATCCGCATAATGCGCTGTGCAATAATTTATAGTATTCCGGAAACTGAAATGTTTCCAACGCCAACGATACTAGCCACACGGTGGTTTTCGGTACGGGTTCGGAGCAAGTTTGGGATTTGAAATTAGAAAGCAGGAGGAACGGCATAATACAGAAGAAAGTGGTACTGGTGGAATGTGTTAGTTGCCGATTTAGAACTATCGCCGTAAACCATGTTCCACCATGCACTGATGCAGTAAACTTTCAACAAGTCCTGTGGGATTTCGTTAATTGACCATAAGTACAACCAATAAATGTTGTCTTATTGCCATTGTTATGCTGTATTGCAGAATGCAATAGATATGATAAACTTGGATATAGATAGGTAATGTTTTTAATTGCTGTTTAGTATCAGTGAAAAATAAAACAAACCATGGGGGAAAAGTCGCGTAAATAATCTTAACGAAATGATCATTTGGATGTCAAAATTTTTTGGTCAACGAATTTGTAGCACTGAAGACAGTCATTCACAATTGAAAATAAAGATAATAAATGAAAGGTATGATACGTAGATTATTGTACAAAAACCGATGTATTACCATTTGAGGTATCACTCTAGCCATTGGAGACAACGAATTACATCCTCCAAGCTAAAGGAGAACATTGTCACTGAAAGTTCCTCGTTTGGTTGGCTGGAGAGAGACACTATTGAGTATGCAAAGGATTTTAATGATAAACATATGATGCTACACAACACAATACAGTTGTCGCCATTCTCGCTCGCGGGCGTTTATTATGTTGGCAAATGTTTGCAACCGTGTGGCGCTATCCGAACATCCGTCAAAACATCTGTCCTTTCTTGGCGTATGATGCCGTGAATAATGTTTGCCGGAAGTTGAGTTAGGTGGTGTCCGTGGTTTTGTTCGTTGACTGGGAGTGGTGCAAAACCATATCGTGATTAAAGTGAAAATGTGGCGAAGTTCATTACCATTACAAATTATTTAGAAATTCGAAGCGAGACTATACCACCACACTGTCCATTCCTACTAAAAGCAAACAATGAACTGTTTATGTGTTTGTCTAGTATCAGTGCAAATAGGCGCATGGCTGGATGGTCTCAGAATGTTACGACTGATTTTGGAGCGGTCTTTACAGATAAATAAAAGTTTATTTTTTGTTGGCTTAACTTTGCATCTCGTTGCCTTACGTTCTGAGGATGCTTTGTTTAGATTGGCTCGCAGCTAATTTTGCCGGAACCATGTTGGCTAGGTTCTAGACTAGTCGTTGCTGTCTGGGTCATAGCAATCGCGCGAGCCCGATGTTCTCACTATGCTCAAACAGAATGGAACCCACCATATCATTCATTCGTCTGCTGAGAATAACTCACGGTACCATCCGATACGTTGGGCGAGACAGGCGACAACGAATGTAGCTTGTGTTTGGTCTGTATGTTCAATTTACTGTGCATGCTAACAGAGCGAATGTTAGGTTGCATAAAAGGGAAATGAAGCCATTGGAATCGGGAGGTTTAACGTGCACTTTAAAGTAAAATCGAGTAACATTTAGCAACATTACGATACACTGCGAATGCTTTAGAAAAAAATCTGTACGTGATAATGAAGCTTCTACATGTTCCATTTGTAAAATGAAACAGAAATTACAAGCAACGGACCTTTCCAAACCATTTTTTCTTCGTTTGCATTCTGCCATCATTCCTTTAGCTGCACGTGACGAATGATAGGTGCAAAAACCGGTTCGTAGTGCTGTGCATCATGGTGCAGGTGCTTGCCATCATGCGAGGGCATCGTATATGCACGGTCGGAAAAGGTCGGAAAATTCGTGCACGCGCGTACGGATGAGATTTTTCCCTGAAGCTAGCCGTCGGGTGAGGAGTGAATGGGCATTCCTTCGTTTGCTGATTCCGTTGGCGTATATAACTTTTGTGTAACGAGAAGAATTATGTTGCTGCATGCTGGTCCATGAAATGGCGCTTAACGTTAAAGTGACCCATCTTTTAAGCTCTTCGGTCGCCGGTGTCCCTGCATTTGATTTTTCTGTTTGCACCGATTCACAGGATTCCTTTCACAATGTTCACGATGGAAAAGGGAGCATCGTTGGTGGGCACATCGGGAGAACAGCACAAACGGTTCTGTTAGCGTAGTTAAAACAAGGTTGAAGTATGGTGCAGTACATTCTTTAGTCCTATGTATATTACGGGGATTTTAATTTGATTTAATTTAATCGGTTTCAAAAATATTGCTTAAAAATTAACCTTCATTTTAACAAACGAGGTAATGGAAACTAACAAATGCTTTATCCCTCTGAAGTTCATTATGCTAAACTTCTCCTTATTTTTTTAATTTTTCAATTTTGATTTTTTGTACTTATTTTGATTCATTTAAAAATAGGTTTATCGCAAGAATTAAATCGGAAAAGTAGGATAATGCGTTGTAGATTTTTCTTTTGTGAATCAACAATTACAACAGCTGCATAGAGGAGAGATATACAAAAAGTCCGAATAGCGGTTACATTACTATATGCTTTGCAAACCAGGAATAATTCTATTCAATTGCAACCACATCGTAGTGCGTGTGCGAACTACCTTTCCAAACAAAGGGTGTAGGTATAAAAATCGATCGATCGATTAGCAGACTTCATGGATTTCCGGTGGCGTAGCAAGCGGGATAATCGGACATACTTTTTAATTAAATGACCAAATCACCAGCACTATTGGCTATCGTCTGTGGTGATAAGGAATAATGAGTTTTGCAGCGGAAAATAGTTTTTTAAAATTTACAATATCCCTTCGTAGCATGCTTTGCATGGTTAGCAGTAATTGTGCGGATAATGGCATTTCCGGAATCGTACAGAAATGTTAAATATTGAGCATCAACCTGCAGCTTACCGATGACCAACACTTTCTTTTGAGCAACACTAAAGGATTCCATTTAAAACAAAGTTGCTTGAGAAGGAGAGGGAGAGAAAAGTGCAACTGCATCATGTAATTTGAGCAAGCGGCCATGGACGCTTTGATCCTTCCGTAATTGGTTTCTAGTGAAGGCGACACTGGACACGTACGGAGCAAACGCTCGGAAACAGGGACACACCAGTAAAAAGAATACTGGCAATTACAGTCAACGATCTATGCGTTTTCGATTCCTCAGCACCACCAACACTTGTCCCGCCTTTCGCCTCGAGGTTGCCTTTCCAATGAACAGTTTTTGCTGACACCAATTATCAATCTGGAAGATACGTTCAATTACAACGAAGGAAATGAATAGAACAAAAAGTGCGCATCATCATC
>NC_064874.1:40001902-40059402 GCF_943734745.1 Anopheles darlingi
ACCATCCAACCCGTCGGCCATGTAATTTCGGCTGACATGGGCAGGGCGCGGATTGTTGTAATTTGTCAGAACACTTTTTCGGCAGCAACACGAGTGTGAGTTTTCACGTCCAATCACGAGGAAGTGTGTTCGAGTTCGAAGTGGAAGTTGTTCTGCTTTGCATTGCACTCATTTAGAGCAAAACAAAAGGCTTTTCATCAGCTAAATATGGTGGAGAGGTTGGCAGTGTTCTCCATTCAAGCATCGCACACGGTTCTGCGCTCTAGATAGCGCACGGACTCCATGATGAGGTACACGTATTGTCCATCTGGCTGTACGTGGATGTTATTATGGCCATTAGCAGCTTAACGGCAAAGGATTATATATTACAGCACAAGCAGCAAATGATGGAATGTGATCGATCGAAGGAGATGACGCCTAAATACAAACATCATACATCTTCTTAAGGTTCGATAAGGCGGATTAGACTCTGTACGAGGTTCGATCGAGGCTCATCAGACACACAGATGAACGAGTTCTCTGTTTGTTTGATATTTGCTAAGCAGCATAGTGTTTGGTCTTCGGAAATGTTGTTGTTTCTTACCAATCGGTATAATAAGACCATGAGACTTTTTTATTGTCTCATTCACATACACCGTATCTTTCGTGACACTCTGTGGAAAAAAAAACTTTTTGCACATTTCCCAACCCATCTGCACAGAAAAAGTTTGCCGAAGAAGTTGGACAGCGATAAATGATGCTGCAACCCGCTAGGGAAAATACTTACGTTGCGTTTTGCATGCTACATTTAGCGTGTAAACTTTGTAAAACGTTTATTGTGAATGAATCGCAAAATAGAGCAAATGGAAAATTAGAATAGGTTTGATTAAACATTTTATATAAATTACATAAATCATTCAATCAATATAACTTTACATCAATCGAATTGGTTGCAATCGTACCCTATTCCAATCCGTTCATTGCACACATGGGAACACAAGGGGGGGTCCACGACATCTACCGTCTGGTCACAGGTCACAGAAGGGGTGTGTGGTGTGGGCAAGGAGAGAGTGGGAATGTTTTCGATCGACACTCCGTTCGATTAACCATCCATCAAGCTGCCCGAAACTATTACGCGATCGTAAATCGTGCCAAGCGACCAAGACCGTGGGGACAGGACCACTCGGCACGCAACGTAACACGCCAGAGGATTGACGGTGTTCATCTCCTCGCCTTTGATGATATGTCACCATTTGTCTCGTCGCTTTTATCACGAAATGGTATCGTGTTGTTTTAGGGGAAGCAGCCCTTCCTCCCCACCCCTCCTCGCCCTCACTCGTAATGCTTTTAGAACATAATACTTCATCGTACCATGTCGAGCGTCGAGTTTGCGATTCCCAGATCCAGGGTCCGGGTTAAAGCCATCGCGGACCAGGTGATGTTGCACGAGTCAGGACAGGTACAGCAAAAAACCAAAGAAAAAAAAATCAATCAATATAATGGGTCACGTGGTTACGAGATGAACACGTCCATCGGTTGGACGAGAACGGGCCGCAAATGGAGCGCAAAAATGGCGACGAAACGAACGTCAAGGAATGTGGCAGACATTCCAAGCGGTGTTCCAAACCGGGGGAGTGAAACGCACGGATCACGGATCCTCTCGGGCCGCCACTTGGGACCATGGCACTGTGGTCAACCGAGAAGATTGACGGCAAATCCTCCCGCAGCCGCAGCAAAATTCCTACCAGTGGCCGGACACTGACGCTGACGCGGAGCTGGCACCATGCCAAACCCGAACGCCGAAAGGCTCTCAATGCAAGCTTTGCGTAAAGCGGGAGCCGGCTGGAGGCTGTGGAACCGGATCGATGCAGCACGCCACACGCGCCTCTAAATCCAAATGTCTGTATCTACTGCCAATACCAACATGATGGCAGAAGCATGAGTCGGTGCTCTCGATTACGGTCCGATAGCTATAATTTGGGGCGATCGATGACAAGGCCAGTACAGCATGATATGGGGTTCTCGCTGGATACCATCGACGTCACCATCGACGGGATCACGGGCGTTCACGATCTCTGGATGAGACCCCGGTTCCCGGACCGATTGACATGCGACTGGGAGTGACGAGAGTGACCGGATCCGGGTCATACCGTGCACCGTAATACACACGGCGGCTGGAGCATAAATTTGTGGTGCGAAGCACGAAGCAAGGTAAACATACCAGGAAAAACAACGCTTCGCGGGAAAGCGGTAATCGTTATGCTTCGCCGCACAGTACCGCACAGGGTATACGTGTTTACGTGTGTCTCTGTGTGGCACGAGCCATAGTGGCGCTACTGTACTGGGGATTGTATCGGCGCACGAGCGAAAAGTGCATCATGTTCGCATCGGGAGATGAGTTTGTGCTAAGTCTGTTACGAGTGTGCAAAATGTACTTGAACGATACACCTTTGACCTCGCTCTGGCATGTTTTATCCTTTTTATGGCGGGACCCATCTCCTTATTGATGCGCCGGCATCGGGACAAATTGATGCTCCAGCTTGCTCGTTAATTATCGTATGTTAGGATTGTGTTGGGGGTTATGGTTGCAATGAACGTGTAAAAGTTTAGTGGTCGAGTGTTCATTTGCATTGAAATATCTTTGACTAGCGAAGTGGTTGTCAAGACAACACACGCTCACACATATGCTCAATATCGTACGTACAGAATCTTTGTAAAGTGAAAACTTTTAAACATATCGTCTGCGCAGTGGCATCCATTTGCATTTGCAACGAGCAAACGAGTCGGTCGGTTTGGCACTAAATGCGCGGATATGCTGCTGCATTTTCCCTATTCTCTGCATATGCATAAACCAGGGTCACTCACTTTGCAGCATCACTACATAGCACTCCAGCGAGCTGCTAGGTTTTGCGTATGCATGGATTGAGCTACACGAATCTCGCTTTGGCCAACGGCCAAATCTCTTGCTGGAAGTTCAAGGATTTAGCAATTTGCTGGTCAGCGGCCACTGGATCTTCTTCTGGGCGTGTGGATGTGTAGTTGCTGGCCGTCGGTTTCAATCAAAATCGGTGTAAACTGCCAACTGAATGTTGTCGAATGAATGAATTTATCTTCTTCATCAACATGGCCTGTCCAGGCAACAGTAGCATGCATTTTATGAATTCCGTTTAGCTAGTTAAAACAAAAGGTGCTATCGTGCCCAATGGCGCTCGAATGTTAAAAATACATTTCCCTTTTTCCTGGGTCATATTTTTGGAACATTCCCGAAATAACAGGCCTAAAAAAAGGAAACCCACAAGTAATCAGCGCCTCGTTACCAGATTGGGCAAAGGATTTTCTCTCCACTGATTTCCTTTCGGAGTCTCTCTGCTGGAGGTAAGGTTCCACCATTCCTCCCGGACAGACGGTGACGGGTGGATGTAAAGCGGCCTCCTGTACGGTGCCGGTGCACAGCCGTGTAAATCACTCCCTTTGGCCGTAGCTACGTAGCACGGTCCGGCCATTCCCCGGACGAAATCAATGGAGAGCTATAAATAAACCGCCCATTATCGTTCATCCCTACTTGGGGGTTTCGGAAGGCTGGTGGTCTGTTTTTATTACGAGCACCACCAAGCACCGGCTGCGCGCATGGTGGTGGAGCGGGGTGCACCAACAATGTAGCAGAATTAGTAAATTCTTCCCGCACCGAAAAACCCGGTGGTCGCCCTGGTGCCTGGGAAAACCCGAAGGCTCAAATCAGCTGAAGCAACGCGATGAATTAGTGGCATAAATAAAATAAGGACACGACCTCGAAGCGCGGCACAGGGAATGGGCGCGGAACTTCCTTATCCCCCCCTCTCCCATCCTCGATGCATCCGACGACGTCGTAAGGTGCTGCGGGGATCCTGTTTTTCTGTTTCCAGCCTTGGGTCGCGGGACACTCGGGTTAGCCCTCGATAGCATACCGGCAGGCACAGAGCCGGAGGAAAACAACAACAAGGGATCGGTGCCCGGCATGCCGGCGATGGCCAGCTGGGAAATCAGTTTGAAAAAGTCAAACGTAGGGCAATCTGTGCGGCGCGCACTGTTCCGGTTTTCCTCACTGCTCACTGCTGTGTGTGGCACATCCAAGTGCTCGTGGGGTTCGGTGGTGGCCGTTGCCAGGATCCCGTACCGCGCACACTGGCAATAGAAGGCTAGACCAGCCATCCATCCGGCCGGGAACACAAGGAACCCAGTAGCGCATTTTATTCATAATCATTCTCGCAGGAGATCGTAGGGCCCCCATCCTAATGGTCCCGAGTCTCGCTCGTAGCGCTATCCAGTACCATCCAAGGCAGCCTTGGGCCCTTGGCTTGGAGAATTGATTCGGAAAGTTTCGCCGCTTTTACGATTATCACAAGGGTTCACAGTTTTTATGGTTCATTAAAGTAATTGGATCGGATGCTTGACCTAGAGCATTTTTATGAGCTACTAGTGGCAGCAGTGCTGGATATGGCTATGGCTGGTAGTAGCAGCAGCAGCAGCAGCAGCAGCAGCAGCAGTAGCATTGGCAGCCACCACATTCAACATAGTTATGCAGCAGACAGTGGCGATGGTGGCAGGTGCTGCTGATGGTTGTTTTATGTGTTGCTGGGTATTGTTTTTCTGTGTACCGTTGACCAACGTCCAACGGCCAAGTTGGGTTCATCATTTCGTGGTTGTCGTCGTCGTCCGCGTCGTTTGGACGATTGCTGATTGGTCACAAATTAACAAACGGATGGCTGGTAGGGGTGCGGAAAGTCCCAGCCCCAGGCTGGTAACATCTTGTAAACTGTAATTGATTACTATCGTTGTGTTGTGTATCGCAGTAAGCGCCAACCTTTTGCCTCGTTTCAAATGACGACGTTTAGCTTACAAGATGACAGCTGTGCTGCCGGTTCTGGTGCTCATTTGCACCGCCATGTTGCCATCGTTTACGTTACGTGGTATAGATCAAAGTAGGCGCCTAGGAGTCTGTAAGATGCTCTTGCTTTCGTTTGATCTACCCAAAAGACACAACGGTTGAGATGGAAATTGGGAGGGGGAGGTGGGATTGCCGTCGCTTTTCAACCACCTGTTGGGTGTGTACGAGTGCTCCATGGAAGCGCATGTCTTCTGCACCCCACCCCACCCCCTCTTGGCAAACCCGCCCAACCGATGCTGAAGGGTGTGGTGATGCGAGGAAAAAAAAAGATTCTTTCTAAAACCGGTTCGGCTTTCATCGAATCGAAGCAAAAGCAAATGGCCTCCGAGAGCGAGTGCGAGTTGGCAGTGCGCTAACACGCCGATCGATTGCCGAGGGAAGCATCTCCTTCGATCGGGTTTCAGCAAGCCCTTGGCCATGAAATGCAGAAACCAGCCTACCATCATCCATCATACGGACACAGCGGGGAGGGGAACGCATTAAGCAGCGAGCGTGAAGAAACGGCTGGGAGCCACTCTCTCGCGCGCACTCACGCGCAATAGATTCTCCGGATTGTCACAGGAGTTTTCGCTCTTAGGTGTGCCACTACTCTCCCTCTCTTTCTGTATCTCTCTCTCTCTTTCGTTCGCGTAGAATCGGCTTCGGTACCCTCCGTCATCATCGTCAAGATATTGCCGGTTTGAGACGAAGGCATTTAAATGAGACCGGCACGAGAAACAGCTGTTTCCCAAATCGGAGCAGCAGTCTCTTTCGGTAGCCGGATCATCACTCGGACGACGACGGATCTGCCGCCTCTCATTTCTCATCGCATAGCGCGCGACCGTTCTCTCGGCGTTTCTCACCAGAAAACATGTGAAAAGGTTGTGCGGATGTTGTTGTGCCATCATGCGCTATTAGGAATAACATCTTGTACACTAGCCAACCTTAATGGTGGCCTGTGGTGGCCAGATGTGTTGGGGCAAATCGGCCACTCTGTTCGTTCGGGAACGGAAATTTAGGCAAAATTTTGTACAATACGTACGACATGAGCTGAGGACTGTAAATAGAAAAAATCTACCAGTACCTTTACCTCAAACGTTTTACAAGCATGAGACAGCATGTAGTAGAGTTGTAAGTGTAAGTGTAATCATTTTCTGGAGTAAAAAGAATAGATCGCAGGAGAACTAAACTGATATTATATCGATGCCAATTTATGATCCATCATACCGAACTGGCTTGCATAATATTAAACTAAAAATGGCATAAAGAGCAGGATCGCAATATCAACATGGCGAAATAATGAATGAAAAAGGATATCATTTCTTATCCGAGGCTGTAACAACAACAACTGCAATAGGATCCAAGAATTACCGTCGGTGAGGAAAAGCTGATGAAACTTCTCCCTTCCACCTTGACTTATTAACACGTTCAGACGGATCATATGAAAAACATGTGTCTGTGTGTGAGTTTGTGTGTTTTCTTCTCGATTTCTCGGCAGATTTTTACACCCCACACCCTTGTTGCCGAACGGTGTGGGCCGTGGCAGTGACGAGAAGTTAGCTGAGAAACCCTCTTGCATTACCATGCGCCTCCATTGCTCGCCAGAAGGCCGCCACTTAGGGTGCGAATGATGTATATTACCAGTCGCAAGAAGAAGAATAAGAAAAAAAAAACACTATACTTTTCACAGTTTTACAGCTTATTTGACAGTTATTGATCATAAAATTCACCTCCAATTTACATTTCTCCCTGTCCGAAGAAGTCGACCTACAACCCCCTCCCCCCTCCCCCCTTCTACACCCTTTCCGAAGTACAGTCGAGTCGAAGTAGGCGGGGTGTGATTAATTAATTTAGAATGATTGGCTGGTGGTCGGTGCAACAGTAGCATTAAACATCGTTTGCCAAGCGCCATCCCATCGTGGTTACCCGAGCAAAAGAGCAGAAACCATAGAATCATCCTTTTTCCCAACAAGCAAACACCCGCCAGGAAGGGTGGGATGGAAAATGACAGAGGAAAAACAATGCTCCCATGGCAGGCTACGTTGAGTAGAACAGCAGCACAAAACGGTAATTAGCTGAAGGTGTAGTTAAAATCGGGACCGCTACTGCCAGTGAAGCACACGATAGTGGCGCGTAGTTTCGCTTACACACAAATTGCTCAACTCCGTCGCCAATCGGCTAACTTTACACCGTGCTCTTACCCGGTTGGTATGGCAACACCAACTTTCCTTCGACGCAGCAGCAGTCGACGACGGAAGCGGCGCCCCCGGGGAACGATTCAGTTAAATACATCGCGCGATATAAAAAGTAAAACGGGCGACCTGTGAAACTAAACGCAACTAAAATGAGGACGGTGCTAATGATGGTTTGTGGGTTTTCTTTCCTTCTTCTTATTGTCTACATTTGTCTCGCACATTCGCTTGCGTTCTCTTTCACTCTCTCTCTCTCCTTGTTTCTGTTTATCTCCGTCTCGGTCAGGCAAACTGCCATTCGTTTGACCCGGCGCTGAGATTGACGTGTTAAGAAGGTGAGGTATCATCGCAACGCATTGCGCAGCGGGAGTTCCCTCGCCGTAGCCCTGGCCTAGCAGTTGATTGCGTGGTGGCGCTGTGCGGCGCACAAGTGGCGTGCAACCAGCGAAAACACACCAAATTAACGGATGCCGCGGTGTGGTCGTATGGTGGTGTGAGAGAGGATGGAAGAGCAATGCCCCACCAGCGCGGAGTAGGGTAAGGGTTGGCAGCAGCAGCACCAGCAAAGAAAATTCTGAACGCAATCCCCCGGGATAAGCTACTAAAATCTTGAAACCGGTAAATATTTACGCCAAGCATAATTACGATCGCAACGGGGAAAGGGGGTTCGTTCTACCTTGCCGTCAGCTACTCTGCGTCTTCTGCATCTTCCCCCACCTCCCTCGAACCGTGACCACCGTCTGGCAACGAGCAACACATCCTCTCCCCCCCCCCCAAAGTTTTACGTTCCACCTTCTCGGACATACGCACAGAAACCCTCTGGTTGTTGCTAGCGTTTCGTAGCGTTTGAGTGAGTTGTTGTTTGTGGTCCGAATTTGAAATCGCCATGGAAGCACCACACCACACCACGACGGGGTCAGTGGATAAGGCGCGGTCGGTGGTGGATGAGTTTACCACTGTGCACGTCTACGGTTTTCTCTGGAGCTAAAAACTTTAATTTCCTTTTATTTTGCAGACGCGTTTATCGTTTCGTTGTGCCCGCGCCCGGGTTCGGAGTAACACAACCAAACTTAATCAACATCATCCACGAGGGTTAAAAACCCTCACCGTTCTCCGTGGCGCATCGTCGTCGTGTCGTACACACTGAAGGCAGCAGGTTCGGTAGCTACTCTTAGAAAAGTTCCTGGGAACATATTTTGTTAGAATGCGGTCCATAAACATAACACAACAAAGCTGATCTCGTGCCGTGCCGTTCAACACGGACGGACCATTCCCACATCTGGTGAAGCTCTAGTAGCTTCAGACATGATTTTAATGAAAATACCCGTAACTAATCTGTACCTACTACGGGTACTACTTTTCATCAATTCGAGGGCAATCGTTTTCAAGGGCAATGCGTAAGAAACAAGGTGAAAGGCCTCCGGGCCTCGGTTTCAATCCGCTCGATTCCGTACTCCATCACGCACGTTAGCTGTAAGTGATTGCAGTGTTTGAAGCTACGCAGCGGAGAACAGTAACACAGTTGGCGCACGCACGCAGCGTAATCGCAAGGCCAGCACTTCTGATTGAAGTGTGTGTGTGTGTGTGTACCGCAAACGAACGAATCCGACTCGGCTCGTAAACATTTCAGATATGTTTGTTGTTTGCAGAGCAATCAATAAAGCAAAATCGATTGATCCGTAACTAACTAAAGTGTGGCTCCATGTAGCAGTAGTATCGACGCGCTTAACTCAATATGTGCAAGGTGCACACAAATGTATGAACAAATGACTAAAAAAACGCTAAATTCTATTGTACCGTTCGTTTTTGGGTGCGATATCACTATTGCACTTTAGCCATAGCGCCGTCACTTTGATTGCAAACATCGAGAAGGGAATCAAAAAGGAATCTAAAAATATCACCTACCATGACTAACGAGCTCTTATTTATAACCGATGTCGACAGCATTTTAAAACCAATTGCAGCATCACTCAATTATCCCCAGTGTGGCTCGTTGCGCTCGGAGGAGCTAAATCTGGTCGGTAGACAACGGACGGTAAAGCACACACCGTAAGAAGCGCGAAAAAGAGAGAGAAATAGAGAGAGAAAGAGAGGGGCCGAGAGGGGCATCTCCTGTGGCATATTGTTTGACCAAGCTGACGGCTTAATTAGCAGCATCATTTTATTAATACCCGAGCGACCGAGAGTAGTACAGTGAGCGACTGACGGGACCCCTCTACCCCCACTTCCCTTCACCCCGCTATGACCGACCGAAACTCCGCTGACACCTTGACAAATGATCACCGATCGAAACGTAGGCCACACACACACACATGCCGTCCGATGTTAATCTGTCAAAAGCGTAAACCATATCGATTGCCAAGTAGGCTCTGGGCACGTGCATGATGCTGGTTAGAGTACTTGCGTTTGCCCGAATATTATCCTCCTGCAAGGTTCGTTACACTTCAGGAAATTATTGCTTCCAGAAACAACGCGCAGAGCGGTGCCTTTCGTGTCCGTTCGACCTTAAAGGTTTAGAAATTGAGCCAACCTCCACTGTTTTCTCGGCTTTTGTACACACATACCACACACACATGCTGGAGCAGTCCCCAGGGAACTACTGCTTGCGAGGGGCACTTTCGCGCGCCAAATAATCGATGACCGTATGCGGACGTGTGGTGGCAGGGGGGTTTGATGAATGGAGCCCGGCAAATGATTGCAAAAATCGGACAAAAAGAAGAAATAAAAACCTAGAGGAAGAGAAGTGGGAAGCGGTGAGGTAGCGGTCGGCCATTATGAGTGTAAACTGGAGCTGACCGGCTGTCGCTGGATTTGGTCTGGAATTGGAACAGTTGCATAACAGCGCTGCCTGCTGCGAATCGTTGCCCCGTTTGCAACATCGATTGCACTTGATAATGAGTGGTCGCGGTGCTCGGTGGTCGGTGGTTTTGTTTCCTTTTCCTACTTGGACACCGTTTGCGGTTAAGGGTTTCAATTTGAACGGTGCACCGTAAAATGGGGAGATCGATAAATAGAATCTACACGAAAGCAGTGCAGTTTGTGGGTCAGGTGGTCGCTCACAGGAGCCGCTTATTAGAGCAGAAAAGAACGGCATTGAACGCGGTATAATACTTATAGGATTGGACGCCCAGAGAGCTGGTTGAACCCACCGGTAGAGCTGACGACTCACTGAAAATCCCGCAGGGACATGATTACGACTGGAGCGCAGCAGTCTACCAGTTCTTTGTCGATTGCAAGGAAAGGTACACACATTTAGACCACCGCATTCAATTGCCCCGTCAATTCGATTGCCAGTAAGGAAAGGGTAGCGCAGTAATAACCAGCAACCCACCAGCCGGACATTACTGGTAGAGCCCCGGGGAGGAAAAAACGAGCAAAAACAACACCAGCCGTCTGACCATTTTCTTATCCATTTCAGGGGTAAGGGAAGGTGTGTGTGTGTCTCCATGTATTGATGTCGAGCGGGAACTAAAATATTCATACAATGGATTGATATATGTTCATTGCAGTGTACGTCATCAAACCAATTCTCGTGCCGTTCTACTTGCTGCAGAAGTGACCGATGGTAGTGGCTGTGGAACGAACTATACAATACTACCGCAGCTACCGGGCTCTTCATATTCGTCATCTTTTTCCGTTGATGCGTTTAAGATGTACGCGAACCCGGTTTGGTCCTCTTTTCTTCCGAGAATACGTTCGTCTATGGCGAATACGGACGTATTTTTCAGGATAGAGGTTGAGTGTTTCTACTTGACTTTAGGGAAAACTTTACGCTTGATTGCATTAGGATGTGCTCGGTTTGGTGGGCCGAGGGTAAGGGCACAGACGCATCACCCCCCCCAACTGGTAACATTACGATGAGAGAGGAACCACCGGAATGTCGGAACGTTTTTCCTGTTCTCTGTTTTCCCTTCGACTTAAATTCTTCTTCGATCAACCACCGACCGACGGAAGCGTATCGCAATGGCATTACATCATATTACTGTGCATTATTGAACATCGGACATCGTTCCAACGAAGGTAGAAGGTATTTTTTGCCGACTGGACTACATACATGTTACATGCTATTTTCAATTATAAGAGGAAAATTGAATACCGAGCATATTTAAAATGGCTGGCGCTGGTACATATTGGATACATCTGTCATAAAAAAATTATAGAAACTGTCACTAAGCTAAATATATAACGTTAGTTTGTAGCTGTTGTGCACGAAAGGCAATAGCACTCGTGAGAATCTATCATTCCAGATTGTAAAAAAGGACCTTCTGCAACAGAGTTCAATCTATATCTGCTAAAACATTCTTGAATACCAGCATTCGATCTCAGTCTGGATCTACCATACCCTCTCTGTCCATCAGTTTGGAGTAAGAAGATTTAATTTGCCATGGTTGTGTGTCATTCTGATGAAATGCTTCTTACAATTTTTTTTTTCAATTATTGTTCATACAGGTCCAAATACGCAACTGAGATTCTTTCTCTCGAGCGAGCATAAGAGTATTTGGTTATGGTTGATGGAATGTATGTAAATATTAAAAAGATGTTTAATCATGAAAACGCCAAT
Organism: Anopheles darlingi; assembly: GCF_943734745.1. Taxonomy (NCBI): domain Eukaryota; kingdom Metazoa; phylum Arthropoda; class Insecta; order Diptera; family Culicidae; genus Anopheles; species Anopheles darlingi. The sequence goes on from NC_064874.1 coordinate 40,013,538, forward strand.
ATCACAGAAATAAATAGTTGGTGGTGATATGGTGAACTGATTCTAGGAATATCTCAACATTTGCACTACATTTAATTTGGATTTCTAATTCAGTTCATTAGCAACTAGTTTTGTTTATGCTCCAGCGAACTTTTTCAGCGTATACGTCAACCGGTCCGAGCGCAGGTCGTCAGTCGAACCCGTCGCCGATCGCATTCGAACCGGCTTAGGAATCCGTTCTTCCGACAAACGAAAACACTTCCACAGCCCGAACCGGATCGAAAGTACATTGAAGAACAACCAGTTTTCGTGCCAATCGATGTGATGCGGTGCACACTGATACACCTCCTGAAGCGGCGGGTTGAGGAATGGTGCGTGCTCAAAGCGTGCGTTAAGAATACCGTTTACGTGTTCGTTCAACGTGCCCGTACGATGAATCCAGTTCAACAGGGTCATCGCTGCCATCACGGTACCATGGATGCGGCGCCGATGTTGTACCCAATCAAGGTGTTGAGCTTGTGGTGGTCGTTCGCTTGGCGTACCGCTCGGTATAACCTCCTTTGTTGCTTCGAAGGAGAACGTCTTCTGAACCTGCAGAAGAAGACAGCAAATGGCGGCCGCTGTGAAACCACCTGGTGCTTCGACGAGCATCGTACAGATTAGTTGGTAAAAGACTTCCAGATTCATTTTGCGCGCACTGTGCTGAAGCATGGCCTGCATCAGTGCATGCTGCATCTGTGGACGCAGTTCAAACAGAAGCTTCTCCAAAGCACCAAAGTCGTGCCCCAACCTGATCGGGTAATAGGTGTCAATGAAAAAGATTTTCGGTGACTGAAATTGCGTCGTGTTGTGGGACCCCGATTCCAGTAGCTTCGTCAGCACTTTACACGACTGAACACAACGGATGGTATCATTGCCGGCAAGATGCTGCAGCAGATATTCGACGATAATTGGCCCGTTCACGGCTAAATGTGTTCCGCCGAGTGTTATTTTGCCTGCGGCATACTCAACGATGGACGCAAACTCGATCCGTGCCCCGTTGGAAAGCTCGGTGTCGAGCAGGAGCGGTAGCATCATCACGAAGAACGCACTCAGATCGAACTCGGAAAGAAGTGGGATAAGCTTCTTCAAACACTTCTCGAAACCCCGCCGTAGCTCGTAGATCTGGTTGCGGGTCGTTCCGATGAAGACGCTCGTATGGTAGAACCGCAACAGCTTTGCGAGCTCGGAATAATCCGTCATCTGCCAGTGCGGTGGCTCGATAATGCTCTGCAGCACTGCCAGCACATGCCGTACCTGGTCGATGTCCGATCGGGCCAGACACTGTTCGACGTGGTCGATGAGCTTCGCTAGTAGCAGCGCCGCAGGGGATTGACACTCGAGCACGAACTGCAGTATCTCGACGCAGATGAACTCCACCTTCCAGAGGTTTTCCTGCTGCAGAAAGCGCAGTATGATGTCGATCACTTCGTTCTGCTGCTCCGGTATCAGCATATCGATAATGGCTTGGAAGAGAACTTTCGCCTTGGCGAACGCGGGACGTCGTGCTTGGTGGCGCAGCTGCAGATGGGCAACATAGTTTTGCACCAGAATAAGCGAACACTCGAGAATGGCGTCCCGTTCGGGGATGTGCTGCAGTATGTCACGCCGGGATCGTCGCACCAGGGTACGCAGTATCTGGGAGTAGCAAGACGCAAAAAGGACGGAATCCCGTTACTACCTTCCCGGCCCCGGTGGTCTAGTAGGCTCGGATTCTATCCGCGGTGTACCTTCTGTGCTTTGTCGCCTTCAATGTTGGGCGATCGTATCGTTGGATCCAAAAATATACCGCAACACGTCTTCAGCTCATCCGCCAGATGGCGCGTTTCGGCGGATGTTAGCCTTTTCCGCGAAAACAGCTTCGAAATTTGAAACGACTCCAAGCGGAACATCGCTAACGAAGCGCAAAACCACCAGCCAGACTACCTCGGAATCGGAGCGTCTTCGAGAGGCCGGTGCCTACTGCCAGTATTTTTTTTTTGCGCTGCTTGCTCTTTTTGTTTTGGTATTGTCTAGGATGGTGCAGAGGCAGAGTAGGCAATGCGAAACACATGAATGGATTTGTTTTTGAGGGAAGGCAACCGCGCGTTTGACCGAGCGCTTTTCTGGTGCTGTGTTCTGTTTTTGAGTAACAGCAAAATCACCAAACAACCAAAATATGTAAAAAGAGGACCGAAAAAATGGCCTAGGTGGACTAGGATGTCCGCTAGAGCATGCTTGATCGTTCGTAACACTCAGTATGGTAGTAGGGCTTCTCTAGGGAGTTCTATTCCTTTAGTCCTTTTCCACTACCATAGTGTTAGTGTTCACGTTTTCGAGCAGTTTCGGCAATCACGCTCCCTCCAATCCCCCCCATTCGAGCACTAGCACCGCAGAGAAAAACGAGGTTCGCTCTCGCGCTCAACCTTTTCCCATCTCACATCCTTGGGGCCACGTTCGCTTACTCGTTCGCTCTCACGCTCGGTTCGGCTCGGTGAGCGTCTGTGCTCAGCCAAAAGATACGACCGCGAGATACGCTCCAGTTCGCCCCACGAACCCACCGAAAGGAAGGAAAATTCTCGCCCCCAAAGAGCAGCTGCTATCGACTCCCACAGCGCACGGTGCGAACATGTGGATGGCGCTGTGGGCGGTGTGCTGCTGTAAACGGGTGAGAGAATGAGATCTCGGGCACGAATTTTCCCCGCACGCACGGATCGGGGCTAGAGATGATGCTTGGTGGCGCTTGGTCATCAGTTCGATTTCAGTGACGTTCAGATTCGGTTCGTCGAGAGTAACGTCGAGCCACCGCGGGTTTGCCAAGAGGAAATTGGCCACAAAAAAGAAGAAGAAGAAGCAGAACAAGGAAAAGAACACTCTGGTGTGTGTTTTCCATAATACTAACAACGCACACCCTAGCAGGAGGAGAAGGAAGGCTAGGAAAACGACGAGAACGAGTGAAACATTCACAAACTTTGGGGTGAAAGTTGTGTTCCCTCCTGTTCGGTGTGTTTACCACCCTCCAACCCACCATAGCTCTGGGTGCACTGGGTGGATGTGCGTGCTTGAGTGAAACGTTCATGAATGTGATCGCTCGGTGGCGTGAAGTGCTATTTCCAACGATTCAAATAACAGTTTGTTCAGTTCAAGCTGCTTGTGCTGTTGGTGTAGATGCGTGTGGTGGCATTAGAGGACACCGGACCGAACACCGGAACACCACCGTGTCCGTGTCGTGGTGTAGTGATTCCCGGTATCCGGTGAGGGGTCTCAGCAGAATTTATGGTTCAAACAGCTCGCATTGATTGATCAGTGCAGATTCCAGAGTGCGATAATAGAAAGCTGAATTCGTGCTGCACGGAAGGTGTCATGTGCTTCTCGGTTTTAACAGCTCGTTCTTCACCTCGGCTAAGCCCGCGACAGTAACAAAATGTTGGGTAAACAAATGGTGGCCACAGTAATCGTGCCACCCACGAAACCACGGTGTACCGAGCAGGTGTTGTACACAACAGAGCCAGTACCGGAGCGTTGATCAGTGCGCTTTCTCTTAAAGCATAAGGTGCTTCGTTGCTACAATTGTGTATCACAGTGTGTGAGTGTGGTCTGTGAGTGTGTTGTGTTTGTGCGTGCCAGCTGCACGATGATAAGGCGATGGTGATGATATTGCCTCAACGGAAAAGTTGAGAAGAATTAAATCGTAATAACAACATCCTTGTGCACACCAGGGCCCTATCGGGAGGATTGCAGCAAGTGCTTTACAGCAAAGCGTGTGGGCAAACCAGGCCAAGTCAGTGCCGTCGTGGGTGGGCGGGTTTTTGGGGAGGAGTGATTGCCAAAGAAATTCGAAGCGAAGAAGCGAAGTAAAGCATCAAATATTCAACAATTATCGACCAAAAGTGAGCGAAGGGTGAGCACAAATCGCGCTCGTGGGGGGAAGGGGCTGGTGCTAGTCTCCGATGCTGATGCGGTGTAACGCGGTTCCACATCAAGATCCGAAGATATTCTGATCCGGGTGCAGTGTAAAGTGACATCTGAGATTGTGTGAGCGTGAGGCAGCAACGAACGAACGGACGAGACCTTCTCGTTAGTAACCGGCGTACACGGTGTTCCTGCAGCAGCCACCGTTTGCCGTCGCCAAGCAACCGGGCGTATCGAAAGGATACGGAACAGAAAGGTGAATTTCTTCGTTTCCCATTTTCAGCCCCCACAAGAGCCACAGATGGTGACGGTATCCTTGCCGTCAGCAAAAGAAGAAGATGGGAAAAAAGATCGAAAAAAATAAGAAAAAAAACGACTCAACAAATCCTAAAGCTCTAACCTCCAAAAGGCGGCGCTATTCTGGGGTTGGGAAAAGGTCCGTTCCTTTTCCGTTAATGGTATTGTTCAACCTTGCTACTTGGTAGCATCTTAAACTGGAGCACAGTACGTCCGTGTTTCCTGGGAGGGACGGAGATGTGATACAATTGATTGTGATACCGTCGATGGGCGATGTCACGACAGGCACTGGCCAACCATTGGGAGCTTGTGAACGCACTTCGGTTTCGGTATCATACAGTTCCCTTGTGTTGTTCCAAACATCCGAATTGTAGGTATACGCCAGGTTTCGGGCCAGGAGTATCGTGTTACAATTAGCAAAACCCGGTACCGTGGCTCCCCCTCTGGCTCAATAGACTACCCGCGCGTCCACATCGTCTTCATCGCATTTATGGAGTGCGCCATTCACCAACGAAGCCAATTGAGCATGATACGCCACGGTACGGCGAAGGAGACCGATACCCGGTCTGCCAGTTGGGTAATAGACGAAACGAAAATTCATAATGAAACTTTCCCTACTCTCACGCAGTGAAACGACGGGAAGACGACGGACTAGGGAAATGGAAGGGACCGAGAGAGGCATTCACTTAGCCCGCCGTGATTAGTACGGCGAAGCAGACCGGGTGGCTTTCGGCCGTCGGCCGTGTTCTCGAGCCAGCTTATGATGGTTTTCGCCAGAGCCAAGGACCATAAGATCAGCTGATAAGTAGAGAGAATGGTATAAAAGCAAAAAAAGGGCGATGCTGTCGCAAAAATGTGGTGAAATGTCAAGCGATCGGTACTTCTTTCGTGCTTTCATAGCATGGTGCTTGCTTGGAGCGTATTGCTGGAGTTTGTGTCGGACGCTTCGACGCGCTAAAGGTTGATTCTGTGGGTGCACCGGAGGATGAAGGTATCGTTCAATCGTCCAGAAAGAGCACTCTTTCGCTTTCTGCCATGCTCCCGATGCTCTGTTGCTGGTGCTGGGTGCTGGTTGGCTACTGTTGGAAATCATTGTGTTGGTCCACAAATGGAGCGCCCTCCCCCGCCAGCTAACATGGTGGGGCGGTGATAAAGACGTAGATAATGAGAATGGGGCGTCGCTGCGTTCGTGTGCTCGAGCGCGAGCAAAAGCAAGATCGGCGTAAGGATGCCCATGGCTGTAGGTCAGGGTGTGCCGCAGGTTCCTCCGCACGAGTTGGCCGATGTCGAAACAAGGTCAAACTATGTTTTCCCCTCTCCTCCCCTTCTCTTCCTTTTCGTCCACCGGAGTGCCACGGGAGGATACAGGGCATCAGTATGCGCTGCGCGGAAAGCACACCACGCACGGTGGTGTATAGCGACAGCAATGAGACGATTTGTATTTTGGGAACAATCTTATCTGCCCGCCCAAATCATAAAAATGTGAGCGTAAGGATGCCCGTACCGTAATGAGTGCGCACTCCTACACTAAGCCATGGTTTGGTGGGCGGGCAGGCGGGTGGGCGGGGGGTCCAGTTTTTATTTCCGAAAATCTCAGCAGCAACCACTTGAGGGCTGAAGTGTGCTTCAGTCGGTCGTGCGACTCATCAGCTTTTTGCCGCAGGGGATCCGATACGATAGCGGAATACTCTAGACGAAAGGCAAACCAATAGCTACGCGTTTGGAAACACTCTCGCATGCGGCGTGCGAGTCCTTTGCTTTAAATCAACAAAACCGTTACAGCCTTTCTTTTGTACAAATATTCAAAGTTACCCCGCCGACCACTGGCACGACCTTCCGGTGGTAGTGATTTGATCGTGATCGGAAGTTAATCAAAAAGCTGGCACGTGTCCTTTCCCATCCACCAATCTGCGCGTTGGCAATCAATTTATGGACAGGCAATTTCGCACAATCACGATACAATGGTATCCAACAAAAAAAAAAAAAAAAAACGGGACGGACGGAAATTGGTGCGGAACGACAGCGAGTTTGTTGTTTGAATGTTGGGCCTTGGCTTTCGAATGGCCGCGCACGCGAGATACTGTTTTGCTGTGTTCGATTGAATTCGATTAACCGGTTCTTTATCATTGGTACAATCGTTATTTGCATTCGGACCAGAGTTTATGGTAGCTTCGAGTAATCGGAGCCGTTCGCCATTTTACGTGCCTACTGTGACTATAATGGTCGGTGATGTGGTTTGACCGTTTTTTGTTGTTTCTTCTTTTGCGTAATAAACCAAATGAAACACAATTGATATCTGTGGAACAATTAACCTTTTCCGGCACACTCGGCAGCTGAATGACACGCGTGTGTATAAATGCTGCTCTGCATAATGAACACATCCGTCCACGTTACCAAAGGCATGCAGCAGTGTGGTTTGTGGAAACGGTGTGTTCGAAACGTTGTGACGCAATTTCGACAGCGAGTACGTTCGTTTTACGTGTGGTTGTTCCGTTTAAAGGCGTTCTCGGCCTTGCGTAAGTACTAAATTCGAATTTTTCCATCGTTGAAATCGAATCAACGGGAACAGGCGATGGAAAGATCCTTGCGCCTACAGCACACAGGCTACCATTTCGGTCGGTTCTCGGGTTGTGTGGTTTTTTGTGGGGTTGGGCTTGTGAAACGGTATGTAAAAAGGCCTGGAACTTTGGACACAAAAAAGGGAAAAACACGAAAGAAACAGCACCAGCGGATGGTTTTATCTTGTTTGTAACGCGGGCGCCCGGGAGATGGAGAGAGAGAGAGAGAGAGAGTTTTTGTTAGCTGCATGAGTTATCTTTATTGCTTTTTTACCGCACAAGAGAACTCACGAAGGCTGGGTTGTGTTTTCTGGCTTTAACTGAAACAGCGCTTATGCGTACCTTTGGCCGATCTCAAATGGATGTAGAATTCAGCAAGAGAATTCTGTAAAAGCATTCCCTGAGACCGATGTTCTATATTGCTTCGTCGAGGGAGGTCCTGGTGGACATATAATTAAATAAATAGCGCTGCAAAGTTCGGATGTTGCTGCGGACTGCTTCTTTTATCTCTCTCTCTCTCCCTCTCGTTAGCTGGCGGTATTCGGTTTCCACTGCACCACGCTCACATCGCGGACCACAGCACTGGACGAAAGTTTATTGAATCTGCACAGCATAAAAGAAATCACAGCGCGCATCGTAAGAAGAGTTTAGACTTAAGGGATGGAGTAGAAATAAAAAAGAAGGCAAAACTTTGTGCATCGTTGGCTTCAGCTGCTATTAAAATGGAGCAAGGAAACGGCCTTCCAACCGTCTTTATCCACCTCTCGACCCCCCGGATGCACTCGAGTTTTTGTGGTACTAGCGCCCATCGTGGGAAGGTTTACTTCAAAAGAGTTTCTTACGCGGATCAGCAGAAGCAGCATCAGCAGCAGCAGGGTGCATCCTTATTGCACAGCAAAAGTTTCGAGCGAGCAAACGGAAGGAAAACAATATGGGCAAGGCCTTCACCCTTCGGCCGCGAGCCATATCTTTTAGCCGCCAGAACCAACCGACCGACCTTCAGCCCGACCAAAGTCACAAAGTTATTGATTAAGTGGATGACACTTCTGTAGTGCAGTGACTATGGGTACTTCGTTAACGAAGTTTCCACTGACAGTGCACGCTGCAGCACTACTGTGCACGCTGTTGGGCATGATGGCGAGCACTAATTGTAGCTCGTTGGAACTCCGCAACTCCGCCAGCGTAGTGCCAGATAGCAAAGTGCACATTTTTTAAGTTGAACTTTTTATCTACGAACTTTACTTCTTCGAGAACGCAATCGAGGCGAGAACAGAAACTGTCGGCGACCGTACCAAGGGGGAAATCATGTGCTGCGGATGGTCTGGGCAAGCAGATAAATTAATCGATTTACCATTAATGGAGCCGGCTACTTGCATGCTTCGCCATCATATGTGCTGTCCTGTAGTTTCATCCCTGATATCGATTGACGCGAACAATCGTACAGTGGCTGTGTTTCTCCGTTTCAGCATCTTTCGAGAATCGCAACGGACGCAATGGAATAAATGAATAAATCAGCAATCAAAACTGTACTGCTTATATGACCATTACTGTAGCTTATCCAAGCAACGGAACACGCATCGGGCATCGCAACGGACTCGATTTTAGTCGTGCGTGGAGATGATTTGCTTGCTAGCAACAGGAAAACGGTGCCGGGATTTGAAGAAACCGGATTGCGAGTCGCAGTTAGGTTGCATTATATTTCTACGCATTAATATTCCAGTGATTGTTTTCCGATAAGCGACCAAGCTTATCGACCGTTTGCGACCATTTGCATTCTTATCAAAACGGGAAGGGGAAATTTATTTTTCTTTGTGCGTTTGCTTTCAAACTACTTTACGAAGATGGAGGCGCCTGGTCCGTTTCACGGTCCACGTGCCGAAGCTTTTAGTGAAGTAATACTTTTTTTCTTCGAATCAATCTAATGCGATAAATTTGATAACCGAAAGCAGGTTAAAATGTTTGAAATTATGGTATGGTATGCGCGATCCACTTGGTACGATTTGCAGGTTATACAATCTATTCCTTCGGTTATACAGCTCGTTGCGCGAACGATACGCGCGTCGCGTTTCCCGTAAGGCCGCGTGAGTCCGGCTCGAATTAAATTGATCAAAATGATGCTTCACATTATATAACATTAACGACGTAACGAGTAAAAGCAAGCAGCAGCAACAGCAGCAGTAATGGGGCCCCTCATGAGAATTTAAATTATGATGGAGCTTTGTTTAAGCAGCAGCCCGGGGAGTGAAGCAAGAAATGTCGAAAAAACAAAAGGCAACGAAATGGTAGCACGAAATGGAAGCAGCAGCTGGCCCCGTCTGCCTTCCAGGAATTTTTCCATTTTTTTATGTGTCTCTCTCTCTCTCATGCTTATGATGTGCCTCTTATCATTTGATCGAACGCTCCTGCGTTAAGCCAACTCGTTCTGGTGATCCACAAATGGGTTGGCCGGCCTTGTCCCTTGGTCACAAGTCTGGGGCGGAAACGGCGACCGGGGAGGAGGGAAATCGAGAAAAAACAAGCAGACGAAATGTTTGATAAACACATTATCCTTGCCGACCGATGCCGGCAGCGGCTCATACCACCGCGCCTGTCTCTGGCCATCGCCATCGAGAATTGAGCTGGACAACCCAATGTGGTTCCGGGTGGATTCCGGTCATTCGACCACCACCGTGTACCGCTCGCTGTCGTGTGCCATGTAGTATCGCTACCCAACCAGAGACCATTAAGTGGCGGCAGGTTATGTTTATTACACAATATTTTTACGATGATGGATTACGATGGCAATCTTGTCCGGTGGCGAGCGGTGGTGTACGAGGGCAAAAGGTCCAAAACCTCGACTTCCGGACGCACGCACACACACACACGCACACCGTGGTACGCCGGTTCACGGTCAGGGCGATGCTACAGCGAAGAATGCACAGAAGAGCGAAGAACATTTGTTGGTGGTGTTTGTTTAGAGACGTCGACGTCATATACGCAGTGTATACCTCGCAAGGCGGTTGGACAGGGCAGGGATTCTGATTGATTTATTGATTGTCCGACCGGTCGGTCGGTCGGTCGGTCCGGTGGGTACCGCGGCGTACAAATGAGCCATAAAAGACATCCTACGCTTCCAGCTACGCCATTGGTAGACATAGACGAGGTAGATCGTACGGCGAGGAGATGGTGTAGAGGCCTTTGGTAATAATTTGCTTTTCGTATTAACACATCCAATTCAGCCGGAAATTAACACGTACATATCGGTGTACACACCGGACCTGGTCGGGCTTCTGGTGAATCAATAAAACCGAGTTTTCTTCAAATCCATGGTTTGATCCAGCACTGACGCACTACCCGTAACCCAAGCTGCCTTCAACAAACCGATCCAAGCAACCGATCGCAGGCAACGCGAACGAGAGTTTGATTTGACTTGTAACGGGTTAATGTCTTTTGGCAGCGGCCACTGCGGAGTAATGATTATGGTGCATCATCGTGCATCGTAAATTTATTCCGAACGAAACGAAGCAGAGAGTATTTACGATTAGCCCACAGGCCAAGGGAGTGCACGCTCACATGCTTTCTCTCTCTCTGAGCTGATGCTGTGCTGGAAGAACGGGGTCACAGTGTTCCGAGAACATTGCCCAAGGGCCACAGAGACTGGTGGTTACATTTTATAACTTTTGCAGTTGCTTTGCAGCGCTGTAAAAAGGGCGTTTGCCGTTGGCTGGAGGTACTAGAGTGCGAGTGATTTGTGCGCTGCTGCTGTGTAATGAAGTGGCGCTACATTGGTGGCACCATGCCACGGGCGGCATTAAAATCGTTCTTTTGCGAACTAGTAGCGCTGAAATGAACTCACGCTCCAATGGGTTGCAGCAGCAGCAGCGGCCGCACTAATCTAATCTAAAGAATCTCTTGGTTTAGGACACCTTAAGGTCCTGTCTCTCGGCCTCTCTGTCTGTCTCGGTCAATGAAGTTCAAATGTCGACAACGTTTCGTTGAATGTGAAGACAAACGTCACCACATTACACCACACCATCTGGTTTAACATAATGGTGGTGGTGGTGGTGGTGGTGGTTTGAAGAGGGTGTGTTTCTTGGACAAGTTTTCTCCTCGTAAACCAGCAACAGGGAAGCCACAGTCACCCTTGGGCCACACTCACTTTGTCAACAGTAGCACTAGACACTAGTCAGCTCCCAGGGGTTCCTCTGGTAAAGCTAAGATTAACCCAAACCATTCAATTGGTGACCAGCGGGCAACATACATAATATGTCGGTGTCTGGATCTGGAACTGGACTGGAAACCCAAACAAAAATCCTCCAGCTCCTTCTGCGGTCGGTCGGCTTTTGGTCTCCGCTTCGTCCTTTACATGGCCTGTCTACAACAAATCTTCCAGACAAAAAGGGACACCCATCATCATCATCATCATCATTATTATGATAATCTTTACCAGCAAAAATCTAACCTCATAGGAGTGGAGCAGCGAGCATCGAGCAAGAAACAACATAAAAGGATCGGCAAAAGCTAGTTGAAGAAGCGGAAGTTTAAAAGATTTACAAGCAAATTAGTTGGAGAATGCTGTTCGCCCTTCAACATCTTTTGTTTCATGCCCTTTTTAAGAGAACGGTAGACGACCTCCCGACCGGCCGGGCGGGTGCAGGTTTTTGAGGGAGCAGCCGGTACGATAAATGACGTCAACCGAACCCTTTTCTTTTGAGGTGCGGCGGCATCGTCATGTTCCGATCCCTCATCAAAACAACGGGTTTTTCCCAGTGCGATTTCATCTGTCAACAGCATCCAGTAAGGCTACGGATACGGGGACGAAGCAACTACCGTCTCTCTGGGGGGTAAAGCGGTAAAAGGGTGAGATACGTTCCCTTTGGTATACCCATACGTTGCGGCATTGTATGCTACCATTGGGCTTTGACTTATTGCTGATTTAGTGTTCCGGACATGCGGTGATGTTCGTTTGTCTATGGACACTCATTAGAACACCTCTGCTTGCAGATAAGCATAGGGGAGGCCCCAACATTAGGCTAACAACCTTCTACGACCGCATTTTGATTTCTACACAAACGTACCATCGACCGAGTGCCATAAATCTAAAGCTCACAAAGTTCCATTACATTGGTGCTGTGGTGTGTGTGTAAAATAAAATAGAATCCATCCCGGAGTCGTTCGTTCGGTTAAGTGAGTTATAAAAATTTGCATACTTATCATCGCACCGCTCTCTGTCTAACGCAACTAACGCCGAAACCGGACTAGAAGCGTCTAGAGTGACACATAAATCAATGATAGCCCAACCGGAGCGGCGCCTTATCTTTAGCGCTTCTTCACGACACGAAACGCTGGCTGAATATTCATGCAAATGAGCCTCACTATCAAGACCACAAGACTACTACCACTACCACTACCACCAGCAGTGGTCGGTCGGGGCGTGGCTTCTGGTTTGGGTGCCCCAATTGACCGGTCTGATCGTCATCGTCGTCGTCGTCCTTTACCTCATCTTGACCGCAATCTTCTTATCCGCGGGGAACGCTTCTGCTGGGCGACCCTCGGCCACAAACCGACGTAGGACAAGTTGTTCCGTTGGTTTCAGATTGCGGGTGCGCAATCCCTTCGAGCGCAAGGATCAAGTGATGGGTTCGATCCTTATCCTTCGTCTTCGTGTCAGAGCAAAGGAAAGAACAGAGACAGGGGGGAGGGTCGGTCGGTCTTCATGTTTCTCTGACCGCATCATCCATAGCTTGATGGGGATGCTTGTTCCCGAAAAACGATCACATTCCATCGAGCGAGGGTTGTCCATTGACCGCTTTGACCTTCTGCTTTGGGCTGCAGCTGCTGTTGTTGGTATTGAGGTGGTCGTGGAAATGGCCGCTGTTGAAATGATGTTCGGTGCAAAAGGGGAACCGTGCGCGTAGAGGCAAGAAACCCATCATCATCGATTGATTATCCGGTAGCTACGTTCCGGACGCGCCCAATTGTGTGTCACAGTATACGTTAGGAGTGGTCTTCCGGAGTGGTGACCGGGACACGTACCAGGTGTGATTGTGTTCGGTAGCTACAGGAGGGTGGCAGCAAACAAACGGTACGTTTGCTCTGGTCGCTGGCCACACATCCGATAACGACGCTTTTGACCACCTCAACCAAAGTGATACCAAAGCCACAGCAAGAGAGTGATACAGCGAGCAAAAGAGAGAGGGAGAGAGAAATTGACCCAGTGTGTGCGTGTGCGTGTGTGTGTGTTTAAGAGAGGAAAAGAAAGAGAGACAGGAGTGATGCTATAAAAAGATCAAACCCCATTAGACTTTATTTTTAGCACTAAATAAAACTCTTTCCAAAGCGATTCATGGCTTGGCAGCGACCAGGCCCCTCTTCTCCCCATCCCGAAACCCCAGAGAAGCCAGACAGATCGACCGACCTGGGGGTCGGTCCATTTCGGGGCTCCGGGGTCTCGGACAAGGGTGGCGGTGCGCGTGTTTGGTGCCGGTGCCGGTTACCGTGCGTGAAGCTGTTTAAAAATAATCCAATCCCCGCGCTACCCTACCCAAGCGCCATACCGCGTGGATGGTAAGGTGTGTCCGTAGCACCATCCGGAGGACGTGCCATTTGTAGAACGGGGCTGGCACTTGATGTTCCGGGGACCGCTCGACGGAGCACGAACCCTGGAGCGTTGCACCTCACCGCTTTTGAACGCTCGTCTGAAGCTGAAGTGGCACTGCGAGAAAAAGGGAGGAAATGATCAAGTGGCGAAGGCACGAAGGAGTGGTACACTCACTCCAACATTTCACTTCACAATACAGTGCGTGCTTATGATAAGCAAAACAAGCAATCAAATGTCAAATCCCAAAAAAAAAAACCCTTAAAATAAGTTTTCGAATTTAGTCAAGTAGGCGCCAAGGAAATTTGCTATGAAACGTAAACAACGAAAGCATTTCAATATTGGCGGTTGGTTTGCGTTAGTTTCCGGAATGTCACGTTAATCTCATCAATTTCACCGCGAACTGGATGACCTGGACGGTCAGATTGGCGCGCTGTATGGTGTGTGCGTGTGTGTGTGTGTGTGTGTGTCATATGTTTGTGTCACCTTCGGTCGGTTCCACCGTCGGATGCGGGCCAGCAACTTCTTACGCCCCTAGGGCGAACAGGTGCGCCTACCTGCGCCGACCTCTGCACGCCACTTTCTTCCTCAGCGCGCCATCTGGTTGTCGCGTTGAAATGATGAGTTTTTGTTGTTGTTTTTGTTGTTGCTTTGCGCTCCGTTCCACTCGCGTGATCTTCTCCTGTTGCTGCTTGCTGCCGGAGGAATGGGTTTGAGGAACCAACGCGGCAGCAGCATGGTACGGTCTGCGATGGCACGACGGTTGCGCTATGATTTCTGAGTATGTTGTCAATTTGTAACCTGACAGCGACCGATTCCACAGCAATGGACGTTGGAAATGGGATCTTCTCTCTCGGTGTCGCTCTCTCTCTTTCTCTCTCTCTCTCTCTCTCTCTTTATCTTTCTCTCTCTTTTTCTGTCTCTGCAGATGCATTTAATATAAGAGAAAAAGAATGAGAGATAAAGTGAACGAAAGCGAGGGAAGGCATATTCCTTCCGATTTCGCGGCGTGGATTCCAATTTTCTTTTCAATTTCTGCCCAACAATCGCCGCATGAAACGATGCCGCCACGCGAAGGTACACTGCCTCAGGTAGGATACTCATGAATTTGCGGGGGGATTATTGTGAAATTGGTTTGCTTAGATCTGAAGATTATAATCCGGGCGGACAGACGGACAAGTTGAGCACTGAGGAGCTGTGCTGCCTCTAATCGGATGGTGAAGTTCGTTTTATTGGAACTCACTGCGCGATGGATCAACCCACGGACGGAACGGGACATTGATGCATGTACATGTAGGTTTCGGCTAGCTCGACACTTCTCCGGATGCGGCTTTCGGGGAAATCTACCTCCCCCCGGGGCGGATGTGTTTTTCCCATTCATCGCACGAGATCGCACCCATTCATTGTGAAGCATTCAAGGATTGAGCCAGGCGATTGAGCAATTCGTGAGAAATGGGCAAATCCCATTTTTCATTTCAATCAATCCAGGAACAGAGAAATCCTGAATCCTTCGTTCGCCTTACGCTTGACTGGCTTCAGATAGTGCATCCATCCTTTCCAAGGCTGCATTCTGCAGAGCCTTACGTGCTTGTTGCAGCAACTGGCAACGATAAGTCAACAGAGCAGGCCTGATGTTGCTTGCTTAACAACACACACACAAACACACACAAGCAGACGCACACGAACGCACTTGGTTGTCTGAGATAGTAACCATGTTGGCAATGATTCTTGAAACATCATAAGAGACTCCTGGTTGAGGTGTTCCCAACGCTACTCATGGCATCATGGGATGCTGGGTGAACTCTTCTCTTCATAAGCATCTGCATCCACCACTACCATACGTTCCGGTGCGGTGAACAAATAATGGCAATCCACGCCGGTAACGGTAAGAATCATTCGCAGATGATGTTGCACTTGCCAAATAGTGGGAACCGATAAGGATCGTTTCTGGTACGTAGAGCTTGTGTAACGTTCGATCCCTTTCTGCCTTTCTTGGCTTGGGCATTCACATTAATAATAACTATGTAACTGATGTTGCCACATGCATTGCAGACTAACTGTACTCGTTTGGTAGTAGTAGTATTAGTAGTAGTGCATCGGGTCGGGTGCTAGAGATCCCTCGACAGTGGTGATGTGGCCGGTGATGCCTTGCAATCACTGTTTCCGTAACTAGTTAGCAGTACATGGGATATGAATTACTTACGCTTCCCTGAATCAGTGGTCAGCTTATGGTGGAAAAGGAGGGCAGAGAGAGAGGAAATATATATATTTTTGAGCCAAGTTCCTCTTATTTTTGCGGCTTCCGTACCAACGTACCGTACGTACGTGATATGTTGCTATTCGGGGTTGAGAATGAGTTTTTCTCGAGCGAGCAGAAGGATTTGTGCCGGTGCTAGGAGCGTCCTAGCAGCTCGAGGCTAGTAGCAATGGTACTGGTCAGCCCTAAAGTACTTGGAGCATACCCAAGGTATGCACGTACGAGCACGAGCATCCGAAATATGGAATGGCGTATGGGGAGCCGTTTTTGTGGTATGCTTCGAATTGGAAAGGAAATCATTCACTTTGCATTCTATGTACATCAGAACCAAATACTCTCGCTACAGAACATTCATTTCATTCTCGGATAATCGGAAATTCAATTGATCGCTGGTACTATTGTGAATCTGTAGCACTCGTGGGAATACAGAACGCAATCCATAAATGTAATGCATCCAATCCTCCGCCAAAATCTCCTACACTCCAAGGATTTTGACATTGTTTGAGCATATGGAGTTATTTACGGGCGTGTTCCTTAGAATTCGACCGATTTCGCACACATGCAACGTCAAACGGTGTACACGGACACAATCGAGAATGGTACCGGTAAGCTTAAATTATTCCTTCCACCGGAGTCTCCAGTCTGCATCTATTATGCCAGTAAATTAACTTACTTTTGGCCGCCCTTCAAATAATTGGCTTCTCTGTGACAACGAATGTAGTGTGAATTTGTGTTCAGTGCGCCCCATAAACTTCCTGCTCCTCCTGCTTCCCGGATGATGTTTTATTATCATGATTCCCACAATTCCCACAAAGGACACGAAGCGTCGCGTCGAGCCCTGGCACCGTATTCCCCCTTTTCAAACCGTATCCGTCGGTGTGGTTGTGGTCGGTGCACACTAATGAGGCTGGCTGGCTGGGTTTGTGGAATCGTTTGTTTTGCCACAAAAATATGCTCACCACCACCACCCAGCGCAGGACTTACTCATCAGCAGAGGCATCCCGTTTTTCACACCAAAGCCTTACAACATTATTGGCCAGTTTTGTTTCCACGCCTTTCCCACGAGAGGACGACCGAGAGAGGACGACTAGTGTTGCCACTGGCGAGTTATTTATTTATCAGAATCAGGCCACGGTTCTACCGTTTGCTGCTCGATGGCACTGTACGGTGGTGGAGGTCTTCAATGGCAATGGAGCGCTCGTTTTCTTGTCCTCCGGTGTCGATTGCCTATCGTGTATATATTAAATTTCGTCGCAATGGACGATGCGAAATGTCCCGTAATAAACTCACAGCGAACCACGCGCGGCGGATCCTCGTCCTCCTTGATTGTCATTCGGAACAAGAGGGGTTGACGTCGTAATGGAAGGCTCACAACAACAACGTACTGATTGGCGGGGTGAATGTGAGTCTCGTTTCGGCCACGCACCGTATGTCTTGATTAGTCCCGGAACAGGGACAGTCCTCCGATCCTCGGCACAATAAACACTCCGTCCGTATGACGTAACGCATCACGCCCAGATGAAAAACGCCGAAATAGGGCTTCGAATGAATAATGCAAACGTAGTTTTCGCCGGAGCACCAGCACCACCACCACCTTCGCCACCGGAAGGTAAGTAGCAGCAGAATGACACCGACAACCGAAACCTTGTTTTCGAACAATGGCGAACAAGGCAAAGGGACTGCGGTGTATCGAATCGGCAACCGAACCGCTGATTACGCGCCGGCTAGTGGTGTACGTCCGGTGAACTATTCCAACACAATGTCCCTCCGCTCTTTTTTTTTGCGGTATTGCTTGCGAGGGTTTTGCTAGTGCATTTCCAATTCACTTCCTTCTCTTTGGGGACTTTGACTTTGGGGAAAGAAAAAAGGTACAACCTAATGATCTCGATGATTTCGGATTCGAAGTGCCAAAGTGGCACTGCATTCAGAGAGCGAAGGCAGAGGAAGCGGTGAATGGAAAGAGTTGAGAGATTGACAATCTCATAGGACATCCAAAGGCCAAACGGTGGTCCTTCTCGAGGTTCATACCTTGTGCCTTGCGTGCCAAAGGACGCAAGGCACTCGACCTCCACTTGGTCGGTACTCGGTGAATAGAAGAAGCAGTATCCGGGGCAATGAAATTTGAATCGCCACGTGCCTCATCAACCGGGGTCCATAGTGGTAGGCGGCACGAAGATCGAAGTCTTCATGTAGCACAGATTAAACAGGTTTTTCCAATGCTCTGGGCATCGGCATCATCGCGTACACATCGCGGCTTTCTCAAGTATAACAACCTTCAGCGCAAGCAGCAAAGCGTAGAACGGCCGTACAAGTTGTTGAAAGCCTCGCACATCCATCGTGCCTCCGTTCGGCGTCGTCGTCGTCGTCGTTGCCTGAGAAGAACGGCGTCGGTTGGTCGATTGGTCGTTATCAAAGGTTCGCCACCGTCAGCGATTCCGTAGCGGGGAAAATAGTTGCAGAGCGAAAGAGCAAGCGAGTGACGAGCTCCGGTAGCATAGTGTTCCGTGCTGCTGCTGCTGCTGATGCTGCTACGGGATCGATAAAATCATCTTGCCCAGCGCGGCCGTGCGGCGCGGTCCATACCGAAAGGCATGCCGGCGCCAGAGAGTAGAGGAGTTGCAGAAGGGATCCTCTTTTAACGAGGTTAGGTAACTCTGTATTAGGGATGCCACGGGGATGGGGACGGCGCAGGCGGGTTTGCAGGCGAACGGAAGGATTGTTTGGTGTCAAGGCGCAACACCAGCGAAGGTTGGAAGGTGCTGAAAAACACGATAATGATACCGAACCAGCTCCCAGGATGATCGTTGAACTGTCGTAACCGTCGCTGGTACCCGAAGGTCCCGATGCTGCCGCCCATCCCGGGGTCGTTGCTAGTAGTACCGGGTGTACGGGGGGCAGCACAGTGTAAGTGGCAACCGAACCCGCTTCTAGGCCAACTATTTGCCAGTTCGTCAGGGATTTTGGAATGTGTAAGGCCGTATCTCATGAAAATCCCTTTTTCTCCGGGGGGGACCTAGGGGGATTTAATGGTGCTCGCTGCACACACCAACACACAGATGCTTCGGGGCGAAGTAGTTGGTTTAGGAGTGACGTGGAGAGTTAAATCCAATGTACCAGTTTTCATAGTCACGTAGTTTGAAGTAACTGTAACTTTGGATGGAGTGGAGTGTTCCGAGTGATTTCAAGTCTTGGTGAATGTAGTATGAAAAAGTTTGAAGCACAATCTAATCCCGGTAAGTGCGGCATTTTTAAACCTCACAAAAGGTGAAAAATCTTAGCAAACGTTACTGAAAAATATAAAAGTTTTGATGATTATGAGTAACATTATATCGTGTACACGTACGTTGATTAGTAAAACATAACAAAGTCCATGTAATAACGCATCAATCACCGGATGAAACAACGGGATCAGACCGTCCATGGTCGCCCGGGGTTGTTTCTAAGAGGTATTTTCATCATCATCATCTTTATCTACTTTATCGTTCGGCAACGAAACTAGAGCGCATAAATATTTTTATCACACACACACACACACTCACACGCTACTCTGCTGAGCGGCCGTAGGAAGAGAAAGACACATTTGTGTTTCACTCGATCATCGTCATCATCGTGGTCGTGGTTTTATCCTTTCGATGCCAGAGCTCCATTACTCATGGCATCTCACGAGAATACTGTCGCTGTTGTTGTTGATTTAATTTATGCTTCACATGCTTAATGCCTCTCGGTTTGCTCCCCACATGATTTGTCTTTACTGTTTTGGATCCACATTGGATCTAGCTTAGCCAGTAAACAGTAAACAACATCATATGTTACCCCAGCGATAGTGAGCCAAATGAATAGATTGATCCATTATGCGACTGTGTATTTGCAGCTCCATTCACTACATGACTGGTTTTATGACATGATAGAATTATTCAGTATAAACTACGCAATACTTTGCGAAGCAAAGAAAGCATCTCATTTTACGAAACGAGAAACATATTGCGTGGTTTAGCCGATGAAACAAACGATTTCATCCAATTATCTCGAGTCAACAAAGTGAGCGTCGAAAATCTGATTGTTGCTTGGATTGCCATCGCGACTCGTCGAGTGGGTGCTCCTATCCAAATTCATTCATTGCGAGCGTTTTTGGGGTGTCAAACAATGAGATGTTTTCCGCCGGATGGACAGAGAAAACAATTTACTCAACGGCGAGTGGTAGCGACAGTATGGATGAAAACAAAAACAAAAGGGAAAACAACTTGACCCGCCCCTCCCATCAGACAAATGATGTGAACCCTGACACCAATCTCCATTAAGGGGACTAACCAAACAGCATTCGGGTTGATGATGATGCCGGCCCGGAGCAGGGGTCAACTGATGGCACAAAGAAGAATTCATCAGCACATGATGCTGCTGCTGCTGCTGCTGTTATTGTTTCTGCTCGTTTTTTGGTAATCCGTTTGGTGCATTGAATTCATCCAGCAATGTACACCGCGGCTAGTGTCATGTTCCAACGCAATGTCGCCAAATATTTGCTTTGTTGCGATGCAAAAGCGAAAAACAAAAAGTCAACGAACACACGAACGAGCATGTTTGCGATGTAGCATGAACACGAGAGCAAATACATACGATGGCACGTTAAATAATAAAAAAAACAGAGGCAGGATATAAAGCGTCACCACCGTGAAGCTCGTGTCACATGCATGTCAAAACCATGAACATCAAAGCGGCCGGTGGCGACCGGTTGGAGACGCGACGTCATTTGGCAGATTTTGACGATGACGAGAATGAGGAGTGTCGTCGGTGTAGCCTTTGTATAACCTTTTAACTTTGAGCATGCAATAACCGCGGGGAGCGAATCAGAGCTTTAAGCTTTCGGGGTCAGACGGCAGCTATATCCGTGCATCCGTCGGGGAGCAAACGGAAACGGATGTTTGTGCCATTGTCAGGCGTCAACGGTTTTTTTTTGCTATTCGTTCCTCTCTCATTCTATTTCTTTTTCATACACAAACAAACACACCGACACACATACACATACTGGCGGACACTGACTTACTGATTCCATGCAACGAGGCGCACAAGGTAAATAGAAGCAATACGAAATCTAATCAGAGTGCGACTAACTGATAGAAAAAACAATCCGAAATCCAGCGATTCCAGGCGGGTAAGATCCGCTGGGAATCCGGATGATTGAATACGGCAACTTGTCCTCCACAACCCCTGATCCTTTGCGCAGAGGTTTTCCCGTCGTTTGACGCCCCGTCAGGTCAGGTTCGGCCGGGCCCCTCTCGGCAGGCCCGGCAACAGGCACAAACAAACGGATCCGGCGGTGGTGTTTGATGAATTTGATGAGCGGCAGTCAGTCAATCAGACCAAATTCCTATCGCCTGCGGCCAGCCGGGGATAGGAATGTTGTGTAGATTGGATTATTTCGATTATGCCCGTCCCATTGTGTCCCGAAGGAGTTTGGCCTTTGATCGTGCGAGCGAGCGAGCGGAGTTCTTTGCGGATAATCGCAACGCCTATCGCAAGTCCCGAGCCCGAGGGTATCCATTTTCCGCTAATTCATCATCCTGTTTTGCTTTGTTCAAGGCCAGCTTATAGAACGAGGCAAGACAACTCATTCTGTTAGCTTATAATAAATATAAATAGTTGATATAAATAGTTGTTATAAATAACACTCAAGCGAGAAGAGGTTAAAAATATTTATATAAAGACTTTAAACAGTAACATAAAATAGGTTGTAAAGAAACAAATCGTTTACCATCCCTTTCAAACACGTTGGCGCGTTTTCAGCGAAATGGTGTTTTCTCATACTACCGATGCAACACGATAAGGCGAGTACACTTTAGAACATCATCGTGTAGGTTCACACCACCAACCTCTACCATCACCAACCAACACCAAACCATTCACAGAATGTTATGGCTGCCATTTTTCATTCACAAATGGGTGAAAAATGGTACGATCTGCAGTTATGTGTGCAGCGAGGGGGCACCACAACTTTATGCAAACTGATTTTGAACGGCCGACATAAATGGAGAGATAAGAAAAAAAGAAAGGAGGTGCAAAAACGAAACAGAACGACGGAGTAAACACACACATACACACACACACACGCACCGACAGTGCGATGTCTATCTCGATGTGAGGTTATGTCAACAGCTCTGTACCGACGAAAGAGAAAAATATGGAAAGAAAAAGAGAGATAGGGAGAGAATAGAGAGAGAGAGAGAGAGAGAGAGAGAGAGAGAGAGAGAGAGAGAGAGAGAGAGAGAAAGATAGAAAGAGAAAATACAGCAAGGCAAAACGCTGGCAATGGCGGTCACAGCAGGCAGGTGTGTAACGAAAGCTAATAATAATGTACACAGTTCCTTCCTCTCGCAAACTTTCACCATAATTTCACTGCATTATCGCGCTGCGAGAGCCATCTTGTACCGCGAGATGGAAACAGCAAAACCCGCCCCAGCACCACCAGCAGTGCCAGTGGCAAGAGGCAAGCGTGTCAGTCAGCATATCTTCGTTTTTGATCAAACTTGAAAGCATTCAGCAGACAACGGCAGTAGCGGCAGCAGCAGCAGCAGCAGCAACGGCAGAGTAGCAAGAGCGTTTCACACGAAGTCACTCAATTTGGCACGTAATTTTGCAGAAATGCCAAAAAGTGGTTTTTATTTCATATCACAAACCAACCAACCAACCAACCTTCCGCGACCGCACTCACGTGGCCCGGTTGATGCCATTAAAAATCTTCGCCTCTCCCTACTCCTCGGGAAAGATAGTGTTGGCGCATCGCATCGGTGTTGTTGCCGAAAGACGATGCGTAACGCACGGTAAACCGCCTTCCCGGAGGCCATTTTACGTGAGAAAAAGTTTGATTGTTTCGGGCAGGGCAGGGCAGAAGCAGAAAACAGACGCTGGTTGATTGCAGCAGGCTGTATTTCTACCTCGTCGTCCTTGTCGTCGTGCGTGGCAGCGCAAAGGGGCATTATTCCATCCACGTGTTCACGGCTGAAAGCTCACTGTAAAAAAAAAAACCATTACATCCAGGTAATGTACCACCGCCAGCATCGCAAGTGAACAAGCCAGAAATGGTTTGAGCGAGAAAAAAAAAGGCTCATAATGTAGGTGAGGAGGAGTGTCTTATCAATTTTTAAATTTTGTTCCTATCGTCGTCGTCGTTGACGCTTGGTGAGAGAAAGGTAAAAGGAACGGCGTTTCACCATTTCGTAACAGGGCGGTCGATTTTAGAAATTATGTTACGGTGCTATCGTGCAAGGGAGTGGTTCTCTTGGAGCGCGGAACTGTGAGAACGGAAATCAATTTGCTGCTTCTCGAAGACGACTGGCTGGCTACCTAGGTACACAGCATTCATTGCCTCCACACAGTTGCGGACTTGGAATTGTGTTTTTATAAAAAAAGATGTTTTTATTCGCGTTTTTATTTTGCTAGCTCCAACACCGGAAACATCCGCTTTCGCCGAAAAGGATCGCTACCTGCCGAATCTGCCCCCGGTGAATCCAAGGGTTCTAATCAAAAAAAGAAGGTAGCTTCTACTGTGCCCAGTGACGCACACGCGCCTACTAAGGCGTCCCCCTATCCGAAACAGAATCCGGAAGAATCCCGGTCTAAATTATGAATAAAAGTATGCTCCGACGGAATTGTTTTATTCAAGCGAACGCACCGGTAGTGGTGTGGTCGTGCAGTCTTGGCAAGGGCACAAGGGCAAGTTGCATGCACTGCCACCACCGTCACCATCACCACGCAGGTGCGCTCGCATGTAAGAACACACAATAAACGCTCGTTCCCCTGATCCTGATGGTTGGTTTATCTTAACACCGCCTTGCGTCCTTGTGTTGGCGGTGGCTTGCCATAAAACTAGCATCCCTCTTTGTGCGTGTACTTTTGCGCGTGGAAATGAAGCCCGGATGGAGAGTCCACCAACGCACGGCTGACTACGATCTGCCTTTTTCAGCACACCACAGCCAGGCAGCCAGCCAGCCAGTCTGCTTTGATGCGGCGCGATTGTAAGTTGCGTTGAGTGGTTTCCGTCCGTCAGGCGATGGAAGGACCGCGCACCGCATCATAAAGCACAAGAAGAGAGGACGCGGTACAAGGGGTTTCGCTTCGCTTGTCAAAAATGCTTTGTCGCAAAACGCAACCAGAAGAACACGTCCTCGTGCTCGGGTCTTGCAACAATGACCAGCACAAACGACGCACCGACCGACCGACCGGCCACACGGCTGGTCTCGCAGCACAATGGGCACTTCAAACTCTACGTACACACAGGATGTAGACGCTGCGCTGCTGCTGCTGCTACATGGTTCGATGGGCGGCAAAGCAAACCAACATAAACCTTCGTATCTGCCGGCCGGGCGGCCGGTCGGTCGATCGTCCGTTTTCTTGTTCTCGCTCGCTCGCTGCTCTCGAGGACGGTAGGACGACGAGAGATCGATTCACATAGCGCATAACGACACACACACACAAACACAGTGATACGGGCGGGCGCGTATGGTCCATTCGAGCGACAAAATATGATGATGTTTCCGTTGCGTTTACCCGGTTGCCCTTATCATACCGCTCATTGGGTCCGCGCGCGTCGTGTGCTGTGACGATGAAAATGATGATTCCGTTTGGATAGAGGATTGGTGTGGTGGAGGTTTGAGGAGATCGGCAGAGTGGTGAAGACAGAAGAAGAGCGTCAGCTCAATCGACCGTCAATATATACCAGTCGGTTTCCGATAGTAGACACACGCACACACAAGTACAGATACACACAGGACACATAGACGTCTGCGCCATCGAGACGGTTGCAGCGAGGATGCGAGGTTGATATTCGGACCGCCGGCAGGGCAGCTCACCGGCCCCTGGCCCGGCCCGGGGACGGAGCGATTCATGGGTGTAATTTGAAAGAAGTTTGTTGTTGGGACGAACGGACGGAACAGTAGTGGCAGTAGGGCGACGACGGCGACGGCGACGGCGAGGGTGGCCCCTTGGCGAGGCGTTTTTGATGGTGGCTTTCTAAATGATGATTGAGATTAGATTTCATTCTGTGTTGTTGTGCGTTGTGCCGTCCGGTCTGGAGACGGTTCGGGCCTCTCTCTCTCTCTCTTGTTCTCTCTTTCGAGGACTGGCTGTTGTGTTAGGCGGCGAGTCGATGCCTGGAATTGATAATCACGAGTGGACGGGGCACAATAGGGTGGTTAAGGGGGAAAGATGTTGAATCGACACGATAAAGCGGACAATATCGAACGGGAGTGGGTAAGAAGAGGGCCGCATTTTGCCGGAGTACTGAATACATAAAATCGAAACATACAAAAAGCGAACTCCATAATACGGTTCTTCGCCCATCTAATGAAGTCGTATTTCTCTCGATGAAAGCAAAGTCCAATCGTGGGAATAGTGAAGGACGGTTCGGCAAACACACGGAGTTTAGCTTGACCACCGTCGTGGCCATCGAAGGAGCTATTGTGTTGGCTCCGGAAGGCTGAACAACCTCCAGGGGCTTCGAGGGATTTTGTTACACAATCGTTCGCTCGGTTCCATCTTTTTGGCCATAATGAAGATTGAATGGAAAGTTTCGTTTGCCTTGAGTGACACTCATTCTATTTGAGGGTCGCTAGAGAGAGAGAGAGAAACTCGAGACTTCCGCTGTTCCGGTCGGACTCAAGCACAAGCACGACTCCAGCAGCAGCTCCAGCAGCTTTATGAAACGCCACCGGCTGCGCAGATGGACAACAGCGAGGCATACATTTGCATTTATGATTCTCGCTGTCGTTTATGAAACAAACCGTTAAACACTAAGCGTGGTGGTGGTTCACAAAATTTGATCAATCGATCCACCAAAACATACTCGATATTCGAGCGTCACGGTGAAGAAGAAGCGAATGCTGGTGCGCTCCATACTGGTGGGCAATAAATATGGTGGAAGGTATTTGCATCGTTAGCAAGCAGCATCGTTGGAACACTCGGAGTGTCGGAGTGTCGGAGTGGAACGGCCGTTAAAAAATATGCCCATTTTACGATGCGCTCTCACCGAGGGTGAAAGCAAGTAATGATTGTCAGCGAAAAATCATCATCACCGACTGAATATGCGAACGCGCGAATGTTGACTCTGTGACTGTGTGTGTGTGTGATAGGCGGTGCCCTTAGCGGCCGTGGCCTACTATACGATCGATTGCTGCTGGTTACTTGGCATCGAACGCAATGGTGACGACGACGACGACGACTGCGATGGGCACCAAAGTACCAAATTTATGGCGCAGCTCGGCGGCCAACATTCGCAGCATTCGAACTCCCGGGCGATGGATGGTGCGCTGGATCCCTGATGCCACCACACTAGAAACCACAATCATTTCACGAAGGGCGGCCAAGAAGAGCGAGCGAAGCGTTGGTATTGTGCGGGAAATGGAAATGGAAATGGAAATGAAAATGATAGGGAAAAACACCTCGGAGTCAGAAAACAATGTCGTAAAATGCAAACTCCCAGCCCAGCTGCTCCGATCTGCTGGCCCGATGATGGCCAAGCCAAAAAATGAAAACGTAAAAGCAATTTCAATGTCGATGTTTATAGTACGTACAGCGACATTCCAGATCCCAGCATCATCGGGTCGGTATCAAGCTTCATGTTGGGTGTTTTCGGATAAGCTGCGGTGGTACTAAGCCTATTTAATGTATGGCAGATAGAGTGCCAAGTTTAGCATTATGTTGTTGCGATCAGTCTTGGATACATAGTTTGCTTGTGATGAATGGTTTTGAGGAGAAGAAAGTAATCGACTTTTTTTTATTTATCTTTTGAAATTATTGAACATCGACAATCATAAAACATATCATAAATAACGTTTTGAGTAAATTATACAATTTCTTTATCTTTTGCGGTTTTATGTTTCAACAAAATAGTTGAGGTTCAATAAAAAAAAAAACAATAATAACCTAGCTCTGCTCCCAAAAACTACAGGGAGCAAAAGTACCTCATGTCAAGCCGTAATTTGTTATGACAGTTATACGACTGAAAATAATAATTATTTACCTTCTCATCTGTCAGCAGCAAACTATGTATCCCAACCTCAACGCAGCATTAGAGTCAACTATCGTATGACTCAACGACGGCGGATTCGGTACGGAAGCCCAAGTTTTAGCATAATATTGTTGTCTCTTAACGTATTAGCTGGCTGATGAAACAAAACGCGTTTCCAGCGCGCAGGGTAATAGTGCTCATTAAGGCGCACCTTCCTTCAGCAAGTATCGTTAGCGGGAAACCAAAGCACGAGCAGCATTTGTGCTCGTTTGCACCCGATAACCCGATTTCCAGGAAGTTCGCGCACCGGAATCTGGGACGAGCTGGCGGCATATTCCGTGCTTGAATGGTTCGACGAACTCCTAATGAAGACGTCCCCATTCTGTCTTTTCCGAAGATTAAACTAATGAACACAAATACACGAAATGGTACGTGGCTTCGTGGTACCATGATGCCCCAGCCTCATGATCCTCATCGTGGTCGTGGTTCGGCTCGCGTTTGATCCTCGTATTTTGCCAACCGCCAACGCACGACGCCAACCGCCATCGAACGGGCTGGAACGGGCAAACGGGTCGACGACGAGATGATTATAAATTACTTCCAATCTCAGTTGACGATTAATTATTGCCTACGCAAGGCAAGTGGCAAGCAAGGAGGAAGGCAGGAACAGACAGGACCGACAACGGGCACCGCCACACTTACTCAATGTAATAAGCCGAAGGACACTGGCGGGTTTTTGGTGGTGGAAGCTAGGCGAGGCGAAAGATAGCGAGAGGAAGTGAAGGTGAAGGTGGTAGCTAATTCTCATGGCATCTTAAACGTAGCGGACGTTTCAACGATGCCGTTAGCTGGAACAACCGGTGCCTCATCAATCACTTTTGGCTTTTGCTTTGGGAAGGGAACAGGCCCAACAAAGGGACCGAGACGAAGCAGATGGCCTATTGCGTACCGTTTGATGTCCGTTCCCCCTGGATAGTTGTCGATAGCAGCAGGTGGGCGAATTTCTGTGTTTGTTACAGATTTTTGTTACAGAAATGTTGGAGACCGTTTATGAAAACAAAAGGCAAATAATGTGCCTAAGACTTCACTTGGATGTCCCTAAAACCATTGACTATTGTTAATGAATGTTGTTTGTGAAAAAAAGCAAACGATGTAGTGATGGAAAACCATTAACTTCGGAAGAAAGCATTCAGCATTGAGACATTGGCAGGCCCGTCAGTAAGGGACTAAGAAGGAGCTCCCTAAAACGTACGCAAAGCAGCATACAATTCGCGTTATCAGCAACAGATTGGCAAGCAATCGGAAAGAGCAACCGAATGACCGGGCGATTGGAAGGTCGTCCAGCCAAAACCTGCCGTGGGAATAAGGCATAATGGTTGCCCCGCGGATGCGTAGGCTGGAAATGTCCAATCGAGAATTGAGGGGCATTTGTGTCGAAAATAGCTCCGCCCATGGTAAATGGTCCGTCGTCACGGATGGATGGGATGAAATTCACGGAGCTCGGGCTCGAAGAAGGTCGTCGTTGCTGCTGCTTTGCTTTCTCTCACATTTGAATGCTTTATTGTTCGACATGGGCCACGAGCCCACGGGTATTTTGTGTAGGCAATGCGTCCATGTTTTCTTTGATTTCTTTGTAATGCCAGGGCTTTCAAAGCGAAAAAGAGATTTGATAACGACGCTGAAACGCGAGATTCTGTCGCATGTAAAAACAACGCACTATGCTGCGCCCATCGCACAATCCGCTTAAAACAATCTGGCTCCCCGGGACAAATGGGAAAACATTATTCGTTCAGCATGTTGACAGCAAACCCCACCCCATGGGGCACCCCATTTCGATGCGTGCCGTTGAGGTTCCAGAATTAGTGAATTAAAAAGAATGAGTAACAGAAAAAAACAACGAAACAATTTCTTTAAAAGAAACGTTTTGTTTTTACGAAGAGATGAATTCTTTCCTCTCTCTCTGCTCGATTAGAGATTCTGGCCGTGATTGCACGGGGAAGGTTGGTTTGTATTCTTGGCAAATCTGTGGCCACAGCAGCCCAGTGGCACATGGATTAATTTAGAAAATTGTTTTGTCCAGATGCCGAGCAGATAGGAAGGGCAAAGCGTTCAATGCGCAAAACTGCTCCCAAAGCGCCACATTTGAAATGCAAGGCAAGAGCGAGGTTTTGCGACGACAATCACGTCCCAAAACGACCCTACCACATATGTGTGTGTGTGTGTGTGTTTTCATTTATTTGCTTTCAAAGGCAACGAACGGCAGACCGTGACCTGTCCCGATGTCGTGACATGCGTCGTTACACTGAACGTTCCACCAACGGCGGCATAAATTAGGGCGTTTCTTTGCTTTTTACTTACCCCAAAAACTAGAAGACAATCCAATACATTGACATTGATGTTCTATAGACTGAGATATATTTAAAAAAGAATATTTTTTTCCCAATCCTTCAGTCATCCTTTTGCTAACAAATGGCGGCAAATTCGTTCGGTCTCATCTGTGTTCGATTGGGCTCGGGGGGTTCTATAGCATCATTCTATTCGCACGTTCGCATTGCGGTCGGTATGGCTTTAAGATGGCATTGCTTTGCCTCAAGTGGCGCTCTGTCACACTCACTAACGCGCTCGTGACCTTTTTGCTCGGTGCGTTTTTATCCAACGCACCCCGGGAGCCTTGGGAGCCGGGTTCGTTCGCATATTGGCACAACGAAGCGCCTTGGGATTGCACGTAAAGCGTATCAACAACATACTGGTTTGCTGGCAGCGAACACAGAGAAAACACACACTCTATAAGGTCCTGGTTCCGAAGGAAAAGAGTGAAAAAAATCCCACGAATCTCCAAAAATGGGCGCATGTTCCGGCTTCACCACCCGTAGCGATGGCCAACGAGCGAACGAAGAAGAAGAAGAAGATGCAGAAGAGGCACCGCATCGAAGGTCAATGTTTTTCTGTTCGTCTCGAACCCATGCATAAAAACCCGATACTGTATCCATTACGATCCGACGGCCACGAGGATGCTGCATGGATGGATGGACCGGATAATGTAAGGGGAGCAGCAGCATATAGTGCGGCCTAGCAGGAGACCGCCGTCATTCGTTAGGCAACCGGCGCTCGATCCCAGGATGAATTGCAGAGACCACTGCGGTGCGCTCTACGTGAGTGCGGGTTTACATTTCGAGTTGACACGTTGCAGCGTTTGATTTATGATATCAACTCTCTCTCTCAGTCTCCGGGTGACACGTTTCATTACCAGCACCAGCACCAGTAGCAGACGTAGACGCAGTATTCCCTTATGACTGGTCTCTCGGGGGAAGACGGAGTGACGCAGCAGGCGCCTCGGTCTGTCACTATGCCTACGGGGAATCGACTGAGCAGTCGAACGGCCAGCCAGCAAAGCAATGCTTCCAATGAGGCATAAGATTTATATCATCATCGAAATGCGCCGTTTGCAGTCGCTACGTGATCGAACGGTGCACCACCACACGTCCACCCGTCTGTCCGTCCACCAAGGCCGGCTGCTTAGTCAATCACGCTCGCTGGTGAACCAGTCCCAAAGGTCCGAACTGTCGGTTGGCATCATCGCAATATCGACTGAGGTGGCTTCACATGAAATACACATTTCATCGTTTAACGCCTTTTTGGTTGGAGTAAAACGGGGCAAAAATAAATAAGTCTGTAACATCGGCCATTTTAACCGATAACATATCAGTTCTACCGGTGCAAATTGTAATCTAGTGCAGCTCGATTGGAGCAAACGTGAGCTACCATGCGTCTCCATTTCAGTTCACGAGCCACCTGGCGCCTCCATCGCTCGCACCTCGTGCGTTTAATGCAGACTCGTGGCCATGGCCCACGAATCCGGAAGCCCTGCACACAGTGGTTGAAGAGTGTTTCAGTTGCACATCCGGCACCGGGGATCTATTGTTTGTGCACTGCCGGCGTTCCAAGGCCAGCCAGCCAGCCAGCCGGCGAGCGCTGTGGTGTGAAAGCCTTTTTGCAAGCTCCAGCAGTGCGCGCTCGTCGCCGCATTATTGAGCGAGAGTAGAGTTTGCTGTTATTAACAGCGGGAAGGAAGTATGCTACATGCAGGACCGGGACCGGGTTCACACATGATGGCACTCCGCCCCGCCCTAGCGCCCTAGTGAGTTTTTCATGCAGAAAATCAACATTTTCCATGTTGCCACATTATATCCGGGGGTCGGGGGTTTCCGGTGTAAATGGCGATGGCGGTGTGCATGCGGCGAGCAAATAAGGCAACCACAGCAAGGGAAAAGCTTTCATTTACTGGAAGTATATCACGAATCGCATTAATGCCGTACGGCAAGCGGTAGATATGATCGTAAGACTCCAAGTTTCAGGGAACATCATTTCGGAACAGAAATATGTTTGTGATCCGTCATAATTTGCATCTCTTGTTTGGGGTTCTCAGTAAAAACCGGTGATGATAATATCATTATTAGCTAGAACACGATGCACAGATGTACAGCTAATAAAGACGGCCCCTCTGATTCGTAGACATTGGCTGGCAAGATAATTCTCTTGCTCATCACCAGTCGTACAACCGTGGCGCGCGGCCATTGTAACAACACGGCACTCTACCGTGGAATGGTCGCTCGTTAGCACATTTCCAGAAATGGTTGCGCTTTCTGCCGCCGCTCCCACGACGGCTGATTACGCCTGGCGCGACGCGCGCCTCCACAGCGAACCACTCTCTCGTGTCTGCATAATTAAAAAGGCTTGTCCCGTTCTTTGGGATGCGCGCGTGGAGCGCACGCGCACACCGTTCAACACCTTCAAGGTACGGACGGATCTCGCAATTTAATGGCAAAAGCAAAACTAAATTATGCGCCTAATCAATGCCGTTTGCCCCACTTCTTTGTAGGTAGGGAAGTAATCATTCGTAAAATATCATGCCGGTGGTGCCGGATTTTCTTGGTTCCTGGCGCTGCTCGCGTCCAGTTTCTACAAGAACATGCGACGCGTGATTAATAGCTGTCCGTTGGAGGTCTCCAGCAAAACGATTTGCTGTGTTCGATGGAAAACTTGACGACTTGACGAGAAGCATACGCCGTGTCAAATCAACCGGTCGGTGTTCTGGTGACCTCCTCGTTCGCCGACATCACCACCATCATGGGGGGAGGCCGGGTGTTAAAGTAAAAATCAACCATCATTAAATCGGGACACGTTCCGCATAGAACGAGCCTCCGCGGTGGCTTTCCGGTAGTTATTTATTTATTGGTGCCAATTACGTTTACCATAGCGCTTGCTGCTTTTTTTTAAAGCAATAACGCAAGCAACGCGAGGCCCCATTTTGTGACTCCGTAAAGGAAAATGGCATGCCCGTTTTCTACCTTCATTCCATCGATGCCCCAGCGGTGATTAGGGATAGAGCTGAGCCTCAGAGAGGGAGAGAGAGCCCGAACGATCGCGCATGGTATATTTAGCCGTAACGAGGCCAAAAAACAAACGAACACACAGAGTAAGGGGAAATCAATATCTCTGGAATCGGTTTCATGGTGACGCACGCACGCGGTCTAGTACCGTTTGCTCGTTAGATTGCTGGAGGCTTGTTAAATAGCATTTACTGAAATCGATTTCGCATCCCACGGTGATGAGACACAATCTACCAAAATCGGCAGGAAAAGAAGTTACGATAAGATCTGCACGCTAAGTGTTTGTTGCGCTTACGCTATGATGACGCTGACGGCGGAGGACATTCCGTGGAGCCCGTGATCGTTTCTTTGCGATGAGACGAGAAGATCAATACACATTACACACAATGAAGCACCTCATCGTGACGAACGAATAGAGAAGCATCAAGGCGGAGGGGGGACCCGGCTGATGGGGGTTTCTATCCAGTCCCTGCTTCATTTATTATTCACGAACCAGAAATTACCTGCGCGACTGGCGAGGTAAGGCGTGCCTGAACGACCTTGGTACTTTGGTCGAGGCTATGCACATTGTCCCCTCCCCGTGGCCATCCGTGCCGTGCACTAGAATTTTCTTAGAAAGCATAAACAGTAATCTTAACGAACTGTGCATGGTACCGCCCGTCCGGTAAAGGCAAAGGTATTCTCTCGGTCGCGGATTGGATAATCATCACGAAGGCGCCGGTTCAGCGTCGCGACAGCGTTCGTCAGCCTTCAGCAAAAATCAACGTTCCCCGAAAACCCTCACCGGTCTCCCTAGTGACGGTCGCATGCATCAAAATGAATGTTTGAATTTACGGAACTTGGCAGCGCGGCTTACTGGATTCGATTCGATCAAAAATAACAAAAGGTGCGTGTCAAGCAGCCCTGGAATGTTATTTAACCTCTAACGACTGAAGTAAAAGGGGGAAAAAATAGTTCAATCAGCATGTTTACTGACGCTTTCGACCAGTACACTGCTTTTTGTAATGATCTATAACAGCCATTCGGTAATAATGGTGTCCAAGTAGAGGCATTATTAATAACGCTTACATTAACACGCTGTTGCTGTATTTAGAGCAAACTAATCTTTCACTTCCGATTCACTTTCCTTTATAAGCTCTATGCCGGTACATGTCAAATCTTGACGCAGCCACAGTATTATCGTTCCATTTTGTGTTCAGTCGGGGGAGAGAGTTCGAACAGATTTGATCATCATTAAATTATTCCATCAAACGAGACATCAAAAACCTAGAAGCCGCTTTTTGGCGTAGTAGCAACAGCAACGGCATCGGCAGCGAGTAATAATCCGCACATTATCCCTTTTCGGTGAGGGATTTGCGCGGCGGGACGGGAATTAATTTCTCCATCAGCCAATGCAAACACAAACGCAAACGTACGCAACGCTGGGAGAGGAGAAAATCGATCTACGGCGCCGCACGTTGGTTTGCAAAATGGCGTTTGCGAACCCGCCGATGAACCCGCCGGTAATGGTATGGTAGATTAGGGATTATGGGAATTGCTGCGCTATTTTCGTCGCACCAAAAAGCTACGACAGCAACGACGTAATGAAAGTTATAATAGGAAGTACGGGTCAAATTTAACATAAAGCCTCTTCTTTAGCTTTCCTTTTGCATTCCGTTCGGATGCTGCTGTGTCTGAGGAAGCCAATGAGCAAAAGATGTGATGAGAGAACAAAAAAAATTGAGAGAGAGAGAGAGAGAGAGAGAGAGAGAGAGAGAGAGAGAGAGAGAGAGAGAGAGAGCTAGAGAACAGAATGTAGGAAGCAATTGTTCAGCTTCAAACAACCGGGCCAGAGCACGGGGTGCCAGGGTGGTTTAGTGACTGTTCAGTTATTATTAAATAACTGGGGCAGGAACGGGCACTACTAGCACTTTAAAACCGTGCTGGAGTACGAAGAATACTAATTAACTTTTGCAAAGGTAATCTCGCCTCTGTTTCCGGTTGGCGCGTTCCGGGGTTGGCGAAGGTTATGAATGATTAACTTGAACATGAAAGGGAGCAACCCCCGGTTAGCATCAGCACGCGATCGCCCTCTGCTATGTTCCAGCGAATCCCTCGCTATCGCTATCGTAAAATGGCGGTTGTGAGGAGGAAAATCGATCGTTCGGGAACTTAAAATTAAAAAATGGTTGAGAAGCTTTGCTCTGCACAACAGCACAGCTCTTCATAAGCAACAAACATTGCGTTCTGTATAGCCGGGTCGTGGATAGGGACAAAGCAAGAAAGCAAGAGGAAGAGAGATTAATGAAAAAGCAATTGGATGGTACGGTTCAACTGCAAACAAATATACCGCCACACGCACACGTCAGTGCGTCACGCTTCGCCTACATTATTAGCCATCATGATTAAAAGCCAAACCTCCCTCCTGTATACCAACTCCGGTGACATAGCCTTCACAACACGCACACACGCTGCGTATGCCATTGGCATACTCATTGGCATACTCGTTGGGGTTCGGTGGCTCGTTTTGTTTTTCTTTCATTTCCTTCGTTCCCCCCCCCCCCCCCCATTATAAACTCCCACAGACTCGAGCAAACACAAACAGAAAAAAAAAACCGGGACCCGGTGGGAAAAAAAAATCGAACTCCACACGCAAGTTCGTGTTTCGATTAGTGATTTCCCCGACCACAAACACGCGCGTGTATGTGACACGAGCAAGGTCATAGTGGGGAGGGTAAGGGGGAAAGGACCGGTGATGGAAAAAAAATCCTGTCAATGTCATGGTTTGATGTGCACGTAAGCGGGAAATTGAATTTGAATACCATTCGGAAAATCTCTCTCCCATTCCCCTCCACACCAGCTATCGCATGATGATTCCGCTCGCGCACTGCTTCGCATGCAACGGTGGCCCCCGCTCTCACTCACATTCCCGTGAGAATTCTCGCCCGTGAGGTCCGAAGGACACGAGTAAGCCTCGTGGCCAAGAAGCGCTGCGCCAAGAACTACTGTGGGAGAAAGGGCTGCTACCGAACCGAAGGAGAGACACGCGGCAGAGTCTGTCGTCTGGCCAGGAACAGCAGCACTTCATGGCGTGGCGTAGCGTCTAGGTCGTCGTGGTGGATGGAAATTTCATGCAAAACAATCTCGTTACGCATGGAAATTCGGCTTCACGCACGTGTGTGCGTGTGTGGACACGAGCCTCTCTACTGAGGCCGTCCACCCTTCTCGGGACCACCTTTACGATTACACTTCTTTTTCACTCATTTCGATCGCCGCGCCGCGGCCAAAACCGTGCCATCGAAGCCGTAGCGGTTGATGTATTTTAATGAGCTTAATGTAATCTTCTTTCGTTGCAGGTACGAGCCCCCTCACCCTGCCTGCATAGAGGACCTACCTTTACAACGATGGTGCTGCTCCATTCACAAAGCAGAGGCCAAGGATTGGTTTCGGAGGTTTGGTATTACATTTACCGTCATCGTCATCCTACCGGCGGCGAATGGCGGATTGAACAGGAATGCAGGAACATGTATTTGCAGCTAATGCAACCCCGCTCGCAATCGAAATGACAGGAATTTCAGGGTCGGCAAAGGGGTTGGGATGGGTATGGGTTAATTGTAACATATTGTGAGAGCATAACCGGAGTGGCTTCCTTTCGCGCGGAACACAAAATGGTCACCGCGACCAGCGGGACCGGGACATACACACACATCAGCATTCGTTTCGATTGAGATTCATAAAATATGCAGCACACAGGCACAGGCTACGCGATTGGAATTCCGACAATGGTGGTGGTAGTTACTACAACTTACCAGCCATAATTGATGAGAGCATCATTAATGGCGAATGGACGGTGAAATGCATGCACCACAACCGCCACGACGACGGAATTCACATTGCAGCATTCACACGCCATGAGTCGTCCCCGGGAAGTGGAAGTGGGAAAAGTGACATTCACAACAGCTCATTCCACAGCAAACATTATTCCGGTCGAAAAATGTGCTAATTTGGGGTGGCCTTACACATACTCGTACAATATTACATTCGGACAGTCTGTTGTGTGCTAATATAGGCATGTCCCAGCCGCTTGACGAATGAACTCCTAGCAACAGAAATTAAAGAAGGAGCGTTAGGAGAGAGAGAGAGAGAGAGAGAAACCATTTACCACTACCTTCGCAGCCAAAGGCTTCGGCCTACTGTGTTCTGGTGAGCCCTTAAATAGGAAAGGCCAAGAGACCAGACCGCACCGGGCAAAACATAACGTTGTCGACGGTTG
Organism: Anopheles darlingi; assembly: GCF_943734745.1. Taxonomy (NCBI): domain Eukaryota; kingdom Metazoa; phylum Arthropoda; class Insecta; order Diptera; family Culicidae; genus Anopheles; species Anopheles darlingi. The sequence goes on from NC_064874.1 coordinate 40,049,774, forward strand.
GTCGGTGGCACTCCCGGCTCTCCATACGAAGCAAACCGAAGGAAGGGACAACGACGGAACCGTGTAGTAGACTGGCCGGAGCCTTCGGCCAAATACGCGCTGTGACGCAAATGGAGAAATGAGTTAACCGGCGAACCGGAGATGTGACGGAAGAAGAATGCAAGAAGAATGCTGCAAGAAAAAGCCAAACACGGCCAGCGGCAACACGGCAGCCGGCCGAGCGCGCTTAGGCGAAAGGGCGGGGCAATCGGATGGATGGGATGGGCGGTGGGTTCGCGGAAAAGCAAACGCTGCCCGGAACGGAGGACACAAAGCGAATTGTTCCGTGTGGGTATTCTTTCCCCCGTAGTCCCGCGGTTAAGGTGACGGTTAAGGCACACCTTAAAGAATCCTGCGGGAGAATAGGGAAAGCTGCGGCAGGAAACCACATGGTTTTTGCAGGAATGTAAAATGGCAGGCGGCAACAGAAGAAAAAAAAAACAAAAGCGAACAGCAAGCTCATTTTACAGCCAAACAGAAAAAAAACCAAGGCATCCATTGTCCCTCAGCTGCTCCAGCATGGCTTGCTAGGAAAATGGCGTAAGAACAGCCATGGTAACCATAATCAAGCCGTTGTGTAATGTTACGAGACTGCTCTTTTTTTGGCGCCTGGAATACGAGAAATTGTAGCCGAGAAGGTGGCTCCTCATCTGGTGCTAACTGTCACATGCTCTGGACCGGTCTTACGAGCCTCTTTCGCTTTCGGTCTCTCTGTCTCTCGAGAGAGCACATCACTCCAAATTCGTTTAAATCGAGTGCCAAACATTCTGCATCGTCGTTTGTGTGTGTGTCTGTGTATGTGTGCATCTATGTCCTCCAAAATGGAACGACTCATCAAAAACAAACAAAACCCCAAAAAGAAAGGAATGGCTTGCCAGCAACACCAGCAAAAAAAAAACGAAGAAAGGAATGGAAAGAAAGTATTCCGGTTTTTATGTGGTGAATATTGTAGAGAAATTAGCTTGTGGGCGCCCCACTGTGGGAGCTAAGCGGTCGTCCGCTCTTTATGGTCGTTGGGGATATTCTTAACCATCTTTTTTTTGGGCTTTGCGAGGATGTAAAAAATTGTCTCCGGGTGGTTTTTTTTTTGCTCGCCCGCAGTGAAGGCGTTGTCGTCGCCGTCGTCGTCGTCCTTGTCGTCCTTGGGAGTAATAAATTAGTGGGAAATGATAATTGAAATTCGACCATCGACAAATTTCGAGAATTTCCGCTTCTTTGCACCCGACGTGAAGCTGAAGGACAGTGAGAGGACGGAAAGAAACGACCGAGGCCGCAACAACCCACGGGGGCACGCACACGAAACGCTTTGCGCTGTCGTTGTTCGCTTGTGGTAGTTGATTCTTAGCGCAAATGGCGGCACCACGACGGACGTGGCGTTGATGAGTTGGTGTTTCGTGGTTTGTTATTAATTTTGTCGCTGTCTCTGCTGCTGCTGCTGCTGCTACTGCTGCTCCGTTTCTTCGTTTACCGGTACCGGGACCTCGCGGGCTGCAACATCATTTGTTTATTTCCTTTCAATTGCTACCCGCGTGCTTATCCTTGAGCCTAGTACTTCTCACTCTCTCTCTCTCTCTCTCCTCGCCAACTCCGCGTCACGTCGGCTGGCTGTCAGAGTGACACATTGTCGTCGCTTTCCCCGCTGGGATACCACCGCCATCGGGTATTGTGTCAATCGTAGGCGCTCTTACCGACGGTATTAAAGCGATAAAATTACGTTCGAGCACGTTCGGACAACATTTGAAGTAATATTTCTTGATTAAAACTTAATTGCAATATCCCCTTTTTTGCTCCGCGCTTCGGTATTTGCCGACGACCGACCGACCGACCGACCGACCGGTGGCTGTATTGCTTTACGGTTTGGGGCCCGATGAGAACGAGAGATGTGAGCACCAGGGACTGCTTCACCGGTCGGATGGCAGAAGAAGAAGGATTCCGATTCGTGGAAGGCCGTACGCCGGATTCTTCTCGCCGGAGAAGCGATGATGTTGGCACCACTTTGATGGGGGAGGACAAGGCGTGCGGGAGCTTTTCGTCCCCATGGGAGCGATCCGTTGTGCCCACTCGCAATAGCACATCAGCGCTTCGGTTTCCGGCTGTTCCGGAGTTGACTTTCTCTCTCTCCCTTGAGCCACTCCTTGTGCAATGTCAACCGTGCCGATTCGAACACGTGTCCCATCCTTCCGATGGAGCGCTACCGCTGTACAAATAAAAGCAAAAAAGGCGTCCGCCACCCACTTCGATACGCTTCCTTCTCGTTTTCTTGGGCGATACGAGAAATCGTGAGTTGTGGGATACTTTTCGCACCGTTTCTAGCGCGCTATTTATCATTTGAAATCGGTGGTGGATGTGGAGTTGTTGCCGACGTTGTGTCGCCATGCTTGATTGCTCGCGTTATTATAGGTACGGATATGACATGCGATGCGTTTCTAGGAGACGGTAGCAAAATTCTTGTTACTAAAGTGCAAACGTCTACTTGAGCGTGATATTTGCTCGGAATACAGCAACCGGAAACACGCATGGATGACTGACGCATTGGATATACGTATTAATCCAAGCAACACATTAAACGCAAAAAGCGTTAGTTGGTTGAGTATGATTCTCTGGTCTTACACCTTGCCTAGATTATCTTATCTTGGCGTAAAATGTAGTCCTGGAAAGATTTCTAGAGTTAGAGCAGTCACCTTTCTTACTGCGTTTTCTTAGCTACGTACGATAATAAAACGGCAGAAAATCGCTAAAATCGTCAAAATCTGAAACGCCCATCAACACTTTAGATGATAAAAATGATAGAGCAGCTATTGATGATAGAGCAATTTAACTTCATAATAGATAAAAATGATAGAGCAATTTAACTTCAACTCAATTCAATGCTCATTGTTAACCATTTTCACACAGATTCCATATGTAACAAACGATCGAACATTAAATTTTCAAAACAGACAAATTGTGATTTCTATTTGGTTTCGTCAGTTTTTAGACCTAAGATCTCATAGTATGAAAATATAAAGAAAATATCATCCTATTGACTTAGATTCTTATAATCTGGACAAGGCTTTAAACATGAGCATAGAACGGAGTAAGTGTATAGGAACTAATGCACTTTATTAAAGGAAACATACGATCCTCATATCTCGCAAAGAATTATACTTTCCAAGTTATATCATGTACACAAATGACGTGTGGCCTTCTCAAAATTAGAGACAAAAACTAACGCAACATTATTAATCACATACATACAGCATTGATTTACAGTAAGCTGAACCGCACCCAGAATCGGCCCCGCACTGGGTGGCCATGTCTAATTAATTATGCTCAGTTTAATGTGTCCCCCTCCCTCCCTCAAATCACTCAACACAAACACACACACACACACATACGCGAGTCGTCAACGTGAGCAGGTGCAGCACCCAGTGTACCGGTCCATCGAATGCCGGAACCATCCGGTTTTGGTTTGGGACCCGGGCAAACCTAATCTGATCGCAAAGTGGAAGTCATCAAGCTAACTGATGTGATGTATGGGTTTCAGGCGGCGCTGACCTACCTCACCTTTCACGCGGCAAGTGAGGAAAAAAAGGGGGGAAAAAGAAGACGAAAACCCCTGCGCCGCCGCATCACCACCAGAGAGACAACAGGCAGAGCGCGCGTGTGGGTTCCAGAGTGCGCGGAGTGGCAGAGAATAAATATTGATTAATGGTCCACGACCTCCCTCATCTCACCCTCACCACACCCAACCCCGGGGGCCGGACTAGCACATACTGGCGGCTCGGCTTGGCCTTACCACACACCACGGCATTCGATGTGGTTTTGTTGTTGAAAGCCGGAAACGATAACATTTCGTTCAGCGTAAAAGCCACCGCGGAACGGTTCCAAAGACGTTTTTGCAGACGTCAAAGTCAAATTAGGGAAGTTCCCGTTTATGGTTTTCTTCTTCTTTTCATCCACCGCTCTTCTCTTCACCTCTTGGCCCGGAATAGGGAAAGCTGTCATCAAGATTAATTGGCCAAAAAAAAAACCCAAAAACTTGCCACTCAGCACAAAACTGCATCATACACACCTTTTCGCGGCCAGCTAATTACCAGCTGGCCATCGTTGAGCTGCTCAAGCGGCCAGTCAGCGTGGTCTATGGGGCAGTAGGGCGTGCAATTTGAGCCGTTCGAAAAGTGAAAGACGTTCCACGAATTTCCCACCCCAAGTGTTCGATAATGTTCGACTTGATGTCTACCGAACGTTCGACCACTTGACAGGCGCCGTAGTAGGCGATGCGCCGGTCGCGAAATCGATGACGGCAACAGACAGATTAATTCTAAGCTGACAAATTACTTCACCCTGGGCGGAGAGTTGGTCATGGGGACGTGAGCGAGGCGCCGGCCCGAGCCAAGGCGTACGTCATGCAGCAACAGCGTCAGGCGAAACTATCGGAATCCCGCGTCCCCGTTTCGCTCCGGTTTCGCGGTGACAGGTCCCTTAGTTTCCGGCTTTACCGTACCGAACTGGAATATTCGGTGTCCGAACGAACGCGTGGCATACCGACCGGAATCGGATACATCCGGTCGGTTCCCGGGGTTCCGATCGACAAGGTTGGCCGGTTGGCCGGTTGGCCAAAGTCACGGGACACGAGAAGCCAAGGACATGCTGGCGTGAAATTAATTCTCTGTCTTACTGATTTATGATCGTAAGCTATGGTTTCCTCTCAGCAGCTGGTCTGCGGGCAACTCGCCGCTATGGCCGGCCCGGCTCCCCCCCCCCCTCGGATCCGACGCCTCGGTGTCCGCACTCGGTGGTGGTTCGTGAGGTTAGAAAGTTGTGCAGTTACCGAAAGTTGTTCGGCGCTTATTTCGTGTAGGGTATGGCCCAGCCAGGGATAGGCCTCACATTCTGGGTCGTATTTAATGGGGACATTTTTAGCATGGTTCAGCGTGAGCATCGTTCCCCGAGGGGGGGGCCGACCGCCAGCGTAACGAACCTTTTGCATAGCGTTAGCTTACGATTGCGTGGGGGGTACATTCCAACCGATAGAGAAGGATTTAATTAGAAGGTGTCGGGGTGTGTTAGATTGTAGGACCCCGACGGTGGTGTAGATAAGATGACATAATTTAGCAGAAAAGTTCCCATAAGTTATCACTTACGAAACGTCGCGTGCATTAACGTATACGAGCAGTAACTTCCTACCTGTAACGATATATAGAGGGAAAAAGGTGATATATTAGAATTGGAGGCGTTCGACCTTGATCTTTACGATCGCGTAGATTGTGGTCTAACAAAAAACAAAAAACACACACAAACATGGTGGTCATATTTCTACGAATTTTACGTCTTACTGTTGGTATACCCCGCCATGCACCTCAGGTATGATAGCAACATTCACTGTAAGGAAACTTGCTTTAGCTATCATTTAGCGAGTTACGTAACTTTATTTACGATGCACGGCCACAATAGAAACTTTGTTTTGTTACTCGTAATAGACGCACACACACGAACACCAACAGGCGTTGGAAGCAAAAACATCGCCAATTGATAGAAAAAAACTGTGTTTGTTCATCAGAATTGAATAACTATAAACTGACAAAGATGTTAACAAAAATGTTGATAAATGTTGAGCATTTTATTTTTTTTTTAATAATAGTTTCGCGCACAGAAAAAAAGAATTTAATTTGGTCATATGAGAGCCGATAAGATGTCTAGCACAGTAAAAAAAACCTTGTCAAAAAAACAAAAAAAAAAACAAAAAAAAAACATCATTGTTTTTTTTTAATTTATAGATCTTTCCATGCGAAGCGTAGATTTCCAAGTCGCCTGCACCAAAAGGGCTGTGTAGAGACGTCGTAACAACGCACCAAGGTGTGAGTTTATAAACACGACAGCGAATTTCCCGAACCGAAGTGGAAAACGATCACAAAGAAACTTTCTTTACACTTAACCGTGCGTCTGGCCACAATAGTAACTTTATTTCAACCTCATTTTGACAGTTCTTAACGTTACTTAACCTTAAGTAATACGTTACGTTAAGCGGCGTCCGCTAAACATTGTATTGTATGTGCATCATGCTCACAGCGAAAGCTCGCGAAAAGAAGCTTATCATGAGGTCCTATTATGTAGGACAGGGCGCACGAGTACAAAGTACCATTCCATCAAAACTTTGCCGCAGATTAGATTCTCCAGCCGATGGTGATGGCGATGGGACTCTGGCGCTCGATGTCTCTGTGTGTGCGCAAACTTCATAAAATCATTGAATCATCCGATAATTTCACCAACGGTTTCTCGCTTACAACGTTGATACAACATTTGCGCCACTACCACTGTCGGTGCTAAGTATTTGTATTTTTTTGTGCGTGTTTGTGTGTGTGTGTGTGTGTGGGTATTATACTCAGCAAGCACCTTTGCTCACCTGCCGAGACACCGATGGCGGGGGAAGCGCGTACATCGTGAAACACTTTTTATCTGTCGATAGAGGTGTTACGATGGTCACCTTCCGGAGAATTACTACCGGACATGGTTGCTTGTTTTGTTGCCATAGCAACAACAGTGCGAGCACGCAAGCATCGGCCACTGTTTGCTACGATCGCTCCCTCCCTCCTCCGGTTTGATGAAGATCATCGGGGCTGGGTTTCAACAAAAATTGAATGAAATAAATTTGCTAAACCTAATTAAAACTTTGCTGATGCGCCACCCGCCAGAGTGTCGCACAATGCAGCGACGGGCGCGGTCACAAAAAAAAGGTGGCGTGTCTATGGCCTGGGATTGAAAGCGAAACAGTTGACGTTGTCCTTTGACCACCGAGCACCGAGCACCGAGCGATGCGATGGTGGTTATTGTGTCCGGGGGCGTGGATTAGTTGCACCGCACCGCAGTTACCAGGAAGATTCGCTGAATCTCCAGCATCCGCCAGCATGCGACGAACGCACCGCGAAGCGAGCTATAAAAACTCCTATCGTATTGTTTGCCAACACAAGCATAACTCACTCGGTGGGTATAATGGGGCGGAGGATAGTGGTCGCCAGTGGACACGACCACGGAACACCTGCCAGCACCACACCGCAGCGCCGTGTGGTTTATCGATAAAGTAGGAATTTGTCTTGGCAGAACTCAATTATGGCTACTTCTTGTTTGGCGTCGCAGCCAGCGACTGGCTCGTTCGTTTTGCCGAACGATTGTACTCTTTGTATCAAAAGCAAAGCTACCGAAGCGAACAAGAGAGAGAGAGAGAGCGAGTGGGTAGACCGGACTGTGCTAGACTCGAGGGCACAAGATGGCCACTATGTGGCAAAGTTGGAATGGTGACGCTAATTAAAATTCCTTCGGCAACATACCACTAAGAAACTATAGTTTCGCATTATGCTCTCTCTCTCTCGCTTTATCGCTCCGGGATGAACACTAAAGCGAAGAAAATCAATACCGAAAAGAGCGCAAGTGCTACCGATGGAGCAGGATGTGGAGGCGAACAGCATAAATTCCAAACAGATTGGTTGTTGCATTATTAATGAAGTTTCCTAACTGGCCGAGCGTGGTTTAGACGGGCAAAGCTGGCATGCAGGCAGGCAGGCAGGCAGGCGCCTCGACCCAGACCCAGCAAGTGTATGGCATACAACAATCCGATCGATACCGATCCTCCGGGTTAAACCGCAACACTGCTACGCAAAGCACTCACCGGTTGGTTTATGATTACGTCATGACGCCAACACAGACACAGGCACAGGAGGTACGAGGAGCACATTATTGCTTACATACTACATCCGGCGAACATAATTATCTCATTTGCACTACTATCTGGCAACGGTTCCCCGGGAACGGAACGGTAGAACCAGCACCGGCAGCCGGTAAGATGAGAAACATCAAAAGTTTTCGCTTAATCACCGGTACACCAGCTAGCGACGCTGCAATTTATGGAACCGGATTGCCCGGATGAGTGCGTGTAACTATAATGACGTAGATTAACGATCGCGAACGTAGGATCCCGTCCATACCGGGAAGCTGTCGATGTTTCGGGATCGTTTTTTATCAAGCTATATTTAGGAGGATTTTTCTCTCTCGCTCGCAAAATGGTGCAAGTAGCATCTCCTTTGAACTTAACCTTCATGCGCACACACAAACACAAACACACACACACATTCTGTGAGATTTGTAATGCAAACAACTCGGGGATCATCATGATCATCGTGATAAACCATCGTCATAATCCGTGAGGAGTAGCAGAGCTCAGTACTCAGACCATAAACACATTAGCACCATATTTTGATTGTTTAAGCACTCAGTGCAAACGATTGTATCATTTCCGGCGCTCGGCGCTACCCGCAAGCACCGGTCCAAGGTGGAAGGTGCAAAAGATACTCAAACTCCGTCCGTCGGTCGGCAAAGGCCTTCTAAGCTACAGCTGCCTTTCGACGGAACAGACAACAACGAGAAGCAACGAGAAACCCGGGGCAAACCGTCCGCCGGTTGCGTCGGTCGGAGAACTACCGAACGAACCTAGGTACCTTCCTAACAGCCCTGCCGCCGCGGCCAGAAGAATGGACCGAATTTTCCAACCATTATAGTGGCGGGTGCGGACGCGCTGGCGGCTGTCGTGTCGTGACGCGTCGTGCTGTATCCAGAAGGTTTCGCTCGGGCACACGTCTCGCTCTAGCCGAGGTGGAGAACTCGCAACTTCCGAAGAAGCGGCCGTCCCGTCCGACCGACCGGAACTAACGCCCGTGTTAACGGAACCGTGAAACACCGGCAAACCATATCTGGCATTTTGTATGATAATTGACCGTATTATAATGCTAATCGGTGTGCCCGGGCATGCGGGAGCTGTGTGTGTGTGTGTGTGTTTCCGGATGGACGGACAAAAGGAGAGTGTGTGTGTGAGACAGAGAGAGAGACGGATAGGAACACCGGGGTAGGGGGGATGTCAGCCAGCCGGACAAACAACAGACATACGATGGAGGCATCCACAGACCATCCAAAAACAAAAGAAAATAACCGGAGGAAAAAACTCCAACCGGCCAAGAGCAGACTGGCAGGTCTTGAAATAGGCCCGCGGCGGTGGCGGCGGCGGCGACGGCATATTCAGGGTAAGGCAACAGAATCGGAACCGGGATCCAATCCGGCAGAACGGAACGGATCGGATCGTCCTTCCCTGTGGGGATGGACGCACACGACGCGGTGCTGCAGGCGGTTAGCAGCAGATGGAGCGTGAAAATCGTTACGGATGTTACGATGAGCACGGTGAAGGTGAACGCTGGTAGTGCTACAAAGTGCCGGATGTTTTGTCGGAAACCACTCGAGAACTCTAATTGATGGAAAGCCCTTCACAGTGGCAGGAACAGGAAGGAATCGAAGCACTCCGGGGGGTCAAGTGCTCCCATCGTTTGGTAATCTCGGAAGTAGATTAGACAAGTGAGAGAACTTGGGGCCTGAAATGGTACTTTAAATACACTCGCACATACGCCGTTTACCTCTACCACGATCACATGCACGATCCATTCATTATGCGCTCCGTAAACGGTGACAATTCAATGAATCGTCCTGTCGCTTGGTTGAGCTTTCTCATTACTCCGGAGGATGGCAAGCGGCCAGGATAACTGGTAAGCCTGGCAAATGGCCAGAGAAGC
>NC_064874.1:40064402-40069402 GCF_943734745.1 Anopheles darlingi
CAGACATCATTTACAGCGAATTAGCGCATTAAAATCGGGGGTGTGAAACCATATGACACACAAACACACAGGCACACAGGCACAAACACCATGCGCACTGAGGACGATAAGTTGCCGTGGGAACGGAAACTTCTGTCGCAGGAACCCGGTGTCTGGTGTGGTATCTGTGCCTGTGTGTGTATGAGTGTGTAAGCTCATTTTAAAAGCTAATGTTTGCCCTCGCATGCCACATGATGACTGCGGCAGGTGGAGGCTTACTTTGATGACGTGCGTTTGACGGTTTGCTCCGGGGATTTGCTCTCTCAATGGATCAAGCGGGAAAGTAATGCATTTCTGAAAGGTTTAATTCCTGCTTAATCCGTCACGCGGTACTACGCGGGGGAAAACATTAATGGAAGTACTGTTCCGATTCCACTGTTCTATGTTCAACCGTTCTATGTATGCCATTAACGCGAAAAGGAAAAGTTTCATTTCCCGTTTCATTCGTCCACCATAAGCCGGGGAAACATTTACGGTTATGCTTTAGTATTCCGCCCCACATATTAAACATAATAAAAAACCTACTAAATCCGTTCTCACCAGCTCAACACAAACAAACAACCACTACACATCGCACACGCGCATACAAATAAACAAAACTAAAGCTAACACCGCATCGATTATATTTGTCATCGGCGGTACCACCCCGTCGGATCGTATCATTACATGCGTCCGTTGAAAGAATTATGCTGTCGGGATAAAAAAAAAACAGCGGAATCGAATACAATGTACAATCCGCTCGTTTAACAGGTTATTACTGTACATTTTTTTCGCTTCCATTTATTCCGTTTGTCCGCTTTTTGTTCGCAATTTCCCCCGTGTTCGTTCTGTTCGATGATGGTAAAAGTATGGGACCAAAGAACCAGTTCCAGCAGATAAAAGCGATGCGCGAAGGGAGTGTTTTCAGCGAACCAAAACAAAAACTAACGATTCGTTTACACTGAATGCGCGCGCCCCATTCAGTGCCGGTACCGGCGATGGTAACGAGCTGTAGCGTAACGAGAGAACGACTTGTTTCCCCTCCCCCGCCCTTCTGCCTCTTCACTCCACCCTACTCCACTCCACCTTCTCCAATGCGCGTCGTGGTGTGAGCTGTTGAGTGCTTGGGTGTTGCTTCGTACCTCATATTTCAACCGTTTTAATGATTGGTCAGCAGCCGCCAGCTCCAGCATCTGTATTTCCCGTAGGCAGACGGGTAGATGAGACGAGACGACCAGACCAGACAAGCAAAGGGGCCATTAAAATCAATCACTTATTAAAGAACCCGGGACCCAGAAATATGAATATGGTCTAGCCTAGTCGTTTAACAACTTAATCGCTGCTACGATGATTAAATTCGATGAAATCGATCGATCCGCACCTGGCACCTGGACCTCCGATTGAGGCGAAACCGTTTGATGCGGACGTTTGGTCAATGCAATGAAAATCTATTTATCTCATCTAACGCCATTTCGACCAGTCGGTCTCCCCCTGCATGGCCCTGCGTACCCAGGCCATGGCATAAATTGAGGGTAATTTGGGGGAAAACGATCGGCTGCTCGGCTGGTCGGCAATGGCGAGAGATCTACTATACTACCCACCGGCCGGTCAAGCCAGCGCCAGATGATGATTGGACTGACGCAGAGCTCCTAGAATCGCTTGGGAGGGAGTGAAGACGAGATAAATAATCACGCGGATGCGCACAATTTACGATTGCGTGCGAGCATGGCGCACATCAGGTTCCAAGCTTTCGGATTGGCTGTCGGAACGTATGGACCCGAGCGCGCAGATCGACCACCACCGCACTGCACACACATGGGGAGCAAGCCATCATAGTGAAAGAACAAACATGCCAAGGTGTTGTAGAACTTCAAAACCACCCCTCGCCGGTTATTTGCACGTAGTCCGTTCGTCCGAAGTTTATATGGCCGTCGAAACGTTCCCGAACGATGATTATTACTTGATTTACAGACACCCGGAGGATACACGAGCGCCGGCGATGAAGATTGTTTTATTTATTTGCTTCCCTTTTCAGCACCACAGCGTTAAAGTTTGTGGTTTTTAACGTACCGCACATTTCATAACGAGCTGTGTCTGTGTGTGTGTCTGTTTGAAAGTTTGTATTTAGATGCGAGGCCGAGGCGATCACCGATTTTTGGGGCAGTTTATCTTCTCGATGGGGCAATGATTTGGACAGCCACGATGATCGCTACCGTCCGTGAGGTGCTGGCCGACAAGAAACAGAGAATGTCCAGCCATGGCCACACGAAGAAACCAATACGAGAACCCCAATCAACCACACCATTCGCGGTTATTGTGTTGTTTTTTTGTTTATTTTACATTATTTCTTCTCGCTCTCTCGCCTTCGATCAATCGACCGATCGATTCGGACGAAGTGTGAACATATCGCGTCGCACCTGGCAGGAGGACCTTCGGGAGGAGTCGAGAAGTCAGTTCAAGTCAATTAGTGTAGCCCAGAGTGGCAGCCAGGCATCTTCCGGCACCAGGATTGAAAGCTGCGTCGGTGAAATTAATTAATTGTCTTTAAAGATAAGCTTTGACCAAAAGTTTCTTGAAACTCGGTGGCCGTTTGCCGTCAAAGTTCGACCTTAGGGATAAGCCGTCGGGGATTTGTGGGCTACGATGACCATTACCATCGATCGAGGGAGGGTGGGACGAAGGGAAACTTTCTCATCAAAACTTTCCGGTTTGCCGGTTCTTTTGTAACACCCATCTTCTGACCCATCTTCCCATCGCTGATGTGTGTGTGATGCTGGTAGTAGTACCGGCGGGAAACTCAAGAACCCGAACCCGAAGTGATAAAAATACTCTAGGAATCGGTCACTAGAGCATCGGCTGGCAGGGTGCGCGAATCAGTAAAGGCCATTGAGAGAAGCTCTCAACGAAGCTCTCCACTACTGCCACTGATAAGAAGCCCGATAGGGCCTGGTTTGGGGCTTGGATTTCCCGTTTTCTTTTCCATGTTTTCCTTCCCCGAACCAGCATCGAAAGCCCCTTTTCGGGTGGTCGGTGATGAGTGGCAAAACGAGTGATTTGGGTTTCGCTAAATTTGGTTTTGCCCGAGATTAAGGGAACGGGGAGCCGTGTGTGGGCTCTCTCTCGCTCCCTTGTGTAGATGGGCCTAAAAATATGCAGAAGAAGATCAAAAGAAAACAAGAATAAAAAGTATTTGGCAAAGATTTACGATGAAAGCAACACTTCCCACGAAAGCGACGAAAATAGAACATCCCCTGGCGCCGGTTGCCGGTCGGAAGGATATAGGGATATTGTGGAAGGCTCGATGAATGGCACACACACACACACACACGCACGCATCACCGGGAGTAGGTGGCATCCATTTTGGTTCCCTTTTGCCCTTCCGTATGCGAAACCGGCAGTAGGATCAGATCTTGTGATCATCTTTTTGGGGACAAATAGATTTGAGACGAAAGCTTCTGTCCCTATGATTCCTATTCACCCACGAGGGGGGAATCGAGTGTAGGAAATAGAGCTGCCAGGGAGTTTTGTCTGGATGGAAGCTGGATATTTAATCATCATTCTGTGTCTATCTGATAAGAGTGGCGCGTTAGGGGTTTCAACTCGAAATGTGCCAATCTTGCTTCCGTTTCCGTCCGGGGGAATCATGAGGCTTGCCTGTGCGTAGATTGCACCGTAGCCACCCCCTTACGGTTATTTCCATTTGAAACTCATTTGGAAGCGGCTTTGAAGTGCCGGGAAGGGGGGCTTTATGATATTAATAACTTTTCGTACGGAAGCACCGTGCACCGGGTAAGGGCTAGGCAGTATGTGAAAGCATTATGCATATTAATGACCCTGTGTTGTATGTGTTGTGCCTACAAAGGCTTAATAAAGGTGAACGTGAAAATCTTTGTCTGAGAAAATCAAATTATATTCTAGCAAAATTTTTGAGAAAAACTTTTATTATTTCGACAGTATCGGGGACCATATTTGGTGGTAGCACTGGAAGCGAAGCGCTGGCAAAAATTCATTTACTGTTCATTCATAAAAGATCCAGACCCCTGGTTCCTGCCTGCAACAACTCCTGTGCGCATAATTGAGGTCGCGCAGTAAGCAGGAAAGCAAAACAACCGTACCCTGGTGTGCGTGTGTGTGTGTGTGACCACCAGGCCAATCCCATGCAAGCATGCACCTCGCGGTTAGCCACCCCCAGTTCCATCCATCCAGTAACCAGTAGCAGTCTTAAACTAAAAAAAAGAATGCTCAAGTAAACAAAACCATCAAGCGCGAACGTTATACATAAATTCATCAAGGGTCTTAGTTGGCTCCGACCACCGACTCCGAACAACAAACCAGACTCGTCTCGCTTCGTGATGTAGCGTGTCGGTGTGTGTGTACGGGTTGAAGGAAAAGAAAAAAAAACAGAGAGACGATAGTAACCACCACCGGATCCAGCTAATGAACTTCCGTATTCGTCTTCACCATCTGCAAAGGCGAGGAGGACGCCACAAGCGCACCACCGCCGGAACTTCTCACGCACCGAGCTATCCTCTCCTTTTCCCACCAATTGAAGGCCAATTGACGAATTTGTTTGTTTATAAAAGGAAAGGTTCCATTCTTCAGCGGTTGAAAAACTAGCCAACCAAGGAGGGATCTGGCAGTCGAGGGGAGAGGGAAACTACTTGCTGTCTGAAGGCGGAAGTGGCCACCGAATGGCTGCCGCTACGTTGCTTCTTACCGAAACGAAACTAACCATAAGATCGGCTAGGGAAAAATGTCTTTTGTTTTTGTCACAGAAGAGCGGCCAGAGAAGGCCAAAATTGGGGCAGAGGTGAGGAAAAGCAAGAAACCACTTATCCCGATTCTTCTGCCCTCTGCTTCTGCTTTTTTCCTTCTTCTGATGCCACTTCTACTACTATGGTTAAGATTGTATGAAGAGGCCACTGGCAAAGCTCAAGGATTCATGGAGATTCATATTTCATTTGTGACTGTCACACGCTTCC
>NC_064874.1:40074402-40089402 GCF_943734745.1 Anopheles darlingi
GTGTTACATCCAAACCATTTCCACCATCTCCGGTTGCGATAATCGCAACTCAACACAACGAGAGCATCATTCGGGCTGTCGTTGTTGGAGTATCAGCGCATGTTACCTGCCAGTTGAAAAGGCGGATGACTCCCATTGATAATAACGATAATGATGGTATCAAATTCGATGACATAAACGAAGGTAAATCCTACCGCTCCCCCCGCCGCCTGCGCAAGTGCGTCCCCGGGAGAGTGCTGTTTGTACTCCCCCGAGGGCGGTGTTCAACGAGCTTGTTCCAAAAGTTATGACCTAAGCGAGCGGCCCCTAGACTCTGTCTCTGTAGCTTCCACTGAAGAGCACTGTAAACGTCCCCCGGGTACACCGGCAACAAATGAGCGGAAGGATGAGGAGGGAAAGAGGGGAGAGGGGGGTTAATTATAATCGAAAACTATTCCTTTCGCCCTAGACCGGTAGACAGAGTAGGTTTCTCTGTGGGCGTAGCGGGGTCAGCAGACAGGACAGGGCTTCCTACGAAGCGTGTGCTTGTGCTTTAGACTAGGGAAGGGAAGATGACGCGTGGTTCTGTCCCGATCCTGGGCCGCTCGCAGTGGTGCTGTGCTGTGTGTATGCTTGTATGTAATCAGCTAATTATAAGCGCTCACCTAACGCGACCGACGACCGTTGGCGTTCGCTCTCTCTCTCTCTCTGGTATGGGTGAGAAAGGAAAAGGGGAGCTTTGGTGAGAAAGTTTATGATTAACATGCAGCTCGACCCCCGGACCGTGGCAACCGCCGACTCGCGGGCTGTGGCCTGATCCCTAGTTGCTGTGCAGGCCCCAGTTCTACAGCAAACAACCCGCAACGCGACCCTTTGTGATAATTCAACAATACTAACAACAATAATCAGTGATCCGTGGGTACCCGGGGGGCAGGGGACGATAATCCGATCCTCGCGATAAGATCGCACTAGAGCACACTACCTGGGGGAGGATTGCAGGTCATAGGTATATAGTTTGACCGGCGTTGTTTGCGCGGGCTACAGTGCATGAATTAACTAGCGCGCCACATTGTTTATTAACTCCAGAGCACCGAAGGGAAGGGTGGGCTTTTCCAACACTCTCTCGCATGTCGTGGGTACCACGTAGCCAGTGATAACTGTCTCTACTCTGTGTGTGTGTTGTGGTCACCTGAAACCGACAGGCGCTTGGTTCTCGTTTGGGAACCGAGAACGCTAAATAATCACCATCGTCGGTCGGTAGTCATCGGTCGACCTCCGTGGGTCGACTGTGATTGAACGATCAGCGTTTGCTTCAAAGTGTGGCTTAATATGATTCATATGCTTCCATAATTACTGTAGCCCCGCTAATGTTTAATCGGAAATCTAATCGAATGCAGAGTAAACGAAGTATGAAATGCTAAAGCACTTCATCAGCGAAGCTCTATTGATGTCTGAATAGCTGTCAAAATTAGGACACGATTAAACGCATGACACGCCACCACATACATCAAACCGTTATTTGAAGGCTTCCTTTTTTCAGTGTTTGAAAAACGTGTATCGGTTACTCCTTCGAAGCACGAAGCCATTGAGAGCTTTTTAAAATTCACTAGCGGCATCATTTCCATCGCATCAGGAACCACACTCCCGCGTTCCCACATGCCACATCTGTTAAAGAATTTCTATCCGCACGATTCGCTTTAAAAGACTCCACGGCTGCATAGGCGGCGAGGCGCGGGCTAGTACTAGTGAAAGAAGCTGTGTGATGGCCAACCACCATAAAACGGAGCTCCGCGCTCTTAATCCACTTTACAGCCCTCCCGGGAGCGGTAACTTTTGGCAGCAGCAACGGCCGATTCCGGAATCCGGCCAAGAGAAAAGAAGGAGAAAGAAGGTGGTGGTATCGCTGGCGTTAAAGAGCAGAGGGCGTGAGAACGAGTTCTCCCGGTTTTGCTCGTGCCTCGTTTGAATTGACTGGCAGGCAGAAGCAGTGGGAACACCAAAAAGCGGATGATGGCCATGGAACAGAGTTTCACATTTTAACGCGCCCCCGGCAACACTTTCTGTTTTTCGCCGGCGCCGGCGTCGGGAAAAGAAAAACGACACTTTAGGCCGGTGCCGGGGGTTCTTATACGCAGCCCAGTTTTCGTCGAGTTTGTTTCCCAAGGAAAGCGTTTGGTTTGTTTTTTTTTTGTATTGTTTTGGCTGGTAAGAATCTCACTTCTCAACTCACTTTCCAGTTGCCACATCATGACGGTTACGGAACCAGGACCAGGAATCTTGTCTTAAAACTTTGTATTCGCAAACGAGAACGACAGTCAGGGATTTTGTTTGTGTCACTTTAGCAAATAAGAGGAGAAGTGTCATCTTACGTGAGCAAGTTATAGGCAGGAAATAGAATCATTTCGTAGCTATTAACTATGCTTTGCTACAAGACTCTCTTCCCAAATGAGCACACAGAAACACTGTCACGGAAACTACTTCACACCAGCGAATAGTGCAAGGAAATGGTTCTCAACAAAAACATTAAATAAATTATTTTATAATTTTCATTCCAAACCGCTGCTCAGAAAATTAAGAAAGCAGTACAGTAGATAATATTCGGTTCAAAACCCTACCATCATCCAGTGGCCAAATATCACGGCGACAGAGAAGTAGGCATTCGTTGGACTTTTTCCTTTTCTCTTCGTGAATGCCATTGAAATTGAATTCAGGGAACTGGGTTTTTCCACCTCGAGAAAGAAAAAAACGGGCACACCACCACCGGACGGGGAGCAGTTTACGAGCGAGGTTATAAAACAAAAGTGTAACCCAATTCTTCACTATTTACGGCTACCGTAAATTGATTACAATAGCTCATAGGGAAACATCATGCGCGTCATGGCCCGGATTCAATCAAATCAAAGCTTACACAACGAACGAAAAAGATAAAAGAAAAGCGAAAAGCACCCAAAAAGGGGGAAGCACTCGCCGAACGCCTCGGATGGTAAACCGAGCAGATCCACGGTCACGAACGGTTGCGCGAACGTGTAACGCTATGTGCGCGGTTTGGTTGTCGCGAAAGCAACACATCATCATGCTAGGGCACTGTTTGCTTCGTTCGGAGGCTAGTAAGCAACCGAAGCAACCATAGCCTACCGCGCGCCGCATTGCCCGCGGAGGAAAACTCGCCGGGTAACATACCGCAAATCGAGTGAAACTAGTGTCCCCGAAGATCCCGAAGGGGCCGAACCACCGGGGAACCCGGGAACCCGGCAACCGGGAGACGACACATTGGACGTCGTATACCATTTTCGATTCCCCGTAGACTCGTTGATGGCATTTCTGTGATCCTGGTTAACAGTGCCCGTGTGTTTATTGTGTACGAGTGGCAAGAAGAAGGGATAAAAATGTGCCTTACACAAGGAAGATTTCTCGGGATAAGGGGGTTTGTGGGTTTGTCCGTTTGTTCCATTTCTTTTCGATTTCGCGATTTCAGCCGGCACACGCTGTACAGTCGTCGTGGGATGACAAATTCGTTTATTCCGTCGACGAAATTCCATTATATTCGGTGTCAATATAATGCCATTTTCAATATGCCCGTCACCGCCGTGCCCAAGAGGAGGAGGAGGGTCGCGAGACATTTCAAAATTTCAGGCACAACATCGGAATTCCGGAGAATTCGTTTGAAGCAAGCGAAATGTACGGAACGTATACGTATTACGCGATTCCTGGAATATTGCGCCAAAAAAGGAAAGGATGATGCTTTACTAGGATTTTATCTACTCTCAAATGATGTCGCTTTGACTTTCTAACAATCATAATTGCCGCGACGAAGCATCTTGTAAGCACAGATGGTGTAAGCGAAGCAGATTGCAGTTTCCCATCGTTTCCATTGCAAATTGATATAGTCAATAAAGGCGAACACGACGACGGCGATGGTTTGGCGCCATCGTTAGCAAAGGGACGAACCTAAAAGCCCATCCACGGTAAGCACCATACATTTTATTTTTCATTCTATTTACCGTTTACCAGGAAGGATGTAAAGCTGATTGTTCGCCTTATTATTGATGCTTAAGCTTCATCTTCAGACACAACAATGGCACAACAGAAAGCGTTCGCGTTTCCTGCTATCTAGTAGTACTATTCCTTGCGATCTTTGATAGAGCGCGAATGAAAATTCCTATTAAAAACTCATTCTCCATTCTATTAACTACCACGAAATGGCACAAAATTATGGAAGTTAAATTTGTTGTGCATAGCTTGAATCAAATCTTTAAACTAAGTTTCAAAATTTTGATTTAACAAATCAAAAGAAAGACATTCCTTAATACTTTTAACTTCAAGTATCATCCTTCGTCAGCACTCATCAGGGATACATATAGCATCGCAGATTAGCAGGGAAATGTGACATCAATTCGTTTTCAGTAGTTCATTGATTGCCACATCAATGCAACGACCATCGCCATGCTTATCTAGTGCGATGCTAGCAGCACAGCAAACACAAAACTCGGACAAAGCCTAGCCGGAAGTACACACGAGCCACGCTGCTCTCGCAGGCCAACCATCACCATCACGCGAGAGCGATGTAGCCGATTGGTAGCCGATTAGCTTATTATACGCCATGACTAAACGACTCGTCAGCAAACAACGCGTCGTACGCACCGCCGCATACGCCCTATTGGATGCGTTGCTGAATGTTGATTCAAGGGGCACCCCCGTCCACCGATAGAATCCCTGTCTTCTAATTGATGTTTCGATGGCTGCTCTGCCTTAGGGTCCTTACGGCGGCATCGCGTCGGTTTTCGCTGCTGCTGCTGCTGCTGCTGCTGACCGTCGCGTGGTGAAGCTAAGCGTAAATCGTTTTCCAATCAACTCGATCACCGGCAGTCATCGTCGTACTCGCCGGGAACTCGCTTATCATCAACTTCCGCACGCATGTCCAATAAACAAACAGTTTCCTCCCACTCTTCCTCGGTTGCCTAAAAGTAAATGTCAATCCATTCAAAATGAGAGCCCCCTCCCCAATCGCAGCCATCGCATAATGGGCCAACCATCAGCATAAAACCGATTGAGTCTGAAACTGCCACGCTGCGACTGTCATGGTCGTAGTGGTGGACTAATAGTAGGAAAGGGCCAAAGGACGGGAAAGCAAAGCAGCGGCGGTTTGGTTTGTGTCGTAAAAGCGGTGAGCATCGAGCAAACTCCCGGACTCAACGCTACTCAACAGCGGAACAGCGGACACGTCTTGGTAAAGTGGCGAGGGGTCATTCTCATCAGTAGCGAGTGCCAGCCAGATAGCTGTTTCATCGATTAGGCAACGGGGTATAGCGGTTCCAGTTCTCTCTAATATGAACATGTAAATCGTATTGATTGCACTTGTCAAAATGACACATTACATTCACTCGTAAGTGTTGCCGCATTAGCCGATAAATCAACGTATCGTCGTCCCAACCAACCACCAACCGAACGTTGGGACCGAAATAAATCAGAATCATCCACATTTCGAAGGAGGGGGCGCTTTCCCTGCGTAGAACGGCCGTTCGGCTGTTCTAAATGGACCGATTTCGTGCGTTAGTCAACCAGGAAATACCGTTTCCGTTCAGCGCATCAAACGGTTGATTAATTGCGAACCGCCCCAAAACACCGAGATGGATGATGGATACCCCCGCACACAGCTAGAAGGGCCTCTTGTTGTTGAGTTCTTGTGCTTGAGTCCCGTTTTTTTTGGCTTGTCATGGAAGCTAACACTGTTGCTTATCGGTCGGAAGAGATAAAGATTTTTGTTTCCGTTTTGCCTTGTCCCACTGTGTCCCACTTTGGGACTGGAACAGGCACGGAAGGCGAATCACGGCGAATCGATTTGGTTCTTCCCTTCTTTTATATGTCCTTGGGCTTGATGGCCTACTAACCGGTGCTTCATCTTTCACGGGCAAAGTTACGCCATCGGTGGATCATTTATTAGTCAATTAGCAGAAGTGGCACTGCTGTTGTTGTGATGCGCGGCTCTTCCCTATTCACCATTTTGGTCTGTAAAACGAGCGCGACTTCTGCAGTGACATCCGAGAAGGCTGGTGGTGGAAGCTGTTAGGACATAATTAAAACGTTTATTGCATTCTCGCGCCGCTCGGAACGGGGCGCGCGTAACAAAATAAGCCAAAAACAATTGATTTCATTGTGGGAATTGCTGGGATTTTGCGAAACAATTGGCAATAACCAAGCGGCATAATAGCACGAAAAACGCTGATTGGGCTCGTTTTCCATCATGACGGCGTTCACCACACAGGCTGACAGAAGCCACACGGCACGGCGCTAAACGCTGCCAGTGACACTTGATTTCATGGTCTACTTTGGTATTATTTTTTTACGGTTCCCAGTTAATAGAGATCCATAAGCCACCGACCGACCCTGAGCCACCGGCGTGCGAATACGAATTGGCCTTCATAGCATAAGCCCAGGGTGGGGGGCTCCACTTCTTCATCTTCGCAAATATCCGTGAATTGTGGTCCCGCTTGCGGCAGAGGCTCCATGACAGAATTATTGTCAGCTCGTAAGGTCGTACAGTTTATGAAGCTCCTTTCCGTGATATGCATCACTCCATCCGTGGCTTGAGGCTTGCATTTAGACTCTACAATGACGGAGTATGATTGGTTCCCTTTCCGGGCTAGCTTATGAAGTGTGAGACCCTACGAAATGGAAATCACCAGAGAATGAAGAGAACCTCGAGCCTAACATGCGACTGGCACGTAAACCAACCACCACCAACGGAGCGGCTTTACCAACGATTCTCTTCCGCCGAGACTCATTACTCTCACTGGCAGAAATCAGGAAAGCAACGGGCAACGGCCTTTTCCCTTCGTCACAAAGGACGACTCGTTGTGGCGTGTCAATGAACCATCACCTTGGACTGTACCAACCAATGGGACAAAGTTTCCTCACGCAGGCAGGCAGGTAAGGCCGGTGAGAAGGAAGAACCGGGTTCGCCTTGGACTCGCAGCAGCAGCGACTCAACCTCACACTCTCACTTTTTTATAGCCTCCGTACGTTTATGGAGGCCAAAGAAAATCAATTTCGAAATCGTAAGATGAAAAACGGCCACCGGTAAGCGAATAAGCATTAGGTAACGAGGCAAGAGCAGACCTCCTCCTACTGGCGGCCCCAGCAACAGTCAGCATAATGAGAAGCTCACGGGGCACACTCCGATGGACAGCAGCTTGGGAGGGGGTGGGGGAGTAATCGCCCGGGAGAGAAAAAAAAAGTTTCGTGAAAATTGATTGTTGGCTTACACCGGAATTGTCAATACGCACGACATGCTCTTGCTTTCTCTCTAGTGGATCGAGAATGACTTCTTTTCCTGGCATGATTTTTTTTCTTTTGTATTTTCTTTTCCCGTTTTTTTCCCACACTCGAGAACTCTGAAAGCCCCAGACCAATAGAAGGCTCGGCGGCATTGTGCTTTCCATTCTGTGACCTAATTGAGTATAAACAAATTGAAGCCAGGCCTTAGATTACCATCAATTCGTCGAATGGTTAGGGCATAACTATCCACCATTTACTGTGGTAATGGGACTTGGTTGACGAGCTTCCCTCCCTGATAATTAAGGCCGCATCAAGCACAGCACTGGGTGATGTCTGTTGTTTGTGTTATGCGAAGCACATTAGTACTCGACAAGTTTGCTCCGTATAAACATGAAAACTTGGTTGAAATAGCTTGTTGTACAAATCCAGGGAAATTCAATTTCAAAATCATTTGCAAATCGATACTCCACTCTATCGGTCATGCGTGCAACACCAGCGTATGTATAATGCCTGAGGAGACTAAAAATCCCGGCTGGGAATGAATCAAATTTCACGCCATCGCCATCAATTCGCTTACCCACAAAATTACATCGAGCGCAATTGACCGGCATCATCAAATTCCTCCCCACCCGGGGCAACGGCCTGGCCATTGGAGACAATGTAATTCAATTCTGTCCAATTAGATCATTTGAAAATGATGCAATGCAATCCTTCCAACGGGTGCATACTGTTGCCAACTGTTGTAGTAGTTAGTGTTTCGTAAAGTGTAAAGCGTTTGCAGTCGGCTCCCGGAAACCACCGACCAAATTGTCAAGATTACTTTACGGTGATAACACGACCTGCTGCAAATCGTATGGGGTTGGGGTAGCAAATAGAAGGGCAAAGCAAAAGCAAGGGAATCCCATCCCAGATCTCGGTCTCAGCCCTACCACCACCAGCACCATCCGGGGCACATGGTGGTACATGATCATGCTTCAATGAATACATTATTTAAGGTTGACCAAACACTAATTCGATTAGTCCGAAGCACTCATGCGGAATGGTCTCATAACTGTCTAACCATCCCAGCAGGCTGGGGCCCAAAACGGAGTGAACGGGCGCTGCGTCCTGCGCCGTTTCCGGGGCAACCCGTTCCCGAAACGGAAAACGACATCCATCCAGCATTCCCATCCGGAGTCGCCAGGACGCTGTTACCCCAACACTCCATTAGAGCGATAACGAAGGTGTGATGATAACGGAAAGATAACACATCGACCCGGGCGGCTACAGGGTGACCGAGCATTCCTTCCGGAAAAAGCTCTCTTTCTTTCTTTCTCTTTCAGACACTCTCTCTCGCTTCGAAAGTCCGAGGTACAGTCGGTGCCTTTTGGCCAGCGCGGAGAAGTAGGAGGAGGAGGAGGAGGAGGAGGATGTGGGAATCGTTTTAAATAATTTAATTTCAACCTCGTCGGTTTGCGTCGCAAGCAACGGAAACGGCGAGAGGAGCGACCGTTTTCTGCCAACGTTTCTAATGTTTAAGCAAACATGGATAATGAATAAAAGAGGTCCGGTGCATCCGGCGGCAGCACTGCACACTCACCGACCGACCGACCGACCGACCGACCGACCGACCGACCTGTGACCTCTCTCGTCTTCCCCCCAGATTTTGCTGGTCGTGATGAATCCTAGGGCAGGTTAGGTTTATGTGTTTGCTCATACGTAATCACTGTTTTCTCTCCAAGGCATCGGATCGGGTCCTGGTGGCAGGATCTTGGCAGGTGGAGGGAAAATCAAATACACTCTCTGCACTCGCACAACTTTTGTCTTTATCGGGACATGAATCATGCTTTATTAAGCATATATTTCACCAGATGCTTCCACCGGAGGTTTAAAATGGCTCCAAAACAATCTCTCGACGGGAAGGGAGAGGAGGGGCAGCGCGTAAATGATTTACTTACGAAACACAATTTAAACCAATTTTCCAGCCCGTACCTCGATTCGGTATAAATTTTCATTACAACTCTCGCTATCTCACTCTCTCTCTCTCTCTCTTTCATCTTTCGCTCCTCTATTCTGCTTTATCTCGGATAAATCAATCTCTGTCGTCCTTTATATGCGCAGCCCATTTGCCACATTCTTCTGGTTTGTAGTAAGAGCTTC
Source organism: Anopheles darlingi (assembly GCF_943734745.1). Classification (NCBI taxonomy): domain Eukaryota; kingdom Metazoa; phylum Arthropoda; class Insecta; order Diptera; family Culicidae; genus Anopheles; species Anopheles darlingi. The sequence goes on from NC_064874.1 coordinate 40,083,796, forward strand.
ACCAGCTCACCACAAGACCTCACCTCACCAAAAGTGAACTCACCTCACCATAAAAGAGCACAAACTCCGCGATGAAGAAGGCAGTAAATTCCGAAAGTTTTTCATTATTAATGAGGTGACCCCGAGGACACCCACTCGTGGAATGGCATCACGGAATTATTGTCGGAAGCCATCCCCTAAGACGCCGTCGCTTTACCCGCTCGAAACCGGGCCAAGTATTAATTGATTCTGGCGGGGGGGGCCAAAGTCCCAAGCACACCGGCCCCCTTGGAGTTAGTAATAATTTTAAAGTTTTTTGCCCCCATAGGAGGTGGCATTTCTCGGACTCGGAGAAGCTGCACACTGTTTTCTCTCTCTCTCTCTCTCTCTTACTTTGCTCTCTTGCTGCTCACAACCCTCGGTTACACCGTGGATCGATTCACGTTTCAGCCGAAAGACGGCTACTAAGATGTGGGTTTTCTTTCCGCAAGAAGAGGAACACACGGATGGAAAAATTAATGGCACTTTGGTCGAACTTTACCGAGCCGAACTCATCATACAAGTATCGATTGGTCAGCAGCACCACCAATTGGTGAAGGTCAAGGTGAACAATTTAGGGACCGACAGAAATCGACGACGACGACGACCACTCTATGGCCGCATCGCGTGTGAATGTTTGTATAACGTTTTTTTTCCTTCTCTCCTCTCATTACGCTGTGTCGCGCTGCCTATATCATTGGGTGGCCTACGGTGGTTCATTATTCATCTGGGAAAAATGGTCTGCAAGGGGGCAGTAGTGGCGGCGGCGGCGGCGACGCGCTGGTGGTGCAGAATCATCAAACCGAATAGAGTTATCGGTGGCACCGGCATCATGCCGACTTACACTTGGCGCTTCGCTTAATTCCAGCTTCGATTGCGCTCCGCCGTTATGATTGAAGGATTTTTATCGTGTGCCGAACCTTGGTGGTACACGCCATCGAGCCCCTCCAAACGGGCACGATATTGACTGACATGATCACGCATTCTCCCCCCACCCCTTGGACAGAAAAACAAAAGAGAAATTATTCACGGCGCGAAAAGCCGCTCGTCACTGTTATTACGGTTCGTACAGTAAAATATGTATGAACGACCTTCCGAGGGGAAGCCCCAGGGACACCCCTGGAGGAGGCCGGCCACCATTTAATTGCTTCCCAAGTATTTTATCGTCGGCACTACGACCACAATGAATGGGAAAAGAGACATAGAGAGAGAGAGCACCGAAATCTCGCACACAAACTCACGCGCGCCACTACATCCTGCCTGTTATACATATTATGCCATTAACATTCCACAGACATTGAATGCTGATGAGTAGCAGTTTCACCATCCACCATCTCCGTCCGTCCATTCCCGAGTCCCTTCCAGCACAGGAGGGAGATAACGAATGGTTTCCAAGCCGTGCCAAAAGGTTAGAGATTGAAAATGAAGGAAACCCTAAAAACATTTCACGCGGGTTTAATGGCCAAACAAAACAAGAAAAAAACGAGCCAACGATGCAACCTTCATTTCCGGTGGGACATGGATTGGGCCTTACCCGTGCCAGAGACCCTGGGTCCGGACCGAGCTTCCCGGATAGGGGCCACGGACCGCTTTTCTTTGTACAGGTTTTACCGTTTCGATTACGGCACATTGTGCCGTAAAGCAGGGCGCGCGCGAATTCCATTTTTTTCTCGCAACAACGAACGAAAAACGACCTGGAATCATCACCGGAACGGATCGGCACAGCACGGATCGGATCGGATCGGATCGTAACGGTGCCACAGTTTTATGACTCCGGCAGACCGCCGACCGCAGCAGCAGCGCAGTCCCGCCGGTACGCCGCCTCTGGGAGAGCCCTTGGTACTCCCATGGCATATAAAAGAATAATTTCTTTGCTCCACTCCACCACCACTCCAAACACTCATTCGCATTCGCATCCGGTAGCATCCGCCAACATCGGTGATAATCGGTCGGTGTAGCGTCGATGGATGGTGGAGGTGGCAACATAAAAACCCCAATCCATCTCGCGCGCACACACACACACATACACACACACGCTGCAGTGAAACATAAATTTAACCGCCTTAAAAAGTACTCACTACCGAGTGGTTTTGGGCGAAGACTCCGACTCCGAGATTCCAGCTTGATCCATTCGCACCTCACAGGTGGGATTTGGTTTGGTACATGTTGGCTAAGCAAACGGTTGCGATTGATGATTGCAACGGTTTCAACTCACAGTTGGATATCCATTGCTCAGTAACTGTTTTTTGGGGGCGATTTGAATTCCCAAACCTATCCATTCTAAAGGTTGCTCCTCTTCAGGACAAGGTTCCGGAAAAGGGAACACTTCTGCATTTCTCCTTTGAAAAGTGGTAGCAACAGAAGAAGTGATAAAAGCCGGTAATAATTATGCCTTTATCCCATCACTTGGCTATGGAAATGAAAAAGCACACCCGAGAGAGAGAGGGCGGAAGGGACCATAATCCATCTGCACCTGGCCGGAACACGGCCACGAGTCCTCACGAGCCGAACACAAAACAGTTAATCCTTTTCGTTTTCCTCGTGGCACTCGCCTTTTTAACCTTCATCGTTCAGCGACCAAATCCATAGTGGCAGAACCGAAGAGCGATCATAAATATTGATCGCCTTCACGGTGCCGGCGGATGCGAACCAATAACACCAACATCATCCTCGAAGCGGCCAGGCATGGGATGCTGCCAGGGCGTGCTGTTAACCCTGCCGAAGAAGAGACCACACCTCACAGGTTAATGCTTATACCACGCGATAATGGAGTGCACGAGACGCGTGGTTTTGTGTGCAATGGGGAAGGAACGCGAGCGGGAAAAAAACCCAAAAATAACGGTAAACAACCGTTCCAAGCGTATGTAGCGTTCGATGAAGCTATTATAATGCAAAGAGCGCGTCATCTTCGACCGACGCGTTTTTGGGTTTAAAGTCAATAAAATGAAAGGATTAATTTGGGTTTTACTTTTTTTCGCCTCCCATTTCGTTTCAGACTTCACACAACCGGCACTCCAGAACCGAACCCAGAACAACCGAACCGAATGGCGCACGGAACGGACCGCCGAGCAGGACGGAACGTGTGCATGAAAGTAAGTACCGAAAAGTCCGCGCGGTTTTTAAAGGGAGATAATTGCGAGCACGGAATAAAACCGTCACTGACCGTCGGTAGATTTCACCGAAACGTAACACAAATACTACTCCCTTTACTCATAACCTACCGAGAGACAGAGAGAGAGAACAATGGACGACGGTGTAATGGAATGGCAAATCATGCGGTCTGGGGCACGCTCAACGGAATAATGAAGGTACTCTAAGGGGCTGTCTAGACAAGCTGGAGCATTAGCTCCAGATTGCCGGTGCCGATTGATGGCCGACTACACAATTAGCTACACGATCAATCATGCGTGTACGGGTTACGGGATTTTAGTATGACTAAAATAACTAACAGTTGTTTAGTATAATCACTGCAGTACAACAGCTCATTGAGCATGTCAAGCCGCTAGAGGAACTTGTTAAGGGTTGTTATGGTAAGACGATTCATACAACAACACCAACAGCTGCTCCCACGTGCGTCGTCGCCAGCAAATCGTACCCGGAGTACGGTTGATTGCCGTAAGCACCGTACAAAGCCCGAAAATTGATGCAAACGAAATCCTGCTGTTGTAACACTAGATTTTGCAACATAATTTCGTTGTGTATGTGGTACCGCGTTCGTTGTTCTTGCTTCTCTCGTTCTCTCTGCGCGCCCCGTGTCTGCCGAAGCCCGTTTCCGACAGCGGCAGCATCGGCAGTGGCGCAAATCGAAAACAGAGTAAGAGTTTCTCATGGCAGGCGGAGGTGGTGGTTCTAGTGAGGCGAAAAGGATTTTCTAGGAATATATCAGCATTATGACGGCTTATGCAAACATGGGTCCATCCGCAAGGGAAATCTAACTTGAAAGGTCGATGTTGATTCTGGGCCTTTGGCCGTTGTAATCGCCCTTAGACGCGCGGCAAGCTAACCGGACACACGCTCTTTCATGGCTTTCGTCTGGTTGTCGGTTTTGCCAAAGTGTTTTCCTACATTAAAATAAGCTGAAGTGTATATGGGAAAGATTTATGCGCCATGCCTTTCCACGGAGCGTTGCCATAAACATTATCGATCAGGATCAGTCGCTAGTTGTATCGTTAGAGCTGTCTTGTAGCAATCGAAAGCGGATTGACTTTTCACTGGCATCTCAGTAACCAAGGTTATTGAGTAACGCCGTTCACCGTTTAGCTCGTGTACTTCACTTCTACAGAATTATTGGAAATGAAGCACAGCCAAGAACGAAATCATTTTCCCCTTACAATCATTCTGTAGCTACTCTACTTTGAAAGTCGATCAGCTTCATATGAACGACCGAAAAAATTACCAAAATCGACCACAAAATCGTCACGTACTGTGTCATGGCTATCAGGCGAAGCAGCAGTCGTTTGATACTGAGTTCGGGTCTCAATACGTGTTTCTGCGATACGTGTATCGCGTCCAACGATTGATGCAATAAAACTCTAGTAGCTTTGGTGGAAGCCGTCACCCGGGCCCTTAAATAAAGAAGCCTCGACTTTAATCACCAAATCGCAGAGGATAACAATCAGTTGATAACCGCCTGGCGGACCAACGCACAAGGCTTTTATCGTTTGACCAACGTCATAAACGAATTCCGTTACTTCTGTGTCATCTCGCCCCTGTGCGTGGACATATAAAGAGGCCAATCGATGGTCGATACTACTTCTTTCGCGTGTAGGCTAATACCATGTTGCTCAAGTCGTTGGTAGTGATCACACTGAGCGTCGCGCTCGTGGCAGGAAATCGTAAGTATTGTCTGGTAGCAAAGTCTAGTGTCAGTGCTTTTATACGATTTTTGTTCATAAACAGCGAAGGGCAACCGTATCATCGGTGGATACGATGCCACGGATGGTCAGATCCCGTACCAGGTCTCACTGCAGACACCGGCGAATTTCCACTTCTGCGGAGGATCTATCATCGCTCCACGATGGGTCCTGTCCGCGGCTCACTGTACCATCGGTAGGGCTCCGGCCGCTGTGAACGTGTACGCTGGTAGTGTGTCCCGTGCATCCGGTGGCGTCTATTACAGCACCATGCGGATCGTCAATCATCCCACGTATGATTCCAACACGATCGAGAATGATATCAGCTTGATCGAGACGGTTGAACCGTTCGTGTTCAATGACAATACCCAACCGATCGCTCTCGGTTCCTCCTATATTCTCTCGGGAACTGGGGCAACCATTTCCGGCTGGGGTCGTACTAACGTAAGACCGAACGTAAATTCCCTTTTGCAGCAAAAGTCTTATGTTCTCCATTTCTTCGTTCATCTCTTTAGACGATGGATAATGACGTGACTGAGGTACCTGATATTATGCAATGGATGACGGCCAACATTCTGACGATGGAAGAGTGCCGCGCGGAGCGTCCCGGATCGAACAACATCTTTGACAATGTCATGTGTGTTTCGAGTCCGTCCGGTCAAGGTGCATGCTCAGGAGACTCTGGAGGTCCTCTGGTGTACGATGGTGAAGTGCACGGTATTGCATCCTTCGTGCG
>NC_064874.1:40094402-40121902 GCF_943734745.1 Anopheles darlingi
ACACATTACAAGCGCGCCGGAAGTCGGAAAATGATGAACGGAAATTGTTTACATCCCTTCGTGCTCCCCGATAGACACACACACACACACATGTGGAAGGACCGGAAGAGATTTTGCACAAAACCGAAACCGAAATGTCGGTTTTTTATTCCCCTTTCAAACCGAGTCTCTGCATATTGGAGCGCCAACGCCATGATGCGGATTGTGGTTCCCCTACCCCACCCCGGGGGCGGTAGAAACGGAAGTGCTCCTCGAACGCGCGAAGAGATTAGATGTTGAAAAGCTACCCGGTCCCTGGGTTGGGAAGGTGGATTGACGGTGACCACTGACCCTTTTCAAAAGGGAAGATTTCCTTGGAAAGGAATTATTGAACCTGGACCGGTGGAGCCTCTGGACTGGATTATCTTTACACGGTACGTCGTAACCGGTATGGGAAAACCCTCGATTGGGGGGCAAAGAAGATTAGTGCACACGGTGGTAATCCCTCGCCTTCTCGGCGATAGGAACGGTAATTGAAGTGCAATCAATTGGCAATCGAAAGATTGCGATGAAATGGGATGCCTTATAATTACAGAACGCCCGACCATGACACCATCGGGTTTGTTGACGGGTTTAATCCGCATTTCATGCTACGGCTTTGCAATCGAATCCGTTCCGTGTTCCGCCACCGTAACACCGACCCCTCTCACCGGAAGGTGACAAAAGTCGTCATAAATCGTATCATTTAATGGAGTTTACGCTCGTAGCCTGTTCGCGTCCAAGATAGCAACGGTGAACTCGAAACGCGCGCGACACGACGATAAGATTCGCGCCCTAAAGTGAAAGCATAAAATTAAAAACTTCCAACTTGAGCGTTAAGTACAACATTAAACGCGTAATCGGTAGCGAAATGGCCAGCCATAAAAGCCCTGCACAGGCCAAACGCGGTTTGTCGCTAGACACAGATTGTCCGCCCCCCTCCCCACCAAGGGAGTTTACTATTACTCAAGTGGTGCTCGTCTCCTAATTAACAACTCTATTTAGACAGCATCAGCACAGCGGACAAACGGGACACCACCCAGAGGCAAGAGGAGTAAACAAATACCTGCACCAGGGAAGGGAGCAGGTAGGCCCCGGTCTGACCCCCGGGGGTAGAGGTCACTTTATTCAAATTCTGTCTATCTAGCATCACTTAACGAAATGAGCATCGTTCCGGGGGCACTCGTTATCACCACTGAGAACTGCTGCTGCTGCTGCTGCTGCTAGCCTCCTCCCAGAGGGGTAGCATATTTGACGAAAAGCTGTTATCAAATTGGACCGTTGCTTCGGCCGCAACCAGCTTCGTAAAGGCTTGACCGTACCATCCGCGTGGTGTTGGTGCTGGTGATGCTGGTGTTGGTCCGTCGACAGACATGACACGACGACGACGACGACGACGGGGCACACCATCATCGCATCACGTCGCAATATCGCGATCCCCGTTTTACGATGCAATCGATTCGGATTACCCCCTACACATACACATACGCAGGCACCGGTCAATCGGCGGTTTCAGTGCTCCCTGGTGGTGGCCTTCCCTGTCTGGCTTAGGAAGAAGCAGTAAATGCCGCTACATTTTGCAACGGCACCGGTACGGTGGTGGTCGGTACCGTTATCTGCCACTAACGAGTACCACAGGATGGCCAGCGCGGGGCTGGCTAAGCGTCGCGATGACCCCGACAACCACATCCAGCGCACTGTTTGTCCCAACATATTGACAACCCCACAACCCAAACGGTCGCCAATGCGTAAACACATATTGGCTTTTAAAATCGGTTGGGGTTTTGCTGGTTTGGCCGCATTACCGACGCACTCTCTCTCTCTCTCGCTCCACCTCCCACCTTTTTATGGGTAATCACGAACCGAGATGGTGTGGCAAACGGCCACACCGCGATCGATAGCTGATTGGACGGGATTTTAAAAGCCGCGCGCGCGATTCCTGTTAATACCACCATTTTGTGTGTTGGCTGGCCGGCTGGCAGCTGGCTGCATTATTGCATCGTTATCGCGGGGTCGTGATCGTAGTGAGGTGTATAAATTTATCGCGCTAAAATGGCGATTTATAGTGGCTATTTCGAGTGGAAATACACGCCAGTAAAATGTTTCTTCAAGCGTCACATGCAGCTACACACGGATGGAATTGGATGGATGTTGGGCCAATTTGCTACGGAGAAAAAAAAAACAGTGTCGTTAGTTGAAACCAGAACATAGCTACATTTGAAACGAAGAAGAAATACATACTTCAAAAACAAGCAGCAGCATCAGCAACAGCAGCGGGCGTATGCAGAGAGAGTGTATCACAATCTATCATCTGGCTGGCTGGCTGGCGGGCTAGCGGGCTAAACTTTGCATTGCGAGGTTGCGAGCCGAAATCTTGGTTCCCCCTGGTACGCTGGCGGGTTGCCTTGGAGGGGGGCATTACTTCGTTACAGAAACTTAGATGAGCTTACGTAAAAGTTGGTCTCCTCCGTGCAACGTGATTCCTGGTCGCCGGTCTGTCTGCATAGCGCGCGCGACAGACGTGCGAGCACCTTCTTCCTTTTCCTCTCCGGGAGAGGAGTTCGGAGTTGCCGTCGTTTTCGAAGAAATGTTGCTGCAAAAAGCCACCACCACAAACCGCACACCACCACCCGACACACACACAGTTCCTTCCTTCCTGCTGGAAACGGCTTAACTGTACTTCCGCTGAAGCCGGAGCAAGGAGTTGCATTGTAGATGCCAGCGTAGAGGCTTGAGCGGAACTGCACACAAGTAGATACAACACACTTCACCTCAAGTGGCCCTCGCACTGTAAGTTTCCGTCCACTGCAAAACGCAGTGGATGCGAGCTGCAGCGCGAGCGAGAGAGGGAAAAACAATATTGATTTCCCTTCGCGGAATGAGCGGAAGTTGAGAGCTTAGTGGAAAACCCCGAAGACTGGCGCTGGGTGGTAAGTTGGAGACCAAAAACCAAGTCATCCCCATCCCATCATAAATCAGCTCATTATGAACGCTCCTCGCGCTTCTCGCGTAGCCGCTACAGGCTACGTGGGAGAAGGTGTTGCCAGTAGCCAGTCAAACACACATAATTTGAGCAAATGAAGACAAATGATGATGCGGCTGCGGCTGCTACTAAAGAATCACGACCGACGCGATCTCCCTCTTACCGCCAACCATAGACGCCAACCAGTTCTATTCGTATTCGCCAAACATAATCCATCCATCAGCCGCTAGTCAGCATGCAGAACGAAACGAACGAAGCGACGAAGGCCGCGTCTCCGACTGGCATTAGGATTGAAGCTGAGATTATGCAAATTAGGCAGGCTGCCTGACTTTTGCGACAGATTCCGACTGCTGGTGGTGGCGGTGACGGTGACGATGGTGCTTAAGAAACCTACCCCGAGGCGTAGTTTGCGATGTGATCCGTTCCGATTCAGATCGCACTCCCGGCGCCCAGCACTCGCGAACCATTATTATCTAATTTATCAACCACCATTTGTCAGGAAAGGAGTTCCGTTCCGGGGGGATGGGCACAAATTGACACACTGCTCGACGTTCGTTGCTGTTTCAATAATGAATCAGTTCGTAGCATCATCACCACCCCAACGCACCATGGTACTGGTTAATCATAATCCGGCTTCAACATGCCCGGTCCTAGGCTAGTCGATCTTTTGCGATATCTTTTATCGCATCCAGTACTAACAGCAGCAGCAGAAGATTAGTTCCCCGGCAACCTACAGGAACCTTCCTCATTCCGCGGCTCCTGTCGTCAATAAATCGAACAGCGAAACAGCAATCAAATATTAATGGGATTACACCGAGCAGCTATCGGGGCGGGAGAGCCGGACCGGAGCCCCATTCGCTCGCAGCCGGTCCCGGACCGGAGGCCAGGCTTCACTCCGGCGGCTGGTCGCGCGTTGATGCTAGACGATAAAATAATTTCATCATTTATTATTTATCGCGGGGGCACGGTTCTGCGCCCGTACCATCGAAACGTGCCGTGACTGCTTAGCACGCCCCCCCCCCCCCCGGTGGGAGGGGGATGATCGGAAGGGAGGTCTCGGGTGTTGGCCCCATGAGAAAAACCCAGGGTGAAAAATAATAAAAAAAATACACATCCTCCCGATAAGCAGCCGTCCAAGCCTATCAGGACGTCATATCACTCACGGCGCAGAAGCATGTGTGTGTGCATGGAGAGGGCGGGAGGTTAAAGCGATAAGTTCTCATAAGATTATCGGCGCGCAATTGTGTACGCGTTAAAATGCCACCATGCAAGCCCCCGCCAACGGAACACCGTTGTTGGGAAAAGCACGGAGGAACGCTGGCTGGTCGGTGCGCTGATATCTTCATTACAGTCCGTGCTACAGTCAATTTGCCATCATTTCTGCTATCAGTACCGGGGATGACAACATGCGCTGAAGATTGTCGATTACTTGCAGCAATGTGTTCATAAATTTATTCCATTAGCCTGCTTAGCTCTTGCCGAGAAGCAAATAATGGGAACGTATTACCAGGGACATACTTTGATTTGCGGACTCTCCCTGGAGATGCAGCGGTGCTGCGGTGCTTGCAGAGACTGCTACGATACTGTCGCGAAATAAAGCACGAGAAATCAAAACAAATGTTTACTTTGTCACGCTAATGAACTCTGCACAGCGGTCTCCATTCCAACGTTATCGAAAACCATTATGAATCAACCAATCAACCAACCGGAGGGTCGCTTCGTCACTTCCATGAGCACACACAAAAATTGGAAAGCCCCAACAGAAAAAGAGATCAAGATCGATGACAAAGGAAAGGAGTAAAAAAGGGACTGGGCTCGGCTCGGTGCATCAATCAATCTGGAAATTTGATTTTTGGTTATTCGACTTCGACCCCGGTCTCACGGAACACGGAAAAACACTCATCGCAGCAAACCTCGACGCGTGCCACAGACATCGACGTCGTTCATCAACTGTTGACGCACAGCGTGCCATGTGGGGCCGTGCCGTTGATTTTGATTTTACCGTTTTGCCTTGCTTCGCTCGCCTAAATTATCATAAAATTTCCATAAATGACCATCAGGCCCGGAGGGGTTAGGAAGTGATTGAGCTCGGAACCAACCGGAACCCCGTAGGTCAGGTTAGTCCCCGGGAGACTAGCTAGCGTGCGATCCGCTACTCGAGAACCTGCTGACAGTGTAATCGTCCTAAAGCGGAGTGGAACTTTCCGCACCGCCAAAGAAAAGGTCGTCTATGGTACGAGATCACGAGACTGGTCCAGGGTTTTTAATCGCCATCAAAGCACTGGTGACTACGACGACGACGCCGACGACGACGACCGTTTGGGACTCGTCGCTTGTGAGCCTCGTCGGTTGGTCTCACCATGGACTCAACGCCACAACGATTCACAGACGAGAGTATGGACAAAAAAACAACCGGTGGCTTCCGGAAACCATTTTTCAACCGACGACGGTTGCGAACCGATTGTGAAGCGAGATTTATCTCCTGCTTCAGCAGCGTCCGTTCACCTCTACCACAGGATGGGTGAGACGGAGAAGCGGCCTTCGTCCTCGTCGTGTGCAGCACATGAGTCGAATGTTGAAATATGGCGCAATTGAGCGACGAGCGCGAGTGGATTTCACCGAAAACCCAATCAATCAACCTGAAAGGATGGTGGACGGAGGGAGTCAGACTAGCTGACGTACTCTGCCGACAGACAGACGGTTAGACAGCCAATCGACCAATTCAGTAAGCACCTGTGCACCTGACCTGTGTGTGTGTGTTCCGGTTTGTGAGTGGCCAATAGCCGTAGAAGCTTTTTGTAGCAACAGACATTCGAACGTTGTTTCGAACTTCCCCTGAGGGTCAGTCAGGGAGCGAGATCGAATCGAATGACAAACAACAATCTGGCCAACCTGATACTCCTCCTCCTCCTCCCCCATCTTGAGCCTCTTTCCCCGCTAAACCGTCAGCTTATCAAAGTTAAGGTTTAGAGAGATACTGTAAGAGAGGTGACTTCTAACTGGCTCGGCACTCCTCCCGTTTAATTACACCGTTGGGAACTGATTCCTCACGTTCGGTTCGTTCGTTCGACTCGAGGCAAAAGACCAGAAAGGAACGCAGGAAACGTCCAGTACGAGGCAACGAGCTGTGGTTGCAACCAGTGCGTCGAGTCTCCTTCCAGGGCCACTTTCCCATCTGCAGAGATGCAACTTTGTGTAGCTGACACGGAATCACCGAAAGGTACTGAAACCGGTACCACAAAAGGATGACTCCTTCATCGCTTCCAGCAGCAGCTGTCAGCATGCAGCGAACGGCACGGCTCTCCTAATGCTCTTTAAAGGATGGAACCCACTGCTCCTGGGTGTGGCTCTCTCACTCGTCCGGTCTGCCCTTCTGTCCTACCGTTCTCCATCGCAAAAGTGGTCTCTGCTGTCTCCTTCATAATCTCTGCAGGTGACTTTGCATCTCGTTAAAACCGAAGAGCCGCACTGAGCTATTAGCATGGGTGTTTTATCGTGGGAGAGCTCGTTCGCAGCAGCATGGATTGCGCATTAAAGTTTGCGATGCTGGAGCTGGGAGAAGGAACTTCTCGCAACGCAACGATTACCCTTTTCGAGCCGGGTTGCTGAAAGTTGAACATTTGCTTCACCAACGCCACGTCAGAGGACGATGAGAAATTAAGAGCAACACGCTAATCGCTCGCTCGCCCTCGCTAATCATTCTATTTATATCCATTAATTTGTGGGAAAAATGCTATTAGTAAAATTAATGCACGAGTTCACTTACTGCACCAATATCGCGCGCTCCATATCGTCGTCTTGGCCTACTTGGCCTGCCACAGAACACAGGATTTATTTGTCTGTTTCAAAATGGATGAAAATTTATTCCACTTCTGCCCGAGGGCATTAATCTACTTACAGTACAGTATACAGGAATGATTTGTCCCGTGTGAGTCCGTGTGAGTCCGTGTGTGCGTTTTCCAAATCACAATTCCACTACCCTAGGCCAGGACTAACACAGCCATATCGCACACACGCACACACAGACACGTGCACAGCGTGCTGGGATGTCTAACAATGTACAATCCCACCGTGTGCGTGTTACAATGGCCACAACATACCGACGAGGACCACAACGGGGACGACGACGACGACGACAACACCCCCTGACTAGTCCTGTCCCCACTCGACGACTACCCCCTAGAGGGGAAGGAAAGCAGCAACGCGGCGCCATCAATTTCGCATTTCACATTTCACAACGACCCCGCTACTGCTGCTACTGCTGGTGCCGCTGCTACTACCGTGTCCCGCTGGCACGACACATTTATCTGACAGCTAAATCTGTCACAACGAAGCCTGTCCCAACTGGCCAACCGACCGACCGACCGACCGACCAACCTCTGCCCAGTGGGTGGCTGCAGGTATTGCGGAAATGACCGGAGTATGTTTAGTTCAGTAGGTTTTGGTGTTGTAGCCTCCCTATCCGGAGGTAACCGTTTAAATATTGGCCTCCCACAGCGGTGCTGAACATAACCCGTTGACCAAGCCAGGCGGCAGCTAAGTCTGGTCGCCGTGCCCTGGTTAGCTTTAAACTGAAACCTTATCCCCGGGGGTGTCCGCTGGCACCATAAATGGCTTAATTAATATTCGAGAACGGTTTTTTTTTGCTTGCTGTCACTAGCTCCATGCATGGCGGTTACACTTGGTGCTCTAGGTTCCTCTGGTGCATGTCAGTTGCATGCAATTCGAAAAGCGGTTGGTCGTCGGTCTCTAGGCAACGTCGTACAAACCATGGTTTCCTGTGTAGCACATGCCCATCATCCATGAATGAAAGTATCGCCATCATCGAGCAGGTGTGCTGCAGGTATGAAAAGCTGAGAAATGAAAGATTTAAAACGATTTGACTCGCTTGGCACTGGCGTGAGTGAGTGAGTACCAGTAAAATGGCGCCATGGCTTCACTCGAGACCCAAATCTCTATCCCGGAAGGTGTGTGTGATAATTCAATCATTCTAAACCATGCGCTGCCCCATTTTTACGCCAAATTACTGTATCACTCCGGTGCTCAGTACAGCACAGATCCAACGGGGTGTTTCTCTGTCGCTCTTTCTCTCGGGGGGATCGTTTCTTTGCTTTCGTTTTTTAGGGGCCCTTTCCTCACCCACCACCACCGGCGGGCGAGGTGGGTAAATTATGCATGCAATAACGAAACTCATCCGTAACGCGGGCGCGCGCACACTCCACACTCGCGCACTCTCGCTTACGTATTCATGATCGTTTACATGCTTACATTCCGGGCCGCTCAACGGGTGCACAGGGTGGGCCCATGAGGATGGCGCTGCTGGGTGGCGCATCCACAGGAAATGCGGAAAAGCTAATAATGTATGTAAAACGACCAGGAACGTCGCGCGAAGGGACAGGTTACCGGGTTTTGGGGGAAAAATAAAGTACAACACACACACACAGACAGGTATGGGAAGACGAAAAGAAAGATGAGCGCGCAACGGTAGCGACGGTTTTTTTCATCCATCAACAACCCGTAAACAACGACAATGACGTCGTGGACGCGTACGCGTGGCGAGAGAACTGAGGAGTAAATCAGAGCAAGGTGCGCCATCATCCGCTCGGGCCGTCGAGACAAAACGGATGTAAAACGAAATTGCATGTTGATGAGGAACCAGTATTTCATTCTGCAATCATTCAGTTCCGTCCGCTCAATCTGCCCGCCCGCCGTCTCGTGGTCCGCGAGGAATGCCTGGGATTAAACAAATTTGATTACATTCTCGAATGAACTCTCGATTGGTTGGCAGAGCTTCCGAGCTAAACTTTGTTTTCAAAAACGAAGGACTGAAAATAGAATTAGGACGCCTACTGGCCTTCTCTTACTGGAATCCGCATTGAAATCGATAGCTCTGCATGCACTCCGGGACTCCGGGAAGCAATCAAACTTACTGCATCAGAGAAGAACCCCGAAGTTACTTCCGGTGGTGCCCGTGCCCTTTTGAGCACTGTTTGCATGTTTGTGCAGCAGCAACTAACTAACGACCTTCGCCGGAATAAGGACACAAATCAAACAGTAAGTCGTAACTGGAGGTTACCGGACGGGCACGTTATTGATGCGGCAGGGAAAACATTGTATCAAAAACATAACTCTGCTCGCCAACCACCACCATAGCCTTTTTATCATCACCATCATCATCAACATTATCATCACCCATCAAAGGGCAAAGGCATTTCATTTCGTTAATTACATTTTCCTGGCATATCGACCGGAATGCCCGGCTTCGATTCAATGCGAAGGAATTCTATGCCAATCTTCGGCGCTCCCGGGATACACTTTTACAGAAAGTTGGGCCAAAGTTCGGGCTTATTCTAGAACGCCTGGAATACTGCCGAAGACTGTAGAAAACTTGAAAACTATTCCAAGTCGAAGAATGATGGCCGAAGGAATACACATTAAAGTGAAGAAATGCAACAAACTTTTCTCGCCTCGTTGCTTGCACTGCGCACACACAGCCACACACACACACAGCGACAGGCCGGCGCGATAAGCATCGAAGTAGCTATTGGTGTGCCTCGGTCGGTTTTTCTGGTCGGCTTCTTCGCTTCAGCAAACAGCAATATGACTTCTGGTTCGCAATGACACGGCACAACGCCCATTCGACGGGGTTATATATTATGGGTATGCCATGGCAGTGCACCATGTCGGTTGGCCTTTGCGTGCGCGCGAAATATTTGCACAAAGTTGCTGCCACCCTTTGTCTCTGCCCCCTATTTCCGGACTCCGGGATCGGGAACGGTGGTAGCTGTAACTCCGGTGTTCAAACTTCCAGCAAAAGAGGATGAACTGGTACACAATGGGCGGAACAACATACAATAGACGGGTGACCGTAAACACCGTGGCCGTGTGTGCGGTTGCGGTGCAATTCCGTGCATAATGCAAAAGACCTCCACACCTGGTGTTTGCTTGTTTGTCTTACTCACTACGGCGCAAAGGCGCAAGCACTTGCGCGCCTCTGTGTACCGACCACCCAACCAACAACTAGTGCACAGTGTTTGATGTTTGATCAAACAGTCCAACTACTGGAATGACTTCGTTCCACACACTTCCTCTTTCGCCAGCTTCTCGCTATGTTTTCTGCACGTGGTGCACCAACGATTGATGGGTGTGATTGACGGTGAAGCGTAATCGCGTGAAAAACATTACTTTAAATCGTGGTGCCACGGGAGTTCAGTTTGTGGTACTAGCTTATCATTTAATGATATTGTTTCATCGGGGCCCTTCCCTTTACAACCTAGAGACAATACGAACGCTTGGTTTAAGGGGGGGGACTAAGATATTTAACTATCTTTATTTATATTTTCTTTTTACATTCTTCCATGTATGGTAATCCTTTCAAGAGTATTGTGTAAAACTGTACGCTCAATCGAAGTAACACTGTAAAAGATATTGGTTTTTTGAAAACCGCCTTTCATACATGGCTCAATGCAACTCGCTACTTTCAAGCGGATTGCCCAAAACCTACGTAGCATCAAAACTAGTAAACGGATTGATTTGGAATTTTAAACACTTAATCTGTGCATTATTTGCTAAGTAGCCTCATTGAGTTTTCAAAAAAAAAAAATTATTTGTTTGATTACTTAAAATTTGTTTTTTGAGACAAAATCGTAAAAAGCATCACTATTATAAAGCTACATCACTATTATAAAGCATCACTATTTAGAAAGCTATCAAAAATCGAAAACTTGAAAATTCCACAAAAAAATCGACGGGACTACCTGGATAACCTTATAATCGAACAAAAGAATAGTTATTGGCATATTTTTAATAGTCTTATGGACTGTCTTATGGTAAAAAATAGTCTTATGGGAAAAATAGTCTTATGGGATCTATCTATATCTTTAATAGTCTTATGGGAAAAAATGTGCAATGTTGTATAGACAATTCTTTTCTCAAATCTGATGCCATAGACATACTTTTCTTTTCCAAAGTACAACCAAATTTTCTTCAAAAGTATTTGATGGCTTTTATAAAAAAAAAACACAGGAAGATAGTTTTCTAAATCGACATCTTCCAAAATGAGTCATTTTTTGGCCCGAGCTAAACTTAGTCCCACCCGTTAAAAACAGAAGAGAACAGAACCGTCGTGCGACATTTGCCAGTTACATAAGGGGTGATGTAACTTGCATGCAGCCGGTTACTCAACGATGACAAATCGGTTGAGACCGGTCAGGAACGGACCGTTTTTTTTTTTGTTAAAGCAAAACAAAAACAAAAACCCCTAGAAAAGTTTCTGCTGTCCCGTTTGCCTTACAACATTCTTGCAACTATAGTTATGGCACTTCTACCTTAAAACAATCACTCTGATGTGCTCCGATGAGTAGTACGCGGGACAGCAAAAAAGGGACAGACACAACCAGGCGTATGCACCGCGGGGATTGGAAGACCAAACCGCAGGAAAAGCATCTCGAACAACGCAGTCCCCCACCCCTCCGCAACACATATGCTACGAAACTACGAAGAATTTTAATTATTTTAGTTCCATTCTTTAGTTCCCGGCTCGAAACCATCGGTTGGTCCCCCGGGAAAGGGGCATACGGATTAGTGACGGTACATTGGGCGAGTGCAGAAGTGACGACATGAAAAAGCGTGATGCCCCCCCCCCTCCCCCTCCTTGTTGGCGTGAGATGGTGTGCCGTAAAAAAAGCCCTCATCCGCCCATCCTTTTATCACAAAAAGATAACCCACCCCTGTGCTCGGTCGGCGGCCGGGGCGTGGTTCGCATAAAAGCCAGAATAAAGTTGCAACTTCAGTTTGTGTGCTTCTGTGTGTGAGTGTGTGTTATTGTGATTGCATGGAAGGCATTCCTCATCCGAACATCCGCCGCACCGGTGGTCCGGCTGTTACACATTCCTCTCATTCGCTCACTTTATGCGATAAGAGGGGGGGGAAGGGGCTCTGTGTCCAGTGATGTCCGTTTAGCTGCTGGCCCATATAGTAGCAGCACAGCACTCCACGGAGCGGTTCCACGGAGTACCGTGACAGCACGACCCTCAAACGAACGTGGAACGACGAGATCACCCAAATTGAATGGTCCGAACTGGTCTCGGAATGAGTCTCATTTTATCATACCGTACCACACACACACACACACTCCACTTCGGTCCCAATTTGGTAGTCTCGCTCACTCGCACTGACGAGTTAATCTTCACAACCCTCCGCGTCTTCATTCAAACCAACCAAACCCAAAACCATGCGAAAGCCTCGATCCTCTACTGGCTGGCTGGCTGGCTGGCTGGCTGGTTGGCTGACCAGACGCTCTGTGTGTGCTCTCTTGGCTTTTGTCATTCGCCCAGAACTTTCGGGATGGCTTTTTTTATGCGCCGGACATAAGGTTTTTAGTGTTAAGTGCTGTGTAGCGTGGGGCGAACCCGTTGAACCAGCGGTGAGATGGTCCACCCCGGGGGGGGCACTCTGTTTGTTAAAGACTTTCACCATGACCCAACACATGGGAGGGCTGCGAGAGGTTGGTCAGGTCAGGCCAGCAGGAATTTCGGGCACGTTGCTTGCACCACCGTAAGAAGTTGTTAAACGTTAGGCAAACAATTTAATTAATTTGTTGCACACAGTTTACGAGTTACTACGTTCCCCATTGCCATTGCAACCAAAGTGAGAGGCGGTCCGGTGTTCTCTCTTTCTCTCTCTCCTCTCTCTCTCTCTCTCTGTTTACAACTTGCACACGCTCTAGATTGGCTAGAGAACGGAGCGAATAAAATGGAAACAGTATTTTCATCATGAGCTGACAATGGATTATTACCGGTCATAAATGGAGGGAACGCATTAGCCATCGCCATCGGCTGTCGTGTGTCGAGGATTCGGTTAATCCCCCGCCAATGCACCAGTCAGGTTCGACAACGTTCACTGAAATTGAATTATCTGCTAATGATCATTTCATTCCGTCATTATACGAAATCCCCAGCGCAAGGATCCGCTATCCGCTTCTCCCCTCTATTATGGCGTTCGCCCGACGGCCAGATGGTGGTGCAGCTGCACAATTGCATCAACAGACGGTGCTCGCGAACGGGTGGCTCTGGTCCTGCACGTGCAGCCATACCACCGTACGGTGTGTCGTCGTTACCAAGGGTTTTTCCATAAGCGCCTTGGATTATATCGTCAGCTGCTGCTGCTGCTTCTACAGACACGGCGTTGCATTTGCAACCGAAAATCCCGGCTAACCAGACCGAAATGAGTGTTTCCCAAGGGCTTCGTTAGTGTGCCAGCTTCGGTGTAAGCTTTCGAGTGAATGTGGACTGCATTGTGATCCCCGAAAGCACATGCTCTCTGTCGAATGTCGAAGGGCCCACCGGGGATATTGAGTTTGTAAATTTCATTTCTTATTGTAAAAGTTGTAAATTTTGTACATCGTTGATATATAAAAAGTAGTGGCATGAATTTCAAAAGTTTAATACGCAAGTTAGAAATATTAAACGGTCGAAATGGAAAACGCAAACCAACGCGAACAAATGAATCCGGTAAACCAGAATGCAAATTTCAACGAGATACTAAACTGCAGTCACTGCTCCGAACTACGGCTACCGCATTTTTGTGCTGCTTTTGTTGCCAATAGACTTATTGCTTCTCTACCCACCAACTGGACACTCAACCGGGACATAGCTCATCGAAAAAAAATATATAAACGAATGCTAAAATCATGTGAAAACTCATGTTGAGGACCACCACTACAAAAAACCAGGCGGGCATTTTGGTGCCTTTAGCAGCGCTTCGGCCTGTCTCGGCCCTCCTGGTGCCTTTTGCCGCCTCGAAACCAGCCATCATTCGTATTCGGTCGTATGATATGAATGATGTTTTAAGGGATTTCAATATTTTTGTTCGCCCCAGAAGAAGCAAAAAAAAAAACACGACCAAAATGAACAAAGTTGAGTCCGGTGCCGAATCACTGACTTCTCTTAAATTTTCCGGATGCCACAGCTGCACATGCATGGGGAGTTTTGGGCATTTTTCAAAATTTTCCCACTGGCCACGGGACAGAGAACCCCGTGCTTCGTGGTGCATCGATAAAGTTGGAGTGATGAGCCGTTTTGTGCGTTTGTTTGAATGTATTTTTAAGCACCGTTCAAACGTACGCGAATGACGCAGCTTTTCATTCCTGTCCGCTATTGAAATCCCCTTGCGGCCAGTCAGCCGAATTCTCTCTGGTTATTGATGCACGAAAAAAAAGGATAAATCATCCGGCTAGATATCCGGCTAGATTACAGACGAGCTCTGCCCGGGCCCGGCTGCTCGGCTGCAGTTTTTGTGCATGGATGGACAATTGCCACTTTTCCCGAAAAGAAAATGTTAAATGCTTTCACCAACGGATAATGGCGCAAATGATGGAATCGGCTCCGGCAAAGATCCCGAGATCCCGGGACCAAGAAGTGTGCTTTCCACTAGGCACACAAAAACTTTACTAACTGCATTCCATGGCAGGCCCGGTGGGGAGTGATTCGGCGCTATGATAACGAGATTTTAGCGAGATCCTCACTCACTCACTCACCGCTGACGTAATGTTATCATCAGTATGCAGTAACTCTTGGTACCAATGAGTTGTGCATCAGCAGTTGGCGAGCAGAGAATGCTACACAGAACGGTCCAGCAGTAGCTGTAGCTGAATCATGATCACCACGATCAGCAGCAGCAGCAGCTTCAGCGGGACGTAAAATGAGGGTGAAATTAAAAGCTCATTATGGAGTAGCCATGTCCCATGGCGGGTGTGAGGTTGCCCCGCTAACCTTGAGATGCCCGAGTCCTCGAGAGGCTGCTCCATTTTTCAACGGCGAGCCAATACTATAAAGTGATCGAAACCGAGAGGAAAAGGAAGCAGCTCTAATCGATAGCACTACTTTCCGTGGCTACTAGATTCGCTGTCCTTTCGTGTTCTTCATTTCCATTCAAGTCGATTGCATTTTTATGTCCGTTAGCGAACCGAATCGACGCAATCAATCGTAATCCTCTTGAATCGTGGCGATGCGCCGCGGCAGAGTGTTCATGCGATGGCGAGCATCATCGCTAGAATGCACTTGATAGAGTTTGATACTAATGCGAGTTTGAAGGACACAGAAGAGAGAATGCTTTTTGCCTTGATCCAGGCGTTATGCATTGTGCCTGATATGCCTCACTCGAGAGCTACACTATCGTGTAGAGCTACGAAATGAACTCCAGGAAATTACATTTCCAAAAGTTTCAATACCCAATCCCATTCGCTACCTATCGTTCAGGTTCAGGTTCCGGTTTTACACCTGCTACCTGCAGGTATCCGGTAACATTGCCCAAATTCCCGTATCCCACTTTCCAATGCAAATGCAATCGAGCGACGACGACGGGTACACTGTGCGGACGTGTGCGAGTGGAACGATACGATTGGAAAATTAAATACGACATCCACACACACACACATGCCGCGATTTGGTGCAACCGGAACCATATCGAAGGGGCCAGCGTCACTCCGTCGTCCCGAGGATTGCTCAAATGGTAGCCACATCACCGTGCAGCAGCAGCAGCGGCAGCAGTGATCGTATCGATCGATTGGCACCCGGTGGCCAAGTGAACTCGTTAATCTTCTTTTTCGTTTTTGCCTGTTTTCGCAGCTAAAAACCACACCGCTGAAGGTTGACACCAGCTCGCTAACTAGCTTACTGACACTAGGTACAACGAGGGTTTTTTTTTTCCTTTTTTCTGCTTGATGAGACTTCACCACGCTTCGCGTCACCACCACCAGCAGCAGCAGCAGAATGAGGAACTAGTGAGGAAACAGTCGCGTCGGGCGCGATTCCGGGACCATGGCCACCCGGCCATCACACTAAATGCCCGAAATGGTGGGCCAATTTTCCGGCATGTCGCTTTCTGATTTGACAACTTTTGCGCCGAAGCCGAAACCTGGCTTCGTTCAGGATCGTTCGGATCGTTTGGCACGCACGCGAGCACGGAGCATACAATGTTGCGCCATTTCGCTTGCCAGGGTGTGTGTGTGTGTAGGACAAAAGTTTGGTCCTCGTGCTCGTTGGAGTGTCCCCCATTTCCCCGCATCTCCGGTGAAGAAGAGTTTAAATTTGGCATGTCAAGCCATAGCACCGGCGGCCGCCATCATGACCGTGACGTGTCGCATTTCGCATGATACTGTCATCCAGCCGTGCAGCTCGGATTCTCGGATTCCGCAACAGTGGTCGCCATGTGACACCGATTGGGATTACGTGTGGGACTGTCCCCCCCCCCCCCCCCCCTTTGCTCTCTCTTTCTCTATTTCTATCTCTATCTCTCCCTCTTTGTGTGCACTCCTTAACTGAATTGGTGCTCAAGGTCACGGCTCGTCTCGCACGTGTTTGACTTCTTCTCCTCTCTCCAGCTCTTGATTCCCCCACCAGCTGTTAGCTGAGATTGCTGCTCTCGAGATTGCTTGTCACACCGGACCGGCCAGGGGGACGATTCGAGGGACACCAGCACGGGAGTACGGTATCGATTGCAGTCTCGTTACGGTCCAGTCGGTCGCTCGCAGTTGCTCGCAGTTGCCTCTCGGGGCAGAGTTTGGTGTTTGCAAATCGACGCGACGAGCAATTGATTGCATCCGATAGTGCACTTGCGCTGCTAGTCGCCCGGTATCGAGCGTGAGCTTGTGGCGCGCGGATGCAATTTATGACAACCAGTGAGCCAGCCGGCCAGCAGCTGGCCATTATTATTGCCGATACCGATATCAATTTCATTCTCGCTCAAAATATAAACTTTGCCAGCAGCTGCCAGCCATTTATCATTTATATTCTCCCTTCTACGATTAGTGGTTTCACAAGAGCAAGGGTGGTTTTTGGAAATTTTCCACCGAAGTGTGTATTAACAATTGAACGAAATATATTAGAATTGCATGGCATTTTATGGAAACCCGAAATACATTAGAAACATCTTTTGCAAAACGGCGCGAAAAGCGAAAAACAGAACCGTGCTGCCTGTCACCGTTACCTGATGTTGTCCTCTTGTCTCGAAAGTCGAGAGAGAGAGAGAAAAGTACCTAACATTTTAATGAAATGTAAATATTGATCCCACATTATATTTGCGCTGCGAATGAGCATATTCAGTTTTGTTTGCACAATTGAAAAGCGACACACGGCGCCATGCATGGCATGGCATGCCACGATGTGAGCTCCGTTCTTTCTACTTCCATCTACCATCATTTCGGTTCCTTTCGCCGAACGAGTTTTAATTTCGAATTGCGTAACGCCAGTGGAGAGTGAGAATCAATTTTTTTAAAGCAACAAAGCAAACACCCATCCAAGGAGTCATTTCGGGCGAAGGACCTTCTGGAGTGTCTTAGTGAATGTTGGAAATGGTGGTGACGAATTGGGTGGTCCTAAAGCAATGAGACGATTACAGCAAATCGGAGGCAATGCGCCTCTTAGCGAAGCTTTTGGGCAAACATCTTCAACCAAACTGTCGATGGCAAAGACACGTCCCACCATCGAACCATCCGAATCCTGTTTCCGGTTGTACACTCTGTGTTCGTTATGAAAAGAAAAGAAAAAACTGGGCTAAGATATATTATTCATCTGCCCACTGCTGCTCTGCTGACGTATGTACCATCGTTGTTGGTGCGTTGAACGGATGACGAATTCCCGAGAAATCTGATGTCAGTTCACTCACCCACCCACCGACTGAGCAACCGTCTCCTTCTTTAATGCCTCCCGCTGGAATGAATGGTCGCGAAAAAAAAAAGAAACCACTGAACGTAGCAAGCGGATGCCGAGCGCGTCGAACAGTGACCGACGACGGTTCGCAATCCCGCAATCGACAACTGGCCACCGCGTCGCTCCGGTTTAATGTAATATCCTGACACCGGAAACTTACGCACGCCACGGACACCACGGACGCAAACACGTTCCCTGGCCTGGCTTGACGTGGAATTGGAGCAGCAGAAATCCAAGACGCCGGCTGCAGTAGCTCCAGTAGCAGCACCAGACCGGCAGGCAGTGCCAGCAGTGTAGGTTGAAAGGAAAGCACTGGGGACGTGTGAAGGACGAGAACATTTCTCTGGATACACTTAATTAAGTCAACGAGCTTTCATTCCATTCGTTCATCCGTCCTGCTCGGTTACATCAGTCGCCACCAGGGTAGGGTTCGCGATCGTATATCGTTTAATTGGGTCCCGTGGCCTTTCGCTTGACCCGATGATATTGAGTTAATTATTCTCGCATCATCTTAAAGGACTTTCAAAGGGGGAGGGTGAGCAGAATTATTTGATTTCATTTCAAATGAGCAACGAGGATTATTGCTTCAATTTCGAGGCTCTTTCCCAAAAGGTTTTGGCCACTGATTAGCTTAACATTTGGAATCATTCTTATGAAATGTTCATCCATCGGGACAGTCAACATAGACAGACTGTCGCTTTCATCTTTAGCAAGAAGTACGGAGATATTAACAGAAAGAAAGAAAGAGAGAGAAAGGCACGAAATTGAAACATTGTACGGTGGCCTGCCCCCAGGCCCTGACCCTGGCAAGTACCGAAGTTTTATACTTCCGCCAATGTTTCACTTCTTACTCTGGGCCTTAAACGTTAAATGGGGTGTTTGGTAGGGGGGTTGATTTGCAGGAAACACATTTCTCTTACCCAGCCAACCCTCCCCGTGTCCCTTATTTCACCATCAAAATATCCATGATCCCTCAAAAACTTGCCTGACCCCCGGGCTGGTTCATTCTTTCCGGCACGTTCGCTTCTTGTTTGGCGCAGACGACGACGAAGACGACCACCGAGCGATGGGTACCGCATGCCAACGAAGGGCAACAGTCGTTCACTTTCACCACCACCACCACTACAGACGAGCAAGTACGCGGACCAAGAAGTCGGTCACTTCGGTCAGATTCTCGCGAGAGTTGTAAGGATAATAAAAGAAAAAATAGGCTACTGCGAACCAACTTCACTTTACGACACTTTTATTGCAACAGCTCGTTTGATGCACGTCTCGCTCCTAAAACACACACACACACACACACACACACAGCAGCGAGGGTTACGGGGAAAGATGGTGAAGAAAAACTTTGGAACATTGAAGATGATACACTTCGCGCACATCGTGCTCGTTGTAGGGCGCCCTCGGTGCTGGTAAGTAGAAATTTATGAGCCTTTGCCCCGGAGTGGAAATGGAGAAAATTCCCTCTGCAAACTCATTTCAATCGTATTTAACCGAACGGCCAATCACGCGGTCATCGCCTTCGTTGGCTCGCGTCGATGTTGTGCAACTGATTTTGGTCAAGGAGGTCGAGGTCGAGGTAACGGATCGTTATTGGCCGTTGATAGTGCTTAAATTGGAACGAAGAATCGTTCAGCATTCGAAAGCGTTCAGATTGTCGTGAATATGGAAACGACACATATTTCCTCTTGCTCCGGTGAAGGGGCCACACGACAATGAAATGCGAATGGAAATATTACGTTCTGTGGAAATATTATCTGCCTCTTCCTCCACATAATAAAAAAAAACCCCGGGAGTGCTGGTGCTCAGGTGGGTGATAAGCAATTTTCTCTCATAAACCCTCCAAGATAACTTCGCCACCGACCCACAGCAAGGGAAGGGAAACATTAATTCATCCTTTAATGCTCAAGGATCGGTTGTGCGCAGGGCGCACGGACGCATTAAACCTGTGCGCTGGATTTACGATTATTACTGCGGCTGGCTGGGATAAATTAATCCAAGCGGCTAAGTGAAACTTTTCCTCCCGACCAATAATTCACATTCCTGGCACCTTCACCCCCCGGGGGGTGCTTCCTTTCATCGGGGAACCACCGACCGATCCGGTGGGCGCGATGGGTACAGGATCCAGCTCTTTTCAGTTTGGTTAGACCCGAAAGAAAGAACCGCCAGCCACCGGTGTTTAGAGGACAACATTCGCGGATCAAACCATTAGCCAAAAAAAAGCAAACAAGAAATTTAAATTGTAGCCGCAGGGTATAGGCTGTCTGGCTGTGTACTAAACAAAAGCGGACTCGTGCACGGATCGTTCAGAACAGCTTTCACATTTCCCCGTTCATGTAGATACCTTTCCAGGGGGGGGGGGGGGGGGAGCTACTCATCGTCTGTGGTATTATCTTTAGCCATCATTTTTATGGCTGTATTTTATAAACGAATCAATAATAAAACACATTTTATATCATGAGTTTTCATTTTCTATCACCATGATAATCTTTTATAGGCTTCGATACACGAAGCGTAAAAGCAAAGTGTAATGCCAAATCATTTACACGTATATCAAACCGTTTATACGTCCGTGGAGCGTAAACCCGATCGTAAAAGCTGTTTGCAAGTTGTCGCGTGTGTGTGTTTGCTGTGTGTTCTCTTCGTGGTTTGTCCATCAATAGTGAATGAACATAATGAACACATCATTGTGTTTAATACTTTCGCTCCCTCAAAGAAATCCTAATTTTGATAGAAAGTCGCAAAAAATCTCAACAACGGATTTTGAGTGTAAAACTTTTTATATTTCAACCACTGCCACGCGCCTTGCCCTGATACTTTGGATTTATGCTTCGTACAGTAATTTAATTATGACAGTCGATGACAATCTGATGCAATTTCCTGCTAAACTTAAGGCAGGTCAATGGGTTCTTTCTTCTACGGATTTCACTTCAAGCTGACGTATGCGTAATTTATGGCCACATTTCAACCATCAGGCAAATGTTACAATTACGGGCAGATTAGCGCAAACGTTCTTCTGAGTTTTCATTTATTGATATTAAATACCAGCAACAGATATCAGCAAATATCGTGCTGATGTTGGCAGATGATGGATTTAATGAAATTTCCAACCCTTAAACCATGTATCGCTTTTCATAACCTGCCAAAGTGCTGCAATGTAGATACACAAATTGCGGTAAATTTAATTACACGATTGTTTCCACATGTGCACCAGCCATGCAAGCACAACGGACAGGACGGTCTGTTTGCAGTCAGAAGAAATTCAAAACCAAGCATTGCTTTCCAGAGCAACTGTGTGGCCTAGAGGCGCATGAGATGAGGTACCCGGGAGCTAAGGGCAGCAGTGACGCTTTATTTACGTCTTCATTGCTCTGTCCAAAACCAAAGACATGCTGGCAAATTAAACATTCCTCGTATCACATTTCGCATCCTTTTTCCTTTCCGCACTGTTTGCGGGGCTGAGTCTTTCTGTGCACACACACGTGGTCCTCCCCATAGATGCTCCCTCCCAAGAAAACAGCAATGTACAAAAGGAAGACTTGGACAGGACGGTTTACCAGTGGTATTCGGATGGCTGACGGATGGAAGTAAGAAACCCGACCAATACGAACCGAAACTGAAACGATGGACTATCACCATCATCACCATCATCATCTGCCATCGTCAGCGTCATGATCTTTTAGCTTCAGTGCAGGACGTGCACAACAACCTTCTGGCCGCTCTCGCAGGTGTCCAGATGTTACTCTTTAAACATCGTGAACTATCGCCTTCAATGAGACCGATCCATTCGTCAACGAGAGGGGGCCCGGATGCAGACGAAGACTAGCTAGTTTGCCGGCTAGCTGGTTTACCAACACCAGCCCGGGTAACGGTCTGGAACATTTTAACACTGACATCACCATTTCCGTAACACATGCAACATACTTTGTGCAGTGCGGATTCCATCTGCCGAACGACAGCTATCGTCACCATCCATTTGTCGTTGGACTGGCGCTTCATTGCTATGTGTGTGTGTGCGCGCTGGTGCCCTGCATCGGTGCCGGGCAAGAGGGGGCAAAACCCGGTTCGAATATTCATGGTCGTGACGAGATGGTACATACATAAACATTGACATCTTGAACCACAGGATCAGCAGCAGCAGCAGCAGCAGCATCATCGGCCAGGCTTCGATGCGACGTTTCTCGCTCCAGAGGCCAAGGCACAATCAGGGTTCAGTAAAAAAAAGAAAAGATAAAGCAAAACCGGCCGTAGCACGCATGTGTTGACGCCGCGTCTGCAGATTCGCCAGTGCCTCTAAATCACGAAACACAACCAAAATGGCTTGTCATGTTGCTTACAGCTTATTTCCGCTTACTCTCGGTGCTACCACAGCAAAGCAGAGCAAGCGAGAGAATGTTTCAGCGCCTTCTTTTCTGGACGTTGCTCAGTTGGCACCGGTGACCAGTTTTCGATCTAGTTTTCATTATTGATTGAATTATTAAAAAAAAACTTAAATATGAAATATTTTAAACAACGCTTCAAAGCCCGAATAGCTCACATCATGTACCGTAAAGTTTGTAATCGCATTAAAGCTCATCATTTTCCCTTCATTTTGTTTGCAAAAAAAAACCTTTGAAAAACAATGAAGCGTCCCACTAACAGTCGTCGGTCCATGTCGAGCTACCGAGCAGGACCGACACATGCTGCACTTTAGCTAATTTCCAGCCCCCTCCCCTGTACTTAACCTTTGACCACACCTCCGACACTTCTTGATTCACTTTCGTACGACCGCTCCCCTTCACTTTCTTCCTCTAAAACATAGGGGAGATCAGTCGACTCCCAGCAGGATTGGTCTGGTGCTCGACGTGCTGCGCTGCCACCAGCATTGCTCTTTTACCAACATTAAAACGTCATTAATTCACGAGACACACAAAACCATTTGAACTGGTCACTCTGACAGGATTAGGAACCCTCTCCTCGGTGGATGGACATCACCGAGTGGTTGCAGGCTCGTACCTTCGACTGCACATGTCCAGAGTGTCGTTTTCCCAGAAATGTCGAATGTTCCTGGAAGATCCTGCCTTTTGACGTCAACTTCCCACACACACACACACACGCACACAAAAGGGTCTCTGCCAGTGGTGTGGTAACAGTGCTGGTTGCCGTGTGGGCAGCACAAGTGAAACTATCCTCCCGGACTTACCGGACCGGCACCAAACACATCGTACCCGGTATGCCCCTTCAGTATAAAGTTGTCATAAAGTCCTTGTCTCCGAAAGTATGTAGTGTGTGCGCGTGTGTGTGTGTGTGCTGGTGTGTGCTGCTACTCTTGCTATCGTACCATCCGGTACTGCTCGGTCCCCTTTTGCCCTGACGCTTCGTACGTCGTTGGGTCATTCTAATGCTTTTAACCCCGCTTTAGCTCGGGAAGCTCTCGACGAGGTGCACGAGAGCCGTTGAGACAGATTGTTTTTGCTCTTCAAAACATCCTTTCAGGGCACACCGGCCAGACCACTTCAGCTGCACAGCTGGAAAGCTCCACTTTAATGGACAGTTTTTTTTTTTGGGGGGTAGCAGAGGTTGCCGAGTCTCATTCTTTTCACGATAAGCGCACCACGAACGAATGACCGTCAAAACCGAAACGGCCACAGGACGATGTTGTAATGCATGTCAACTCAGGCACACCGCAAAAGTGCTGTGCAAGCTTGAAGAAGAATTCCTTTCGGGATGTATGTTCTGTTTCTTCCCGTAACTTCAGAGCACAATATTGAGCTGGCCCGGTCACGTTGTCGGTTTTGCCGGAAACGAAAAAAAAACTCTTCCTGACGAACGTTCTGGAACGAGACACTATCACCGAACTGACTGCTTTTGCTATACAAATACAGAGAAACCAACCGTTTGGAACCAATCGTTCGTCTCCAGAATATTCCCACAATGAAAATGTTCCTTCCATTCGAGGGTTCCCGAAAGAAGGAGGTTCCCTTCACTTACAAATCAAACTACATTCCCTCCTCGCGCTTTTCATGTTGCTTCTTGTGTTGACTTGTAACAAAACAGGAAACAGCAAACCGGACATCATTTCCGGACAACAACCACCACCAAACCTTCGGAAGCAAAGAAGATGAATGTTCTTTACCCATCGTCACCCTCCGCTACTCGTATGTGTGGCGGTACGTGCGTGCGTGCGTGCGTGTGTCTCCGTCCTTTCCGTTCCGTTGGCGGAAATTAAAGAAACATTTCCTACCTTCGCCATGCGGCATGCGACTCCTGGACAGGGAAGAGGCGGAGAAGAGAACCGTGACAACCGTCGGCTTGCCGTGCCTCAACAACCTCAAGATGTTTCTTGCGGGGAAACTGTCAAGCTAGCCTAGCCGACATCGAAGCAATCATCGGAAATGTCAAAGGTGGTAAAAGCTTCCTGACGGACGGAAGATACATCATCATCGCACCGTTGATGCGGTTTCTGTGGCAACCGCTGCATTTGATTGGACGATACTTTGACAGATTTTAATTAAACAGCCGTCTAGTAGACGTCCTTTTCTGTCCTCGGCAGCAACGGTGACAACTTTGTTAAATAAGAGTGAATATGGAAAGATTTACATTTAAATGAATTAACACACAAGAGTTTTTAGTTGAAGAAATTGCAAATGAACTCTTGACTGTCTCTTGTTGTCGAACAAAGCACAAACATAGCAACGAACCGTAACATCTAATGTCATACACGTGCCTAAAATGAGCATAAAAAAGCATTAAATATCCTTTTGGCAGAAGCCAACAAAATTCTCACCAGAGTGCCTCTCATACGCCTGGGCATGTCCATGACGAATCTCGCCCCCCGCGCGGGGAGTTAAATTATGATCATCGAATGATATCCCTCTTTTCCCTTTGAATGCCATTCCTCCCGAAGTAGACCAAAGTCGATGGCCAAATCGATTCTGGTCGATTTATTTGCATTTAAAATGTTTGCACCAAATGTATGTTGTTGGAGAAGAAGAGCCGGAAGTATGGGTGGGAACCACAAATGGAAGCACCCACCTTCTCCTCCCTTGACACGCATAGTGAAGGGGCGGGCAGTACATAAATCTGACTTATTTATGCGAGTGCCAACGAAACCGAAAAGTGTTCCATGGAACTACGGTCGGTTTTCGATTGTTAAATGGAAATTCGATGGCATAATTAATACCCGACCCACGCACACACACATTAGCCAAGTGAGTTCCCGGTAGCCGCGGAGTGATATACTGCGATTGATGTCGAACCCGAAATCGATCAGATGCTCATCGGTTCCACAGAGAGTCAGACGGCGACTAGAACGACGACAACGACAACGCTGCCGATAGGAAACTCCTTTGTCGTTGCAGCCCGAACAGAATACGCCTTTTGGTCCATCGCGATGTAGCTCGATGGAGTATGTCCGCTCTAAGCGGTTCTTGAATGATTGCCAAGTTTTACATACCGCTTGCCATCCGGCCAAGGAATGTGGAACGTTGAAATGATATAACCCACTCGATTCCATGGCGCCGGTTGAATCGGAATGTACGGAAATGAACAAAACGTTCACCAACGTCCGGTGCGCTCGTAACAATAGTAATAGAAGTTTCCCCCCGCACGTCGAGCGGACAAAAGCAAACGAATAATCTGGGTAGGGTGGCTCCATAATGGAAAACCGTTTCTACGACCATCGTTGAAAGGATTCCACGTTCGACCGTTTCCCAGCGACCCAAGCAAATCGCAATCATCGATGAGCTGATGCCCGAAATGATAGGAGATGTAAGGGGTGTTCGCTCATTCATTCCGATATCAGTTTCGCGTATCATTGAGGAAATCAGCACCAGCCACTCATTTATTACATTCGAGATTATTACGAAAGCGATCGAACGGAGGAGTCTATAACCTGTCAGTAGGAAGAACCTTAAAACCAGCAAATAATTGCTCTCGATGCTCGATGTCGTCACGTGCACAGCGCGCGCGGCTGCAATCAATGATGAGTCGTTTCGTCCCAACCGGGACCGGAACTGGTTTAGAAGCAGCAGCAACAGCAGCAGCAGCAGCAGCAGACAAGAGAACGGAAGATAAAGCGGACTGTTAGCATCACGAGCAGAATGGAGTCGCGTTGTTCGATGCATTGCCCGCAGGCGCGCAAAAGGGGAAAACCCGTTTGAAGCCAAAAAGCATCTTCTCCTGTGGTCACGCGGCCATCATACGCTTGAACACCTCTCAACTCTACCTCGCAACCTTTGACCTCTCTTTTCGTCTTCTCTCTCCCCGGTCCCCCCAGTTGGGAAACATCAAAGAAACTCCGCCCGAACAAAGAAAACTAACTTCTACTCCCGGCCAGTATGGCCGTTGGGGCAGCATACCGATGGCCAACTTTACGGCATTCGCTGTCGATCTGGTCTCTACTACCATCCACCGCAGACGTTCATCCGTCGTTTCATCGACATCAACGGTTGAAATAAGGAAAGTTTCTGCACTTTGCAAATGCTGGAACCGAGAGAGAGAGAGAGAGAAAGAGGGGCGCCACAGAACACCGTCGCCGGTAGCAAAAGCCCGCGCATCTACCACGAATGTTTCGCACACCTTCCGCACCAGTAATCGGAGTGGAAGTTTGCAGCAAAACTGCTGCTGCTGCTGCTACTGCTGCTGAAAGCAAAAGGGTACGGACGAGGGCAAATAAGATTGAGCCCCGGAGAGTGTGCGATCGCTCTCCGACCGACATAATACCCCGGGTATTAAGATATCAGTCGTGTTTATTGCCTCCCTGCCCGAATGGTTAACATTATGAAGCCGTTAACAAAAACATCTTATTGCAAAGTCATTGCCCGGGGCTAGCGTCAGTGTGCGCTCTACACTGAGCCAAATACCCGTGACATTAGCTATCTCGTCGTGCTAGGTTATGCAAGGGTTTTATATGCTCCAGATCCGAGATGCGAGAAACGACACGACACCATACACCAATTGCCCAATGCCCGTGGCAGTGGCAGTGAAAAAGTCCAAAAAAGGAAAACATTCACACCCCTTGTCTGCCAGTTTGTCGCAAAGAGATGCGCGGTGGGAATGAAATAATACCATTTTAAAAATCAGTTCAAAGTAGAGCCGGAGAATACAGACCAAGGAGAGACCGAGAAAGAGAGCGAGTTGAATATGTTGCCGCCGCCAATCTGCTACCCAAGCTCCAACCTTCAACTATCGTTGCAAATGATGGCTTATGTTTTGTGCCGACTCACGAGACCATTCTTCTCGCGTCTCTTCTTCGGTTCCGGCCTTGAGCGAGAACGAATAACAGAAACTTTAGCCACGAACTGCCATTATTTCGGAGCAAAAGAGTCCGTCGTGCGGTGCAGAAGTGTGCGAAACTCCATGATGGGGAGTGAGGACACCGCGCAACATGGCACAAGTGGAACTGCTGCCAAGTGACAGAATGGCGCCAGCCGCTGTGACGGTGGCACCGATGTCACTGTTGAATGTGGTACACACACCCAGACCAGTGCCGAGTAAATTCGACAATACAATAGTTTCTACGGAATGGGGAACGGGGGCTATAGTTATGATAAAATAACAGTCGCAAAGTGGACAATAATCCAATGCTGAGAATGCGCATTATTATACCAAAGCTTCTGCGAATAGAATGGTTAACTAATATGTTCACGAAGCTGTTCTTTTATTTCTGCAACACCATGCTATTGAGATGTTTATCACAAACATATTTCATAGGATGCTATTAAGTGTTTAAACATTAAATTGAAAATAAAATCTTAAAATCATTTAAGGCACTAACAAAAGTACTTCTTGTAAAAAAACAACAAACCTGG
>NC_064874.1:40129402-40131902 GCF_943734745.1 Anopheles darlingi
TCGATCGATTGCACTCACTAAGGAATGTCCGTAGTGCATAGTGCAGAGCATTCTATTTCGATCAGTAATCCAACTGCGGCTGCTAATCGTTTGTATTCAGCAGAGTATGGCATAAACTGAGCAAACGATACGCCACGCCAGTGACCCCTTCTTCTTCGTGTTGTGTCAGAGCGTTCTCTTCGAGCTCTGATCAACTGTGACTGTCATGTGGCCACCAGTATTGTGGCAAGCAGCAGAGAATATCCATACGATTTTTCTACACCTCCATTGCACACATCGAGAGCAATGTGGTCAGTGTGCAAATACAGTGAGCCGATAAAGGTTTCCCGCAACATTGCACCTCCAGATACGGCACTGGAATTGGGTTCGGTCGATTGCGCGTATTTGAAGGCAGGGGCAGCGATTAAGCTGTACAGCGCATCGCATGCATGTATGTTGAACACAAAAGAACTAATTACTTTGTTTGAACAACGAGCATTCGGACGGATAATTGAAATGGGCTGTCGGATTGTCACTGGGCTTATTGGAACCGATTATTGGCTCATTGGAAGTACCGTACGCAGCGGCGAAAGCGTAATCCAAGTGGTGTTTCGAAATCGATCGTTCCTCGGTAAGCCAATCCAGCTAAAGGGTTCTGGTGCAAGCCCTTAGGATACCATTTGTAAGAACAATTTAATGTCAACTATTGTAATTATGTTATACAATCAATTGTGCGTGTAATACAATCAATTGTGCATGTAATACGGGACGTTGAGAGCGATACAAAATCACGGAGAACAACAACCGGCTATTGGGTTTCATTTCTACACGCTCACTTCCCATTGAACAAACGGTCGGTTTCAACGAAACAATCCATTGAACACTTCTCGGCATGCACGCTATCGGAAGTTATGAAAACAATTCTGAAACCGGCAAGTTCCGGCTTTGTTGGGTCTTAGAAAGACAATCATTAAAACCTCACCGACCGACCGTAAGATGCTAACCCTCGGTTCCAGCTGCGCTCGAAGGCATAAGGCTTCATTTAAATGAGAAGATGAACACACTCGTCCATTCCGATGAGCCGTTTGCTTGCAACGACCCCCTGAATCCTCTTGCGTACCATTAGAAGGTGTCCTAATTACTTCATTCTGAAGATTATCTCCTCCACGAGCTGATGCTGGAGGTTTGGAGGACGACCTTCTGGTTTTTTGGGGAGTAACTAACGATTATTTCTCGCAAAATCTCATGGCCACGCGAAAATACCAGCCCGCCATATCCATTGCCCAAACGGACAATTCCCAAAACCAAGAATGCAAAAATAATCTCCCATAATTACAGTACCATTACGCTGTTCTCCGTTCAAATTCTCCGCACGAGTACGCTCGTGGCGCCAAACCCGGGTTACTGGCTACAGTCGTAAGGCGAGATGAGAAGGAATGCAAAAAACGATTCCGGTCCGGGTGCTTTGGAATTATGCTTGCTTGCTTGCTTGCTGCTGCCGCTGCAAGAAATATGATATCTTTAGATTTGCAATTCTCATAAAAGCTGTAAGCTACTGCAAAAACTATTTCCACCAAATCCCAAACGTGTATTCCACGAGAGATATCTTTCGTTTTTGTCTTGCCCCTTTTTTTGTAGACGCATAATAAAATAAGCTTTAGCAAGAGGTGCAAAAGTTCCATTTGCGCGGGATTTAACTCCGATTCCCCAGACAACTTTAAATAGCTTCTTCACTAATTTCACACGTTTTCCGTTTCTTTCCTCCCTCCCTTGCGATCAAAGGACTTTGCGCTCAATGCCAACCGTACGTACCCGACATCCTGCTGCACGTCCGACATCACGGAGCAAATAAGCATAGGTAGGCGTCCGCTCGCGTCCGCCATCGTGTTCCGTGGCGACGATCCGACAGCGGCCGTCGCGGCTGCCACGGAGCTTGCGGCCAGCACCCTCAAGGATACACTCCTGATGAGCCGAAACTTTAGCGACATCAGTGACACGTGGAGCCTCATCACGGCCCCTAGCAGTAGCAGCAGTACGAGTGGAGTAAGCAGCTTCGATAGCACAATACCAGGCCAGCAAAGTGCCAGCATCGTGGATAGTGTAGGGTCCGGCAGTGCCAGCAGCGATAGCAGTAGTAGCAGTAGTAGTAGTTCTAGTGATAGCAGCAGTAACGGCGGCAGAAGTAATAGCGTAAGTAGTAACGGTGATAGCAGTAGTAGCGGCAGTTCCAGTGTGAAGCACGGCTATGGCAACGGCTTCAGTTCGGCAACGGGAGGCTCATCCACTGTTGGCACAGGACTCGCTAACGGTGGCAGTAGCTTCGCTTCCAGCGGGGAAATGGAAGAGGTTAAAACGATTGTCACATGCCGAGCAGTGTATCCTCAGGTAAGTGGTTTCAAACTAATGGAGGGTCTATTCATGGATTTATGTCTACTTCACACGTCTTCGTGCAATAATCAGTACGCAGACTGAGACCAGTATGCAGACTGAGTCACTAATGAGACTAAAACATAACATGACA
>NC_064874.1:40139402-40199402 GCF_943734745.1 Anopheles darlingi
AGAGCCGAATATTTATTCAACCATATCTAACAAGCCTCTTTTATACTTTAAACCACCAGAACAGATAACCCAGATAGCACCAATTTGTTATTGCAAACAAATCTAAACGTGTACCTGCTGCTTTCAATAAAAACGAAAAAACACTCCAACTACAACCATTAATTAACTTGATATTACGAATGGGTTATGAGTTAGTTTCTCAACAAAACCCTATCCTTTGCTAACCATTACAAAACGCTACGTCAACCTCAATATGATTCCAGCAGCGTTAAATAAAATAAAATAAAAGCAAGATGAATAAAAGTTGAGAAGATTTCGCACGAGAAATTTAAATCTCTGCTGGACGGATAGATGGAATAATAATGAAATGTCTCGCTAAGCAGTCGTCTCAGTTCTGTGTTGTACAGGTATTTCACTCACCAACCATCGCCTCGGATCAGGATACACATCCATCTAGTTCAGTTACCAGTTGATCTTCATCATCTGATACTAGCCATCGTCAAGCCGCAAAATACTAGCAACCACCATTCTAGCTATTTAATTTTGCGATAAACTCATTCGTTTCACAAAGTATTACAATTTCTAGTCTACATACGTTTTTTTTGCATATTTCATATCAACAGCGCAAAACTTTACACAGAACCATTGTATAACTTTACATAATACCAATTAAAAACGATCAGCGACGAGTTTGTAGTGGTAAAGCATGTTAAGATAATTAGATAGAACTATCGTATGGCCATACGGATCCGGACCTAAACAAGATTTCGCTTTAATAATGCAAATAACAGGAAAACACGTGAAGGTATGGACCACATTGGGAGCTTACTCGATCAAATCGACAGCACAATTCGTTCCCAACCGAAACAGGCTTCGACGCTTGTTTTGCACACGAGTTTTTCCAGTTTGGAAGCAAATGCTGGAAACTTATTCTTTCTCCAGCTTCCTTTCCCAACCATAGTATCTTAGCTATGCTGACGATAGTGTTGTTCTCGGCAGGAAGTTCGAGAGATCGTTTATAAGTGTAAATGAAATGAAATATTCATATTACTTGAAGAGGACGGAAATCCGGAAGAGAAACGAAACCTAACCATATAGTAAACGAAACGTGAGCGATGAAAGCTGTTGCATCTGATGGCGTTGAGTTGCCGAGATGAGCCGAAACGTCATACTAACAAACAGATAACAAACATAGTGTCTACCCGGTTAGAACTAGCATACCATCAAGTGATACCGCTTGCTGTAGTGAAATAGTTTCCTATAAATAATCCTAATAACACAAAACAATAGGAGCGTTCTCATTCAGGTGCAGAATTACAAAACAGCATGATGTTGAATGTTTGAAACAATGTATATGTCAAGCTTCCGGCAAGTCAACGCCTTCAATGCGACAGGGGAGAGTCTTCAATCGAAGATTGGAGGGTGAACATGCAAAAAGACAAAAACAAAATTGCTTTGGAAGATTGCTTTAAACAATTGTACATAATTTTGAAAGAATTAAAATCAAACAAAAGTCGAGCAACGGTGATGATTAAAAACCTACAAAAGCCAACTACAATAACACACAACATTAACACAGTAAATGATAGTGTACCATTTGTAGGGAATTCTAGATGATAAGAAACGATGCGATGGCAAAGAAGGAATAGCATACATAGTCACCCATCCCTTCCTTTCGTTCCACTCGCTATGATAGGCAGTGCAAAGACGTCGAAAGCGTCGAAAATTGTTTATCGTTTTTCTTCACCCAGCTAAAATCATTCTGTAAACTACTCCGGAGTGTGATTGATAAAAAATCAGAAGCTTTTCGCAAAGAAACTTACTTATGGAAGATTGGGTTTGATATCCTTCTTCCTTTACTGATCGACCTTCAATGTCAATCCACCAGATAAATGGATCAGATCCAAATAATCCAGTAGCAGCACCTCTTGGCTTCTAAAAAATCTGCTATACTCCGCCACGATGCTAACTGTTGCGGTTCTTTATCTTGTGTCTAATGCCCCATTGATCCATTCGTTCCGGGGCAACGAAGCGAAGCTGTGAAACATAAATATGGGACCCATTGACCATTTCCAACTAAGAATTTACCAATTAGCTCACATCGACACTGAGGCTATGCAACATTTGGCGCAATGTTGAAGGCTGACCGGAACGAAACAGATGGTGTGAGTATAAAAATTGTAGCACATAAACAGGGAGTCGCTGAGTGCGAGGGGAACAGGCTAAGAAGAGAACATACCTTATACAGACATAAACCACAAATCTCGACGAAATGGTACGGAAAGTGAACAGTAAATACCACATACAACAAAACATTGACAATGTGCCTTAAAATGTGTGTTTTTTTTTTCTTTTTTTGTTTTACGAGCTGTGAAACAAGAACATATGAAATGTATTTTTCATAAGGAATAGAAAAAGGAGAAAACAAATGGCAATAAGACCAAGCAGCCTGCGCAAGGGAATGGACGAAAAGAAATTCGAGATATAGATAATCGGAGCCAGTTGTAGGCAATTTGAGCTGTTAAGTTTCCAAAGAACAGTGTACTTCTTTCAATGCGCTTGTCGCTTTCTTCGTAAGGCTCAATATGGAAACCGAAGTTGATAAGAGAAAATCAATCCATCGACAAGACAAGGTATGGTGCCGCGTTGAAAAATGTATATACATATGTGAACCACAGTTGACCGACATTTTTCATTACACAATTAATCCAATTCACCACCCATAAGATGTACAGAAAATGATAGAATAAGATTTAAAAAATAAAACAAACAATTAAACGATAGTAAATAAGTGGCTTCCAAAATGTATGCCCGCGAGAGAATTCAGGCTTAGATTGCTGACTCTTACCATCGTGCTAATACTACGAAATGTTCCTGCAACGGTTCATATCATACGGTGAGAGTGTATCAAAATGCAAGGCTTCTTCTGGTGGCTTCAAAGTGGAACTGGAATTATATTGTTGTGCTCGCTGATGAAACGAAAATACCGATAATCGATATAACACGATTGTTAGTCGTAGTGTGTCGAACCTGCCGTATCGTTTTGGTCATACTTCCGAAACAAAATGTAACACTAAATAGAATCGACAGGAGCTTTCGAGCGGATTCGGATACTCCCCAACACACGATCATTATGGTACTTAGATAGCAGTTTTAATAATTTGTTGATTCGATTATTAAGAGAACTAGAAAAGGAGAACCAAAACATAAACTAGTTACCAAATCCGACACCTAAAAGAAAGGGATATAAAAAACAACTATGGGGCAAGATACCCCCGGCCAATGGGGAGAGCTTTTAGAGCGTAAGAGATAAGATAATTAGTGAGGCAGCAAAATTATTAGCTATTGATAAATAGAGAAAATAGAGAGAGATTCAACCACTTCGTGGAATGAATTCCATAAATTCCTTGAATGATCGTTCTGTGCTAGCTGTAGAGTCTGTAGGCTGTTCGTTAAGTTATTTTCTGTAATTTTCACAATTGCCTATTGGACATTAAATGACGAGGAATTTTTGGAAATGGGAAGGGAAACAACAGCCACAGGCGGCATTGGTAGTGAAACGAATAGCGTAGGCAGTATATAAATACAAAAGCCGGATAAAGGAAATGACACCAACCTATAACCTACGCCTCGATGCCTATTGAAAATCCGCTGAAACAAATGCCCCTCTTCTTGTTGCCGTTCCTTAAATCGTGGAATTCTAATACAGCTTGGCTCGTGAAATGAACGTAAATGAAAGCGATCGCGACAGATAAAATCGAGTACATTTAAAAGAAATTGTTCTGCTACGTAAAGCGTTATAAAATATGAACGTTCATTAAAATTTACTAGTGAGCGCGAGAATGAAATAGAACGGCGTTTAGTGTTAAAGAGAAATTGTAAAGTGATAATGAAACCAAAACGCAAACCCAGAAACAACCGAGAAGCGCTTGACTTCCCAGCGCCTTGCTCTGCCACATCCATGCCATCTCGGTTAACAGAGCCCTTGGAGGCTACAGAAGTGCAAAACTGAAAAATCAAAATAATCGGCGAGCGATTCCTAGGGTAGTGCCATTATCACGATTTGCCTCATTAGCGGGCTCGAGACACATATCTCGATCAATTAAAACCTCTAGAATTTCATGTGGTATGTATTTCACACATGAGCCTTTTCGTTCCCATTCGCGATCTCGCGTATGTGTTGCAAGCATAGATTTTATCCAGTGTAACATAGTGCATAATAACGACTATTAAATTAAATAAATATTTAATTTAACGCTTCGCTTGCACCGGGCTACTTGTAGCCGGATCGAATGAGCAGTTCGTTCCTTCAATGTTTTGCATTTATTTTCAAAGTGGAAGGAAAATTGAACGAGTCACCACTGCAGTGGGAGTTGTTACTTTATTTTAGTTTTATTTTAACGAACGAAGCAACGAAAAACAAGCGAACACACAATACATGCAATTTAAAATGCTTGTTAAACCACTATAATTATGGACTGAGTACGTATGAAGCGTAATTCGTACAACACAAGAAAAATAGTACACACCACTGGTGCAATATCGGCACAAACATACCTTTATCATAGATGGCAAGGCATAGCAAAGCAAAGAGCAACAATTAACATGGCCGATCGTTCGTCCAGAAGACAACTAAATACACAGAAAGCATGGATGCAACAAGAAACATCTACACTATTGTAATAAGAGAGTTTAGTGTTTCCAAGTCGCCGTTTAATGTTTACGACCAAATCAAACGAACAGAGTAAGGGAACGCGAGACACAACGCAGAACAGCCAGATGGGATAGAACAGAATTATAATCCATAAAAGCGGCACAAAAACCTCACGGAATTCACATATGTGAGACGGTGCAGCGTGAGTGTGTGTGTGTGTGTGTATGTGTGAGTGTGCTAGAAAATGTCTCGGCAGCACAGGTACGTAGAATACAGTTAAAAGATAAAGTTAAAACATAATGCTAACTACTGCTCGTTCATTCAAAAAATATATATTGATATATAAAAAAGAGAAGATGATAATATAAAGATAAACTTAATAAAAAGGAGTAATTAAAAACAAAGAAAACTTCACAAGCTAAACAGAAACGTGTTGTAATTACTGTAAACCTTACTTAAAAACGATAGATTAGCGATTGACCCAAGGAATGTTTATAGACCAGAAGAGCGAGTGAAGTCATGGGAAGAATCTCGTAATGTAACCAATGAGATAAAGTTTGTAAGCAACAATTACCACTAACATTAAACCAATCTCTAGAAGGAAAAGTCACACAAACAAGGCTCTCGTGGAAAGGCGGAAAAAGAAAGAGGAACCGTATATATGTATATGGATGAATCTGTTACCCCTAAAGTGATGCTGTATATAACGTAAGACAAAGGAAAAGAGAACAAGAGTAACAGGAAAACAATGAAAAACAGCAAAAAACAAGTAAAACGAAATTTGAAATAAAGACGATTGAAATATTTAAACAGCCTGTTAATTCGTTCTGTTTGTTAATTTGATATGGGTTTCTTTGGAGCTATATTCACTTACCTCAAAGCTATCTTCCAAGACAGTCAAGGAAATGTCGATCACCGAACCGCCGATGCATAGCTTAAAAGAAAAGAAAAATGGTAAATTACCGTTTAGCGCCCTTCTGGTTTGGTGAGTAGCGGTACGATTCCTTGAGTTCTTTCTTAAAACCAAGGATTCAGAGGACTTGTTGATAATCTAAATTTATTTAATGTTAAAAGCATTTCAAAACTTATAAGTAGATCCTAACTAACCGGAGTACGATTGATGTTTTCAGTTTCTGAAGCCTGGTTTGTGTTGT
Source organism: Anopheles darlingi (assembly GCF_943734745.1). Taxonomy (NCBI): domain Eukaryota; kingdom Metazoa; phylum Arthropoda; class Insecta; order Diptera; family Culicidae; genus Anopheles; species Anopheles darlingi. The sequence continues at coordinate 40,145,211 of NC_064874.1, forward strand.
TGCCCGATCCTGAATCATGCTGGTGGAACTGAAGCCGATCAAGTTCCACCGCAATTTTTGCCGCCACTCGAGCATTGTTTTTTATCAAAGCCATATCTAAGAAAAATAATGAAACAGCATTTTGTAAGTAACATAAATCACCCTGCAGCGAAATCTATTTCTCGTAATACTCACTAGCCTCGAGACTTTTCCCTTTCGTCAGTTGTGATACCGCTGCCAGTATGAAAGGTGTTGCCTCCTTCCCATGAATACCATTTTGTTTACTTTTCTGAAGTGCTTGCTTGATAGCAGCATCCATTTCGCTACGATTCAATGCGCATTGTTCCGGTATTGGCACACCAATGAGCATGCCCGAAAGGAGCCCAAGTTCACGATTTACGTGTAGCACTTTGGCTGCCTCTATGGCATCGTTAAAATTGTACGGTGCCTTCGAGCCACTGGATCGCGTGTAGAATGCTGGAAACTCGTGGTTTTCGCATCCGAAAGTGCTCACGAACACACCATTCGTTTCCTGCAGAAGATATAACGAAAAGAAATGGAGAACCAAAATGAGAGGTGTTTTTCGTAAATTACCCGTACTTGAACCTACCAAATATTCCAGCGTTCTCGGTATGTCTAAAATGGATTTGACGCCACTACAAACTACTGTCACTGGGCATCGACCTAGCTCGATCAGATCGGCCGATATATCCATAGTTTCCGCGACGTCACGGTGTACGCCACCGATACCACCGGTTGCAAATATGCGTATGCCGACAGAGTTGGCTATAAGCAAGGTACCCGCTACCGTCGTTCCACCCTGCCGACCGGATGCTACAACATAGGCCATGTCCCGACGAGAAGTTTTGATCGTTTCATCCCGATCAGCCTTGGCTAATGAGTGGAGTTGATCTGCACCAAGGCCTACTTTTATTCTGCCATCCATAATAGCAATGGTGGCCGGTATTGCTCCCTGGAAATAGCGGAAAAATCGATAGTTGTACACACATGATTCAGCTAGAGTTGTTTACTATACTCCTATCGGCAAACAGCTCTTTCCTATAACTCCCTTTCCATAAAGTACATAGTCATAGTCTTAAAACACACATTCGCCGAAAATGATATCCGACCAAGCTTTGACCACTCTACCGGTTTATGTACAACCCTCAAATATACTCTCTCCATTATCTGACATCGCTGGAAACTGCTATCGTTTAGCGTTCATGCTTCGGGGAATAATAACGCTACATCCCTGTGCTGCAGCACATGATGAAATTTGGCTTTAATTGAATATTGCGGTTTGGGCAGCTTCACTGCCAGCACAGCTTCCGCTAGACACTAACCACCCCTGGTTCATCCACTACACTTTCTCTCGTAGTTCTCTGCGGTCATTCTAAAGGTTTGTGGTTTAGGCCGCTGTTGTCTAGTTGCAAGTGACTTAGTATCTAAACTGCAAGAGCTTTCTACGCTTGACGAAACAATCGAGAATGAAATTGATTGCTATACAGTTCCCCAACAAATAATTCAATGAAAGAAAGGGTAAACCGCAACAAGCAAATTCATTCTACTCACCTCTTGGCGGACGATATCTTCTACGGCAAGGGCAGTATCTAGATTTTGTGGATACGGCATACCGTGAGTTATGATGGTGGATTCAAGGGCTACCACACGATGTGGTGTGAACTTTAATGCATTCTGCACTTCCGAAGAAATGTCAATCAGGAATGTGCTATGGATAGAATCGTTTGGTTTGTTATACATGAAGAAATCAAATGATCCTTTGATGCAGACAATGCTACATCATTAAATTACACATACCTGATTGACCGCACACCCAGCAGGGAATCGACGCATCGCACTGATTGTCGAATGATTGATGACAATCGCAACATTTTCGAAACTTTTGTTATCGACACCAATGCTGCAAAGAAAAAAAAGGTCGTTACTGTACTAGCATACGATATTGTTTTTAATTAGTAGTTATTGAGACTAAATCAACATAGCATAACTGATTTTATTGAGCACGTCCATGCTGCCTGGAGCGTCGGAAGAAATATTCGATCGTCTAGAGGACGACGTACTAAATTATCAGGTCTCAACAACTATCTTGTTGTACCTGTTTAAAAGACCGTTCGCCCGTCTTTGTATATGTTCGAACGAAAAACTTTTTGACAATATAAGAGCCCTGGCACAGGAAACAAATGGTTTTCATTATTTGCCTTCATCAAATCATTTTTGCTTATTCATGGGATAGCTGAATAAGAAACGGTAGTTTTCTATATAAAAACAGACATTTGATGAAAATCGAACAAATAATACCTACAAATAACAAGCACTTGTTCTCCGATCACCAGTTACAATGCTGATCTTATTGGCAATTGAAATGAAAAAGTTATTGGTAATTAAAATGATCTGCCAATCCATCATACACTCTTGACCTAAATGATTTTTTTATTTGATAATCAAATTCATCGTCATCTCATTTACTCACGGCTAATCGTCTACTAACGCCAGACTCACAAATCCGAGCAAACATTCAACAGGTGGGCTCAAAAATAGGGGGAATCGTACCTGCGCACTGGCACCGAACAACCGTCGTACCGCAGCACAGTAACCTACGCTCGTAACGATGGTGCCAACGCCATAGAAACGGAACGCCGCTTGTTAGTTTGTGCGGACATTTAACTTCCAGTGCCCACGATAAACCTATTTTTTTGAGAGCCACGACTGCAGTCGTTCCGTCGTGCCAAAGTTTAGGCAAATTTTGAAAACACTCCAGCATGGAGGGATTACCGAAGCTACCCGGTAATGACTTCGCGAACAGGTTGCGCCAAAAACATCATGTACCCCAGAGTTTCAAGTACATCAACGGATACCCAATTCCGGTTCGACCGGAGTGTGGTCTCGGTGGTGAGCGGTTGAACGAGGATTCAATCCAGTTCTGTCCAGGAGACAGTAGCAACGATACCGTGCTTTATGATCCGATCCTTACGTACGGTCGCGTACGCCATTTGCCAGTCAAGCCGTATCGACCACACTTTGTGCTGTATGATCAGAAGACGCTGAACTTTCGAGCATTTTTCCGGCAGGCCGTACCGGAATCGGCCACCGAAACATTCCGCATTCGGTACGTCAACATATTATACTTCCTAGAGGATGACACGATGACGGTGCTGGAGCCAACGATCGAAAACTGTGGCTACCCCCAAGGCCGCTTGGTAAGGCGTGGTAAAAAGCTCCGAAATGAGGACCGAGGTGAATTCTACACCTGGAAAGATCTCAACATTGGCATCAACGTAGAGATGCATGGGTACGTGTTTCACATTACCGATTGCGATGCATACACGAAGGAGTTTCTCCTTAGCAACGGTATCGAACTGAACGAAATCGAACTGCTACCACCGGATCCGGCCATGAATGAACGATCGATCGCACAACGGCAAACATTCCGGCACCACAAGATGTATCCGGAGCCGGATGATAAGCTGCGCAAGTATCTCGAGTACCAGGGCAAGGTGTTACAGTAAGTGGTGTACCAAAACCAGGATCAGGATCAGGGTTAATGTACCGGAAATGGAAACGTTTTCTCTCCTTTTAGCTTCGATTGTGTGCTGGACGAACGTGATCGAGAAGGAGGCGGCGAAATGATGACCTACAAACTGTTCTACTATCTCGAAGATGACACCGTATCGATCAAGGAGTTGAAAGAAAACCAAGAAGGAAGGGATTACTTTCCTATGCTGCTCCGAAAACAGAAGCTTCCCAAAAATTGGAAAGATAATCCTGGTAGTGAAGTAGTGGCGCCCGGAAAAAGATCCACCATTCACGTTCTTATTCCTGCTCGTTTTCAGTGTCCTATCCATCAATCTTCCTGGAGAAAACGGACCACGAAGTGTCGGAGTACCATTCGCCAAAAGATCTCATCGTTGGCACCACACTGTTCGTGTATGGGCGCAAATTTCTCCTGCTGGACTGCGATGGTTTTACGCGCAGCTACTACGAGAAAGCACTCAAGATCGTGCAACCGGATCGGGTCACTTTGGCGACTCCGGAACCTAGAACACCTAGGCTAGATGTTCCGCTGTATCTGGGTCTCGGTACGCCCGAAGATTCACTCGCATCGCACCATAGTCTGGTACCAAAGAGCCCGAAAAAGGACGTCGTTACCTATCTGGTAAACGTGAACAAGTTTCTGCGCTATGGATGCGTGCTGGATACGGCTCATCCCGAGGACAAAATACGCCGGTTCGTACTCAGCCTTTCGCTAGCCGACGGCACCATCTCGATTATGGAGTCCGCTATCGACAACTCGGGCATACGGGGAGGTCGCTTTCTGTCGCCACGCAAAATTTGGCTGCCCGATTGTAACCCTAACGAGCCGAGCTACTACACGGCCAAAGACCTGTACATTGGGGCCACAATTGTTGTGTTTGCGCATCGGTTTCGCATCGTCAGTGCCGATCTTTACGTGTACCGGTACATGCAGGCCCATCCAGAAATGTTTGCTCCGAACGCGATCGAGAGCGTGCGCGATTATCTGCTCACGGAGGGTCACCTGCGCGAAGATCTGCGACAGGCGACGGACACCGAGTATCAGAAACTGGCGGAAACTGCGAAGCCCACCGATGCCGGTGAGGCAGCCACAGATGAGGTAAAGCGACGGTTAACAGGCTTTGAGATAAGCGAACCGTCCAGACCGGTATCACCGCTTGCTCCGGAGCGCACAGAATCACCACGGCTTCCGTCGCCAACGATGAAACATCCCTGTCCTCATCCGATCATACCGGACGAAGAGATACGAAAAGCGTACCACACAAACGAACCGGAAGAGTTGGCCATTCAAGCAAATCGACCGAACGATACGCCAACACAGCCAGAGTCGCCAGCACACGATGCAAAAGGCAAAAAAACGGTTCGCTTTCTCGAAGATTAATGCCGGCCGGCCGGCTTCTACTTACAGCGTTGATTTTGGGACTGCACCGGGAAATGGAACTTCTGCAGAAACGGAAATCACTTGCTTAACTGCACATTCACCTGCACTTTAAACTAAACACGTGTTGCCAACACTCACGACGCACGCACAAAACACGGAATCCCGGGAGACGAAGATCACGGCGGACGGAGGACCGAACAGCTGATTTATCGCGGCCGGCTTTGTTGTGAGCAAGAGCCCGGGCCCCGAATGTCATCTTATCTTGAAATTCAAACACTAACGTTCGTTTTCTTCAATTCAGAGTTCAGTTTGAAAGTGAACCAAATCGCTTGTGTAATTTCGCGCAAACCACTTTTGATACGAATAAAATATATTTCACTCCTTTAAATGCACAAATAAGAACATTTTTTCCATTCACTTTGATTCACAAACAGAGCTATGTTACCGTCCGGAGAAGGCGGCCGATTTCACGTGCGGTTGCCACGGAAACGTGGCCACAACAAAAAACGGCAAGGATTTTCTAGGACATCGGGACCGAGGTCAGTTTCAAAACATATCAACCTCACTGAAACGATGGAGGAGGAATCATTTCGCAATTTTACGATCGTTTCCAACGGCCCGATAGGGTTCGAATCTTCCCGTTGCGACGACGTTGACGGTAGCCGAACGACCAAGGAAGCCGGAAACGATCCACGCCCGTTACCCAACTGCACCGATGCTGGCACGGAACCGCGGGAAAGGAAAGAGATTGCCGTAAGTGGCCTTTGTACTTATATGCTGAACGATTTATTACCAACACGGGACACTTGCAGACGCAAACGATCAGTGCTCCGCGTACGGGCAAATTTTCGACCTACGACGAATCCAAGCTGGTCAACTTCATACGGAAGGTACATCCGGTAATGGAGGAAGAGCTATCCTGTGGCATGACGCCTCTCTTTGATCACAATGACAATCCGTATGAACCATCCGATCGTTATCGGGTACACCGCCATCAGGAGCTTACGGTGAAGAGCTCCCACGAACCGGGGGGTGACCACGTGTTAACCGGTAAACCTTACACAGCAGGAGCCGCAGCTTGGTTGTCCATTCTAACTCGTGACGCTCCGTTGCTAGTGCTGGCTTGTAGCCCAGCACACGAGGCCTGGTGCGATCATTTCGCTTCCGTCGTAACGGTGTTCCGCCCAGTTCGGGATCGCTACGGTACGTCGGTACAGTGGGTAGAGCTGTGCAGCAATCCAGTAAAATCCTGCATTGAATCGCTCGAAACGAACCCCTTCAATCGGGACATGTTCGCCGGGGGTACCGTAGCGGGGGATGTCTATCTTTGGCACTTTGAGACGGAGCGAAAACTCTCGTTTACCGAGCTACATTCCGAGACGACCGACTGTGGAAAGGTAGTCGATATGGCCTGGACGCGGTTCAATGTCATGTCGAAGGCCGATCATGCCCTACTGTCGGCACACAGCGATGGAACGGTGATCCTGTGGCGTGTCGGGAAGAATATCACCAAGGACAAGATCTTTAAACTCGCCTCTACGTCCACACCGGTTGGCCAAGGAAAGGCCATCATTTTAACGCGCATACTGGCCACCTCCAATAGCGAGTTTGTGGTGGGCTGTGCCGATGGATCACTGCTGCTCTGCTCGACCACCCAATTACTGCCACTGGCCGGTTCAACTGCTACCGTAGGACAAGGTTACGGTGGTGGTAAATCGAACCACTTTTCACCCGCTACAGTTGAGCTGAAGGGTCACTCGTTTGCCGTTACGAGCTTGCAGAAGATCGTCAACCGTCGGCAGGAACTGCTCATAAGCTGTGATCTGACGGGGGAAGTGTTCTTCCACGATATCACGGACACGATCGTAAGTTAGCGTTTGATATGCGTGCTAAATATTGTCTTTATCTCATTATCTGCCTCTGTCTAATTTCACAGAACTCCACTCCAACGCTGATTGTTAAAATGCCCCTCCCGTTCAAGACACGCATCGTCTGCACCAACGATGCGGAGTTTATCTTCTCGCCGACCGGAAATGGGCGGCTGGAGTTGTACCGCATTGGCAGTGGTAAGGTAGACACGATTGAACCCTCTTTACCACTGACCGGGACACCGAATCTAATCAAAATGACCGCTAATGGGTAAGAGAAAGCTCACATTGCCACGAATTGGCCAGGCGATCCTCAATCAATCTTTATCGTTGCAGCAAATGGCTAATCACAGGCACATATGGTGGTACGTTTATCGTATATTCTGTGGCCACGGATTATTGAAACGGTTTCGATGGCACCCCAGTGGATCACATTAACAGTATACCTCACGAACGTAACTGATTATGAGAAAGGAAAGGAACTTCCTGAGTAAAAACGCATACCAATAAATGATTAGCAACAATTGAATTTCTCGTGTTTAACAGCACCAAAAGCAGTTCCACGTTTGCTTGGCGTAGCTCCTACTGCTTTTGCATCACAAGCATACCAGCTGAGCAACCTTTATCTGGAGTGGAATTGGCGGAATGATAGCGGTCAGTCCGTTCCTATCCGTCTGATTGCCAAGAGTTAAATTGCGATAAGAATTGCAATCAATAGGTGCTAGACCCATTCGGTTGTCTTCACCAAGCAAATGGAAGGAGTAGAAAAAGATGTTCGTAGTAGGCAGTTTTTGGATTGACCAGACGACAGTTTCTGATGCTAAAACATGAGTAATCTGTTCTTGAGAAAGTGCTTATTTCTTGATTTTATGTTCAATTTATGATATACCTACTCGCCTTTTGATAGAACATTTATCTACATTACCTTTTGGTTTTATAGTATTTCGCTCAGCATTATGCTCTGCGATACAACATTAAAGAGCGGTTTCGTCATTTCGTGAACACGTGTAATGATGGAATCGTGCAGAACAAAAATTAACTAAAATGATATTTATTTTCGTTACAATATTTTAAAAGTTACATACAATTCGTTCCTACAAGCAAGTAAATGCAACATAAACCCGTCTCAGTTCTACCCAAAACTCTCTACATTTCGCTATGGCATTAAATAGAGAGCGCATTCGATTAAAACATTGATCAGTCAAAGAAGATAAACCTTTTAACACTACTCCTTGCGTGCTTCGTTGATTCCAACATTTACTAACAAAACAATTAACATCTTTTGGGGCCAACAAACAAATTTAAGGCAACCTAAGACCCACCCTGTTCGTTTTCCGTTTCTTTGCTTGATCTCCGCTCAAGCCGCACATTCGGTACGGTTAGCTTTCCCTCCGAGTTACCCGATGATGAGCTCCAACCGTGCACCGAAGAGATTCGTGATTCACCCGAGAAAAGGCCCCCACCGGTACCATTAGCGTCAGCACCGTCAACCCGAACATTATCATCTCGTGGGGTACCACCCGCCAGACCAGACCTCATAAGTAAGCTGCTACCGCTGGCCGACTTGCTGGCGACCGGTGTCGACGTGCGCTGCACATTCCGGTCCGAGGTTTGTGTGTAGGATAATCGCTCCCTCGACGCGTGCCCGGGACTGCCACCGCATTCGCTGGAATTGGTTAGATTGCTGATGCTGAGCAGTGATCGCAGCAACGTTCCGTGTGACACCGGACTGGAGGAAACCGATGACTGCAGCTCGGACTGTGTGCGTATCATTAGCTCACGCGAGATGAATTCAGCCAGGTTCAGTGGTCTCCCGAGTTGTTCTATGTGATCCGGATGATCGGTTTCTTCGTTATGTTTATCTCTTGGCAGCTCCACCAGTGATAGCGACGAACTGCTAGAGTTGTCGTTACATTTACGAAGTTGCTCCTGCTGTTTCCGCAACATTGATGATGCCCACTGCAAACCAACCATATGCTCGAGATCCTGTCCGAGCGTCAGTTCGGTCGGTATTTGGCCAGCTTGCGGACGCGAGCTACGGGCACGGGTACCTACCACCGCTGTCCGTTGAATGGCGATAATTGATGAAGCATTCGCTGGCACGGCAGTATCACTAAGCTGCTCAGAGAAAGGTGTCGATCGGTTGGAATCATCCAGTGTATGATCGAATGGTTTCATCACGATGTTAAGCTTGCGCAGTTCAGCCACCACATCCGGCAGCGACGCATCACTTCCGTTCGCTTCCGACTGCGAACTACCGGCATGCTCCTCGGTGATATCGAACGCAGGAGCAGGTGCAGGGTAGCGGCGATACTGTAAGCGTCTTTCGTCGTCATTCTCCGACATTCGCGAAACATCGCCCAGTCCTTTAAGCTCTCCGGTCGTATCATTACCGGGCACCGTTTTTTCCAGATGCAAACCAGCTTCGCCTCCTTTAGCTGGCCCTTGCATCGTCTGACGAACGTAGTCCTCAAACATCGGAAACCGTTCGTAGCCCAGTTCGGGATTTGGACCTTCTTCTTCGGTTAGTAGTCGATTGCGGGCTTCGATCAAGACGCGTTCCGCTGGTCCATTCGACGCTCGTTCCATCTTATCTCCACCAGCCGTCGAAAGTTGCGACAGATTCACCTTCGATGTCGCTGCGGCCGGTGTTTCCACCTCGGGAATGGTGGACAGTTCGTGAATGGGTGCCTCATCGAGCTGTGGACTGTAGCGTGTGATCGCAACTGGCGGTGGTGCTTTACGGAGACCTAACGGCACCGATTGGGCCATCACTTTTGGAATGTCTTTCAGGAACGGTTCAACCGGCAGTGGTTCCTTCGCTTGGCTACCCTCCTCCGAGGGACTTTCGCGGATGTCAGAAGCAGTCAGTGGTCTCGACATGGCGATACCACTATCCTTGCTCAGTCCAATTTGCTTCGAGGAAATTATGTTATCAATTTCCTCACTCACGGGATCGTCAAGCTGAACGGGGGGAGCCGCAGCACCAGCAGATGATGATGACCGTTGGGTCGGTGGTTGTTGCGGTGGCGATAAGATCGTTGGTGGAGGAGGTGCCGGTTGTGCTGCTGCTTGTGCCATTCTGCTACCGGTACCTATCGTGGCCGGCAGATCCATATACTTGGTCGATTCCTGTTGTTCGAACGAGGACAAACTATCCTCGACCAGACGCCGTTTTTCTTCGCGCACCTGCGAAATCATTTGAGACAGTTCCGCGATCCGTTGACTGCCTCGTTCGGTGAGTTGCGAGTAGCGCTCGAGTATCGCCTGTTCCTCCTGGTCGCTCAGGTTGATAATCTCTACGTGGCCTTGCGGGGTGATGATCTTCGCCACCTTTGGTGACACTTCTCGCTTGGGGGATTTCAAAATCGATTTCAGAGAGCTTTCTTTGACCGTTGGGCCATTGCTTTGTTTCGGTTGGCGCAGTTGTCGCTGTTCTGGTTGATGATGTGTTGTTTGGTTCGCTGATGGTGGTGGCATGGTCGGCGTTGAATCACTAGCAATACCGTGAGAAACCAGTCCTGTGGATTTTTTCGTTTTCGGTTCTTTCTTATCAACTCTCTCCTTCTTTCTATTCGCTTGCATTGCACGCTCTCGCCGTCTCAATGTAGTCATCCACACATCCTCTACATGGCTCACGTCATGATTCGCGATAGAAGCATCGGTGCGATCACTACCATCGATCGTACTACCGGTCGACTGGTCGGAACTGCGGCGTAACGTTTCATCGATTTCCTGCAGGAAATTGTAATTTTCATCGATGAATTTGCGCAACCGAGCCGTTCGCTCATGATCTTCGTCGTTCGATCCGTGTACAACCGCTGTCGCACTGCTCCGATTAGCGGTCACATTCACGACGGAAGCGTTGGGCGTCGAAACGGTGCTCGAGCTAACACCCAGCTGATCGATCGATTGATGTGACATACCCAGCAAACGTACGATGTATTGCATCAACTGTGGATTGAATGTGGTTCCCCGGCGAGCGGTAGACGCACGTTTTGTTTTACTTTTACCCAGCTGATGCTTCGGTTTACCCGGTGGTGGCGGAACTGTCGACTCGCGATCGGTCGGTGCAGTTGGTGCCGCGAATTGTGGTGCCTCACGTTCCACGGTCGTTTCACGAATGATATTTTGAATCTTCAAGCTCCCAATTTTGGGAGGCAACGATCGGTATACGGTCGATGTAGTTGAAGATCCACCTAGTGACACATCTTCCGGTATCGGTTTGCCGACGGTTGCTTGTGTTTGCTGCTCGATTGCCACAGAGGGTGCCGTTGGCAGCGGCTTTTCCGGTGGTTTCACTGGAGCGACTTCCTCTGTTCGAACCGCCTTCGGTGACTTTTTCTTTTGCGACTTTTTCCGTTTCGTGGTTTTCTCATTGACGGTAATGATGATTTTTACCGGAATCTCGTTCCCTACAGCCCGTTCCATTGCACTCGTCTCGCTGCTGCTATCGTTGCTTCGCGTACTGCTGCCGATCGAAGGTTGTTCAACGGCCACTTCGATCTGCTCTTTAGCTCCTTTCGTTTCCACGTGAACAGCGTACGGTTTGGCGGTGGATGGTTGCTGTTCTTGCCGTTTGTTCTTGCCCTTGCTTTCGCCACTTTTTCGTTTGTTCTCAACAAGCAAAGCCATCTTTTCACGCAACTGTCGCCCAAGTTCTTCCACTTCGCGTTCTCTTTGTCGCAGTAGCTCTTGTCTAGCCGTCAGTTCCTCCTGGCGTCGCTTTAACTGTTCTACTTCGATTGCCTTCGGTTCTGATTCCGCAGCTTTCGCTTGATCGATTTCAGTCATCAGCACTCGCCGTTGCTCATTCAGTTGCTCGAGCAATGCCTTCATTTGACCGATTTTATCCATCCCGACCGATTCGGTTGCCGCAGCCGCAGTCCCTTTCTCGGTCGGCAGTGGAATGCCAGGTCTATCGAAACTACCCAACACGATCGAGGTGCAGCTATCACTGGAAACATCTCGATTACCGACGACCTTTCCACTGTCGGCCACATTCACTACAGAGGCCCGTTCAGGGGGCAATCGGTGTTCGGGCTTCGGTTGATGAACCATCGGGCACGTAACGAGAGTTCGCCGTTGAAGCAAGTTTTCAATCGCTTCATTTGCCTTACGCTGTCGGGCCGCTGCCTTCTGCTTGATCGTCGCTTCCGTTGGAAGGCTTTTGCTTGGCTACAATAAGGATCGGAAAGGAGTTAAGAAATGATAATGTACCGCAAGTGAAATCGTTCCCATCACAACTTACCACGGCAAGGCTTTTTAGCCGCTTTTGCTCTCTCGTTAGGTGGTCCAGTTCATTCGATAATTTTTCGTAGTCCTTCCGAATCTGTTGCTTCTCCAGCGCAGGCTTCAAATGATCTGTTTTCGGAAGGCTAGAACGAATGAAAAATAGCGTTACACCAACGTGTTGGCCTCGATCACGACCACGATCATCAATACCTCCGTGCGCTGGCCAGCTCCTGTTGCAGTTTCTCGTAGCGGGATGCTTCCTCCATTGCATTCGGGTCTTCGGCTCGCCGTTCTTCGCGCCGTACAAAGCCAATCGGTTGATCATACTCTTTACGGAAATGATTATTACAATCGTAGTATTGCACCTTCGTGCTGGCACCACCTGAAACGGATGAAGACCGTGTCGTTTCCGTCGGTAGGACGGCCTTGCCACGCTTCTTAATCTCCGCCACCGGTTTCAGACCGCATGGGGCTTCGAATGCCTTCGAAGGTCGGGCCATCGGTTGCCGCACAAATGGAACACCCTTTCTCGGCAGCTCATCGGGACTAGGTTGACGATAATCGTCGGCCGTGGTCATGACTGAGCTCGTGGGAAAGGAAAGAGTATTGTTTTCACTGAGATCGTCAAACTGAACGGCCTTATGCGTGCCATAGCTCGAGTAAAGCGCACTCGCCGGTTTCGCTTGCACTCCGTAACAGTCCTCTACACACTCTTGTCGTTGTCGTCGTTGTTGAATAAGGTCAGAGATTTGTGTAAACGGTTGCAGGCGTTGTGGCGGTGGAGGTGGTGGCTCTGGCGGCACTAGACCAATACCACTGGGGGAAGTGAAGTCCGTCGCACTGTAATTTTTACCTCTGGTGGGGACATTTTCTTTGTCCGCCCTGCCCGTTACTTCGCAAATTTCTTCATCCTCCGATTCTGATTCTGACGAAACAAATGTTGTTGTAGGTCTTTGCTCTAAATGGTTTCTCTTTCCCTTCGTGGCACGGAACTGTTCATATGGACTGAGGGTGCTAGGTGTGGCGCCAACACCATCATTCTGCATTTGTAAGGAAACGGTTTTTTGTTTTGAAGTCCCAGGTTGCGACTGGGTCTCTAGTGGGGGCAGCTCGGCCTGAACAGCGATCGATTTCGAAGGGACATACGACGGTTTCCGTTTCTTCTTGGCATCGGCTTCCTTCCGTTGTGACCGTTCACGTGCGACCGTTTCCTCAGCCTGGCGACCCCGTGCCAAAGCTACGGCCTGCTGAGCGGCACGTTTTTCCTCGAACCACACCGCACACTCTTCCGCCGCTTCGGCTGCTTTGTGCGCTTCTCCGACTTCACCGATACAGCGCGCATACTCATCCTGCAGCTGAGCGATTTGCCGTCGTTTCCACGCTTTCATCTCTTCCTGCTTGGTTTGTTCGATCTTTGCCAACTCCTTCTCCTTGGCCTGCTGATATCCTTGACGTACTTTTGCCGCAAGATCTTTCGACTGCTGCCGAACCTAGGGACGAAAAAATGACCAAACGACACAACGAAAGAACGTTAATTCCGATCTCCGATCGATCCGAACGTCCGAACCCATTAACGCGACCCCGTTACGTCAGTGACGAAAACGGTGCCCAAACATTAAAATCGAGGTCATTACGGACCACCGTTTGTGCTGCGGCGCTGGACCAACACCACAAGCGCTGACGAAGGACGTTGACACCGCACCACGCGTCGCCTCCTCACGCTACCCCTCCACAAACCACGTACCTGCATTAAACGACGAATTCGAAGCTTCTCGTTGGCCGTCTTCCGCGCCATCTCCAGATCGGCTAGCGGGTTTCGGATACCGTCCGCGATCGGGGACGGTGGCCGGATTTCGTGCACGGTTACCCCAACGGACATGATGTTTTGGCGCAACTCACGCCGCGCGTGCCTTCAATCTAGTGATCTTTGCTTTCTACAAACGGGTCCTTCCAAACACGTGAGTATCACTTTTACACCTTTTAACACTCGAACAACACATTATGCGATTTTAGGAGACAGTATTTTCCGTTCGATTAAATGTTTACGCACTTTTTTGTGGCCACCTTTCCATCGTTTTTTTGCGTGTTTCCCGCAACGCGCGTTTCTCTGCAACTGCTTTCTTCTTCTTGACGGTTTTTCTGTGGTTCTTCTTCTTACCGACAGTTTTGAAAATCTTCACGACCGTTTCTCGACTCGTGTGGTGAGAAATTTAACACAAAAACTCACCATCATAGTGAGATTCGATCGCACAATTCTCACCAAGTGAACGGAATCTCATAAGGGTTATTTTTTCAAAGATGCTGCTAGGAACGACTTTCAAAAAGAATAAACTCCAAAGATTGTCAATGAAATACCCGTTTTATTTTTGCACACAATTTCTTTATTAGAAACAAGTTCTACAGCTTTTTGAGTTTGCTGTATTTTGTAAATAAAAGTAGGAAACATACTGACATGCAAATTCGCTACACACGCGAGACTTGCACCGTTCCGTACGCCGTGTATATGTAACATTAATATATCAGTGTATATAGATATATATATTTATAATGTATATACTCTCGCTACCGATTGCTATTACTTTACTAATTACCCTAAAACATATCCGCTTGTCGCGACGCTGCTATACACTCTTGTTTTCTATACAATTTTTTGCTTTTGCCTAAACGTTTTCAAAACACAATCATTGCGGAGCAAAAACCAAAACTACCGATCCAAAACTCGTCGCTTAGGTCCTTCCATTAATTGTACTGTTCATTCCGTGTTAAGGGAAGTGAAAAATGCGACTGCTTCTCTTGCACTTAACCGTTATGACTAATGCAGGTATGATGTGGTGCGCAGTCAGATATGGCAACCTATCGCATACATGCTCCTACTCTAAACGTGTAGACCACCCCACAACCACGGCATGCTTCTGCACAGCAACAATCTAACGGAGGGGCTTTATTAGCTGTCCCACACTTCATCGCGTTGCTTGGCAGCAAGGAGCTTTCGCTCTGTTGAGGGAGATAAGAGAATGGTATGATCAGAAAATTGATGCTACTGGAGGACGGGCTGGAACCCCTTGTCTACTAACCTTTGGCTTCACGAAGGACACGTCGTTCGTTTTCCCGTTCTTCGGGAGCCGTCTTCAATCTAACGCCGAGGGCGGTGGTCACCATACGGCGAGCAAGTGCTGCACATGTTACCGGTCGTGCACGGTACGGTTGCAATGAGCTGGCACATTTTCGCGCTTTTGAGCGTGATTCGCTAGTCGCCTCCGCTAACGGTTTCACCTGCACGAATGCATGACCAGCAGCAAGCACTTCAGCAGCTGTAAATCGATAGTTTCCACATATGAGAACCCGTTCTTTGTATAAACAATTCGTAACCATTAAATATTACCTATTTTTGAACTACTGAACACAGCCAGGGCATGAGTATCATCGACCCATTTGATATCAAAACCAGTCTCCTTGTACTGCGAGAACAGCATCATTAGATCCTGTGTCTTAAATTCGGCCGGAAAACGGGACACCTCCAGCACGTGCGGGAATTCTTCGTCGTTAAGCACTGCCTGCTTTGTTTCGTAAGCCTTTTGCGAAGAAAATAATTAACACACCAAAGGCAATATAAAACGCCATTTCGCCGCCAAAATTTCCACGAAACATACCTTATAATCCGATTGTGGTACTTCAATAGCAACTTTTCCGACGGCCGTCGTGAGTTCGTCGATCATTTTAGGATTTAAACAATCACCATTATCGTCGTACATCGATTCCCAATCGTCTTCTTCCTCTTCTTCGCCACCGGTTCCAACATTACCACTGGAGCCATTCTGGAAACCATTGTCAGCCACCTTCAGTGCAACGGTGACGGGCGCTGGGGCACTTTTTGGAAGTTCTATCTTCTTCGCACGCGACGCCAGTACCGGCGGTTCTGGCTCCTCAATCTGAAGCACATCGGAGTTGAACGTTTGTTTCATTATTCTCCGATTGCTTCGATTTATCTCCTGCGATGCCCTTCGTAGTTCCTTTTCATCGCGATCGATCTTTTCGTTTTCAGCATGCCCCCCTATGATCATCGTGGAACTGGGTGGTTCCATCGTGTTCTTTGCGTTACGGTTGCGGTTGTTATTACGATGCATCGTATCGCTTAGATCTAAACGAAGGCTATATTCGTCTACCGTTTCCGAGTCGGGTTTGTCAAAGGTGGCTGTTCTCGCAAATTCACCTTGATCCGTTGTACCAACCGAACGTAAACGATCGCAGCACTGATCGCGTGTACTATCTCCAACAGCAGCTGATAGAGTATGGACCGCACTGTACTCCTCTAAACTGTAACTTCTGTGCTTAAACTTATCCAACAATGTACCCAACGACAATTCGTTGCTTGGCGTTTGCTCCTTAAACACCGAGATCTCTCTCTTTACAGTATCACAGATTGGCAACTTGTTGCAGTTGTTGTTGTTGTTGTTGTTTAAGCTGAAAGCTTTGTCGCGATCTTCAGCAGCTATACCAATGATACTAGCATCTTCCCGATTCGAGGATATCACGTTTTCGTCGTTATTCTGACTAGCCGAAATATCGGGAGCCCTCGACCGTTCAGTGCACGCTGTTGGTAATCCTTTCAAAGGAGATCCATTACTCGTCGGAGCAGGAGCAGCTTTGATTGTTGGTGAAATTTTGTTGTTACTCGCGCTAGTGTTGCAACCATCAGAGGAAGACGACAATGATTGTGTTTCTGGAGGAGTAGTAAGGCTGCGTCGTGCTCGTGGAATGTAAACAGCGCGATCAGGCCGCCGTTCGCGTTGTGGACGATTGGATCTACGGGAAACAGAAACGAGTACAGATTAAACAATGCGGAAAATTTTAAATCAAAACTACGGTTCCACAGAAGGCAACCAAAATTGGAAAAAAAACTTGTATACGAAGATATCCGAAGAAATCCAGAAGATTCCAGAAAATAGCATGGCTTTCATTCCAAAGGGCACATCATCATCTTGTAGTTACCTGCTAGTTGCTACAACAGCAGCGGGACTATCAGTGCCGGAAGTGCTGCTTCCTACACTGCTACCACCATTGGCATGTGTTTCAGCTGCTCTAGAAGTAGATGCTTCGTCGGGCACTGTTTCCTCTTTCGTTCGATTTTTCTCCGCTCCGGAACTGGTTTCACAGCGGACCGGTTCACCTGCATGAAACCGAACGCGGCCTTCTCTGGAATCTGGCAAGCTCGCGGCGACACCGTCCTGTGGCTCGTGCAACGCCTTATCAGCCGGTATGCCGCAATTGCCACTATTTCTGGCACCGCACTGCTGCTGGCGTGTTGACGCAGACGACGCTAAATGACCATAATCGCTCGGATGTTCACAGGCAGCTGGTGTAGCCAGCTGATGCAGCACACCTTCGGCAAGTTTGAGAGCACGCCGTGCTGCCGGTGGACGGTAAATGCTCACCACCGGTGGGAGTCGTACACCGCTCGGTTGATGGCAGTTACCAGGGGCAGCGGTACTACCCTCGAATATCTCCGGTTTAAGCGCTGCGCTGGTGGCATCTAGGTCCACAGTGACTAAAGATAGAGTAAATACAGGAAATCCATTAGTACACCCCTAATGATTGAGTACAAATAATCTACAATTTATGTTTAAAAACTTTTGACATTTTTTGGCTTCGTGGTTCAATATCCGCCTGCCTTGAGTTTGTCATATTGGGTACGATGACCATGACCGTTCCCCGTGTTTACGGGACAGAGGGTTTCATCGCCGCATATGACAATAGCGGATGGTTTGCATAACCCGTAACCATGATTTGCATGCTTGTCTACATTTTGTTGGAGCATTGAACGTAGCTTTCTCCATCATAAACCTCCCCGACTGGCCCCGTTATCCCCCTTGGTTACACTGCGCTACTGGAGCCTTTGTCATTGGCAAGCCCATGTGGCGAACTCGACCTTGACTGTCCATTTTACTTTGCTGACCACCGACCATCCACCTTCGTGGCACCTTCGCTTGCATGCACACATATTCCCTCGGCCATTAATATGGACGATCAGTACACCGATGGAGATTTGTGTCGCATTGCTTTCAGTGTGAATTTTAAGTTCATTTTCAAAGTGCAACAGATAGGATCACACAGGACTTGTTAAGTAACTTTGTATTCGTATATCGGATTGGTGTTGAATTCATAGCAAAACCGATTAAATTCCATGAGCGTTTCACAATTAAATTTCATTAACTCATGCCGGTGGTAGCCAATCCCGCACCAAAACCAGGTCACTGGCGCGTCAAGACAGAGTCCGCCGTTGGAACGCGGTAGAAAGGCTACAGCTTGGAACTCGCTCGAAATTACGTCGTTGCGGGGAGATAGCTCTCCGCAACGCCGGGCGAATAATGATGGGTGGTAATGGGCGCGATGCAAAAGCCTGCGTATAGCCTTAAGCTACGTGACGGATGGCGCCACGCCATCCACCGATCGACTGGGGCACGAATGGACGAGCCGAGTACGTTCCACCGCGTCCTCGCGGCTCTGGAGCGAGGAGGACGGTTAACCCCAAAAAAGCGGTTATCCAACAATCACCGCTTCGATTGACCTTAAAACACTTTCGTTTTCCGTCTTTCGCACGTATTCCACAAACTCCGGCGAAAGGCCATTTTGGATACTGTTGCACCGGGCTCTTGCGATGGCGCCCCACGATTAAGAGCAATATCATCAACAGCGAATCACTTTTAGGCGGAAAATGAGAGTAGTTACTGAAGCGATTATGCTGCGCACAACAATCCAGTCACTGAATTCGGCGATTCCCGTGGATCATTACGCGAAACCATCACAAGATCGAGTGTGTTGTCAACTCACACGCGTCGTCTCGTAAGCGATCAACTGCGCCAAGCTCGTAGTCATGGTGATCAATCATCTCATAACCAAAGCCGCTCTAATGCAACAGGTATGTTCAACGGGGTGCCATGCATGTGTGTTTAGGAAGGCCCGGCTAACGCAACGATGCTGTAATCTGACGCTTTCATGCTGTAGCAGCATGAAGCGGCCGACGATTAGGTGAGCACAGGTAGTAGAGGGAGAGAGAGAGACCCAGCCAGGCCAGTACCTGCGGTGCCTAGGTGTGATTGGAATGGAGGTCACGCTGATCGGGCAGTCTCTCTTGCGTGCGTATTTTATAATAGGATCGATCGAATGGCCGTACACATTGCGACACACTACGCAGCTTCCAAAAAAATCGTTTAAACTAGTGCGGCGGACGGGAGGCTGCGGCTGTGACATGTTGTGTATCAAGACCATTTGATTGATCGACGATAGTAGCCCCCCGTGGTGCCGTGATGCATACGTCGAAACTGGAGTGATTCATTTCTACTTCGTAAACCGGATCAACGGCGTTTGATTTGTTACCGGAACATAGTATACCGATAACAGCGCGCATGCCGTCGCGCATTGGTTGCATTTTTTCCGGATTTTGTTTGCACGTTCGCAGCAGCTCCAGCAGACAACAACGGGTTGCATGAGTTGCATGATGGAATAAGTTGGGGCACCACTTCCAGCCAATTTCACACACAATTCGCTGCACTTCGCTTCCGTTTTTCTTCTTCTTTTTCTATGGGGCGGCTGATGCTTTTACTCTCGATTGCTTGCAGCTGTCGCTAGCTACAATTAGAGCACTCCTTCGAGGAGGTAAACAATACGCGCCCTGCCCCACACACACAATGGTTTTCTTTGCACGCAGCACACCAAACAACGAAAACCCTTCCCTATATGCCGGTGCAGCCCCGACCACAAGTGATAATTGATCAAGAGGATCTTCACATTGAATGGCTATAATTTTATGCTCACTGTTATGATAGCGGAATCACGATTTTACCAAGCAACTGGCGCTACGGTCGGCAACAGGGCGATTGTTAATATGTTGATAAAACAGAATTAATTTGAACCAACTATATCTGTAAGGCTCCATTCAACATTTCGTTGTTAGTAAACAAACGGGTTTCTTGGAAGAAATGACATTCACAACTATTTTAACAAACGCGCAGAATCGTTCTGTGAGAAGCCATTGAAGAGCACACGCACACCATCACTTCAGCCATGTTGAATGAAAACCACATTGCAGCAAACGTATGTGTTAACTTTGCTGGCTACGCATAAAATTAATTAACTAGAAAATCAAGAAAAAGGGCCCAGAACCCACAAAACGATGAGCGGGTTGCCAGTACACCAACAATTTAATTGCTACACAATTACGGGGACACCTGCAGGGTAGCCATCATGGAACTAAAACGAAAACTCGCTCACTTCATTTTACACTAAATAATCTTCGCAAAGGCGAAGCCCGCTCAGGAAGGTTAAATAAGGTTGAACAACAAAATGAAACGAATGGCACTCGTTGGAAAATTAGTCACTGCATGCACGGCGTTAACAGGGCACGTAACTCTTCGCAAAAGCACGCACCTCACACAACCGACTCAGCAGAAAGGGTTAGCACAGAAACGGAAAACACCAAACACAAACCTTAGCCTGACTATGCGTGCGGTGCGGGAGGCACGTTCTATGGGAATGCGGGTCCTCTTTTGAGGCTTTACTTTCAATTTCACCTACCAGGCCTAAGCAGAAAGCAGGCTGCGTGACGACCGAACCGCGAGACCAACCAGTCAAAGTAGCCAACATTCGACGAGTGGCAGGAATCACCTTCACGAGGTGCGACGGTCTCGAAGCTGTCTGTCCCCTACCACTGTTGCGTTCTGTGCACGCACACTACGGTACGGTCGCGCCGCACAATAATGTTTGTGGGAGCTGGTCGGTATGCGCTAAATTCATGGGGTTAATTCAGCAAATCAGCGACTTGTCTACCATCCGTTCTGAGCGGAATAAAAGGGCGAGTATTTACTCTTCACATAGTGTAACAAAAACTATTGGAGAAATATAAAAGCAAAATAATATTTTATCAAAATGCACTGTCCTTCAGTGCAGTTGGTGTTGCATAATAATAAACCGATACAACATAGCAATGCATAGCGGCATAGCAAACGCTTATCGCTTAGCCACACAGATATGTGTGGCAGTAAGCCACGAAACTCCAAAAGAGTGGTAGCAAAACACACTCACCACAAGAACCGGTAAGCAAGGTGAAGGCGCCAAACGGCCAAGCAAAAACCGAAAGGTCTGCGCCACCAAAGACACGCTTCGTCGGGACCTCTTGTGGAGCTTGAAGGTAGATGGACGAGCCCACACGATGGACACGCTGCAGCAGCAGCAGCAGGAGCACGATGTGCCGTAGCGATACCGAACATATTTCGTAATATACGTATGTTCGAGCCGGCGTAATGCGATGCCATTGGGTTGAAGAGTGTGAGGTACACTTGATAGGAGAAGGAGGCCCGTAACACCGCGTGCGATCGTACCCACAAGAAGTTGCAGTTAGGTAGAGCGTGCGCTAACTGCCGCTAACCAGGTGCAGCCTGATACGACCGGGTAACTTTATCTAAAAAGTAAAATACTTTTTCGGCTTACTTTTCGAAGACGGCTAGCGAACGTAAATTGCTGCATTATTCCGAATTAACTATGCAAATAGCACGATGCAGCTGCAGTGCATCTTATGCCAAAACGAAACAGAAAGAAATGCAAACCAGCATAATGATCGTAGTAGGGCACGATCACGAACGACCCATGAACCGAGAAAAAAACAAACAAAGAAGCCATTTGGCGTCATTTTGATTTCTCAATTCAGTAAGCCGAGTCTGGCTCAGCAAAGTGACCCACTAACTTGGACTGTGGGACCAACCGAAGAAGCTGTTACACGAACCATTTTACGAGACGCCACCGTCTAACGCCCCCCCCCCCTCTCCTTGTGGAGTCGTCACCGCGAGGCCCCAATCGAACGCAAAACTGCAACGCGCGAACGCGGTTGATGTAGTCGGTTTGCGCAACCGAAATTTCCGTCAGGTTCACGGCGCGCACTAGGAACGCACGTTGCGTGCGAACCCGGTTCCAATATTCGGTGGTGCCAGTAGTAATGATGGGTGCCTTTTGCAATGAGGAAGAATTTGAACGCTTTCGTTCGCTAACCGGGCTCACGATTCCGCCGCTCGTCGAAACAAGTCGAATCTTCGAGGGAAAAAGTGTTACATTCAAGAGCGAATAGCGACAGTTACGGAACGAGTTTTGAGGGGAACGAAACGAAAGCGCGAGTGTCGTTCGGATCGAGGCAGCAGCGCACTCCGTGCGAAGATAGGTCAGATCAGCAACACATCGTGGCGTCCAACGGCATTGCATAAGGTATATGCTGCGGGTACACTGCAAGTAAAATTTGTCACAAAACCTTTATCCCGGTCCCGGACATCACTTCACTTTCTGCTACTGCTACTCGAGACTAGCATTCCGTGAGCATTACACCTGATTACACAGTGCAGGCCGTGAGCAACGAATTGTAAGTCGCTGTGGCCACAGATTGCGTCATGGGATGACGGATGCGAAGAAGTGGAGCACAAAAAGCCGCCACGACAAACACCGTGCCATTACATTACCGGCGAGTCTAAGCGTGATTTAGATGCAACTCGGTACGGTCAGTGTAGTGACAAACTAGCGAATACTTGCATCCAGTAGTGGCAACGAAAGTGACAAGTGGTGTCCAAAGTCCACAGGAAGTCCTAGTCCTGAGTCAGATGTAACGTTTGCTCGGTATCTGGGCTATTTGCATTATGTTGCTACGTAATAAATATGGAAAAGTTGTGTTGTATGTGGAAAATTAAGATGATAAATTCTGTCGGTTTAGTCTAAAACAATCTTGTTTGCATATGGATAAAAGTAGTAGAATAAAACCATTAACTAACCTTTTAACCGGTCACCATTGAACGGATCGAGTTGTGCTCCAATCAGGAACTGATGCTGTTGATCGACGTTACAGTGCTTTTGCAGCCGTTGTTGTCGTCCGCTATCCTGAATAGTATCGCCGGGAGACGCCAATACTATTGCACTGTCTGTTCCCATTCTGTCGCTGGTACCGGTGGACGTCGGTGGTGCTGGGTCACGTTTTTCACGCCTCCGTCCGGTGGCGATCACGCTACTGTGACTTCCGGTGCTTGTGCTGCAGCAGGTTGCTGACGATGCGTGACTGCTGCTAACGCTGGTAGTCGTACCGGTCGGTGGTGTCGTTGAACTGCGCCAGCTAGTAAATTTCGGCTGTGTTCCAGTGGGTCCGCATTCGGGAACGGTGGCTGCGCCCGATTCTTCGAAACTGTTCAACCGGTCGAAGGTGTGGCCGTGCATGCAACGTAATCGTGTATCGCGTTGAGAATTTGAAAAAAAAACAGCAAAATCCAGAAAAAAAGGATTAACTAATGAGATGGTAATGTGAAAAGGTGAAACATTTGACCAAGGATCCCCGGCTCAAAGGAGGGTAAGCTTGAATATATCGATCCCTCCCTGAAGTATGCGTTTTCGTCGATCAAGCAGATATGGCCAAGAGAAGTTGCTGAAGGTCGACCATACTGGATGCACCAGAAAATGGTCCAACACTTTCACAAACTCAGCACCTTAGATGGATATTGCAACGCTGGCGCTGTAGACAGGGCCCTGTGGTTTGCTGATGCAACACGCGAGCGTGCATGATACGCATGTACGGGGCGAAAGACATCATTACGAAACATGTGCAAATCTGTCGTCCACAAATCTTACTGCCAGAGGGCAGCCAACTCATTGCCATACGATGTAATCTACCGCCGAAGAGATTTATCTTAAGGAAACAAGAGCTGCAATCATTGCGTGCGGCTTGCGTTGCGGGAGGTCCATTTCAAAGTTCGATTGGCCGCTTTTTACCGCGATTAAACACCACAGATCATTAAATTACGGTGTAAAGTTTTGAATAGAAGAGTTAGGATGGCAGAAAAAACTAAAACATTAAAATGATGACTAACAGTTTAGTAGGGTGGTCGCGCCCAAACATGCTGCTAGTTGACCGTTGCAAAATGCGAGAAGGCATTGAAAATAATGTTTCACTGGCGCAAGCGCATCCCACAAGGTTCGCCCATCTGGCGTGTATTTTCAGAGAATTTAAAAATAGTTTCTTGCGTCTGCAAACATATAAAGAAATGTTAGGCTGAATTCGTTCAATAATGTATCTGTGCCTATATATTCAATACATCGTGACATTTTGTAATTGTTTGAGCAAATTCTTGCATTTAACTATCGAACTTTCTAATGTGGAACTATTCGGTACGTTCCTCTTCTTAGCCAGTACATATAAGCAGGTTCACACTGGCGCAATTTTGCAAACAGTTCACACAGTTCATCGATGAAGGTGTCTCGCAGCTCCGTAGCGATGACAGTCAATCGAAAAAATATTTCCCAAAATAGACCACAAACCTAGCAAATATAGAACGCGTGCCATTCGGTAGTGAACGGTTGCGTGCGATAGGAGGGCACAATTAACAAGGTCATTGACTTTAATTATGTCGGATTTGCCCTTAACCTACCCGATGATGGTGCTGTAGCAAAATTTTGGGTACGGGTAATTCATATTTAATTAAAATCGTAAAGCGTTGTCCTCGTGCACGACAGAAAAGTATGCCGGCACTGAATTAAATACTGTGCCAGTTATAATAATAAAAAAGGCATGCATCATCTTCATTCGACATTTTCGCGTCATCCTTACTTCAGTTATTCTCCTGTGCGCTGTTCGGATTTATTGCATTTCTCCAATGGATCACACGGGACGTAATCCGCATTACGTATAGCCCTGGGCCAAGTGCTTACCTCTTACCGTTGTTAGACTTAACGTCGCGCAGCAGCTGATGCCGAAAGCAGACAACGGTTCGCCGTTCGCTACCGAGCCCGATCGAAAAAGTCACGACATCATGCTCGCTGAACGCTTGGCTGGCGCACACTTTATGGATCAGGAACCGTCGATAGTTATTAAACGGTGGGAATATGAGGACGCTGGAGGGAAGATTAAAAAGACATAAAAAGGTCATTAGTATAATTCAAATTGAAACATTTCCAATACGATACAAAGATGTTTTCTATAAATTTGAGCCACTAAACTAGGCCAATCACCCTTCGATCGCTCGGTGGTCCGATGCTTTGAGCATAAAAGAATTAATATGCAAACCTTCAACCATGCTTTGTAATTGCCACCTTTCCAAACAGCATACACACACCTCGAGTACATTGAAGCAACCAAACAATGGTTGGCGCCACAAGCTTCGTTGTCTTCATCGACTCACCATCGCGGCAAAAACATAATTGGATTCGCTAACAGTCAGGCAAGTGGTTTCACTTCTTCGGCACCTAATTACGATCTTAGCGGCTGGAATATCCATCCACCCATTTGCGCGATGTGTTTCTTGAGCCGCAATTTTTGGGCCGTCCAGCACCGATGACCTCATCAATTCATGTGCTTTTAAATGGGAATTGTACTTCAACCGAGTGCTACCAGCTAGACCTACACCATGGCTACTTGATGTGTTGCGATCGCCGTTGGGTGGTATAAATATTTATCGAGCTGTTCCACTACGGGGGACGCACCACACAAAACGAACCTAAGAGTAAACGAATTCCATGTTCCGGCACCAATAAAGTGAATAATCCGACCAACGAAGTGAAAAAACAAATGGCGAGACCACGTTGTGTAGGTTGGAAAAAAATGGGTCCAGATGCAAATATCATTAGACGTTACCCATCTAGGCCGAAGAAAGAGATGATCTCATAATTATGACACAATCCTTCACTTGTAGATGATTATCTGATACATTTTTTCGTCTATGATCGTCATACAACCACATGAATGGATTTATGCCTTTCTTCTTCCATCGCGTCATTTCGCTGGGAATACTTTTATCAGATTAACAACGTGCAAGATTTCCGAGCCGCAGCTGCGCGATAAACCGTCACCACCAATTGTTGCTTCTGTTTTGAAGATTCTGGTTTTTGTTGACCCACTTAACAATTCACGATTTGGTGGTTTCTTATTCGGTTTTAAGGTGATAAATGCTGGAGGTATTATGGAAAACATATTATTTAATAAATTCCTGAAGAAGCCACCTGCTCTCGATAACAAGCTAGAGCAATCAGGCAAGGGAAAACCGAGTTGGATATGGTAGGCCATGCCTGCAGTCCATCCATCGGAGGCAAGTCCCGTTATCCCGCTGTTCATTCAACCCATCTCCAGCTACGGTTCCGTTGCGTTATTTAGCGGAATTCTGGGTCATTCGTGGCAGCTAAGGAGAAGAATCGCTCCGCTGTACCATGCTCACTTACGCCTTCGGATTGGCCCGCTCGATGAACCGCCGGATGTCCAGATCCACAAAGTATACGAACTCGTCGTCCGCTGCGCTCAAATACCGGTTGACAATAGAGTTATCCAGCTTGACGAATTGCTTGCGTCCCGGAAGATGCGGTCACACTTTCCACCTGCTCGATGATTCCGTAGAAACGAACACACAACTAGCCCACGGAGGGGACGCTATCCACTACCTGCCGTCGACAACACTACTTGTTGTCCACCTCCGGCAATAATTTCACTGAATCTCGCTCACGCAGAGATGTTCAATCTACGAAGCCTTTTCCTCATTTCACACACCATTTTTCATTACTAATACCTCGGTGCATCGTCTGTGTGCAGAAAAGAATGTGCCTCACTGCATCCGGTTTTAATTTACTTGCCGTGTGGCAATCAGTGAACGGGCGGATTCACAATTTTCTTTAAAATATCAACCGACACGTTTTCACACATTCCACGGATCAAAAGGTGTCCGTGTTGTTGAACTGAAAGCGTATCGCGGACGCCAATTAGAACCCGTTCTTTAGCTATTTTGCACGTATCGAGAACCGACCGAAAAGACCAGCAATTCGCGAAAAAGGGGGGATAGCTACGCAATTGACGCTCCAACAGTGAACGCTCTTCCGATTGTGGTGCTGGCAAGCAAGAGAACCTCGGACCGAACGGAAGCGTGCGCAATAGGTATGAGCGGGGTGAAAGGGGGGCCGTCTGGCCGATGGTGGGCAGCAGGGGTTGAGCGGGGTGCGAAGCTTGTTCAAATACATTTCTCGCGGTTTACATTTCGGCGGATGGTAGGAAAACCGGAAAAAGGCCGCAGGAAAACCGTCGGGAGCAGAGAACAGATTTTTTCAAAACAAACTCCTTCTCACTCACACCTCGCTTGCCGTTTCGCTCTCGCAACTGTCAACAGCCGTTGTTGTTGTTGTGGGGGTATGACAGTGAAGAAACGGCGGTTTTGAAACTACCCCTTTTTCTGTTTCGGATTATTTAGCAAAATGGATCATAACTACGGGAGTAGATAACAAGGGCCGTTTCTTATTTACGACGAAAGATGGCCATAAACTTATCTCCTTCGTTGCGTGTCACCTTCTGTCCCTCCTCGCTGCTATCGAGCAACTTCGGAGCGAGAATGTCCTCGCTGATCTCCGCCTCCGAGAGCCGTTCAAAGCACGGATGGTTCTCGATGTACTTGCACATCCAATCGTGCAGCTCACTCACGTCGGTCACGGTGTATATTTTACCGCCCGGCCGTAGCACGTACGCATACTCGGTCAACAGTGCGGTGTTGATGATGCGCCACTTGTGTTTCGCCTTCTTAAAGTGCGGATCCGGGTACAGGAAGAACAGCTTCTCGAGTTGATGCTTACGGAAAAAGTTGGGCAAATGCTTCATCGCGTTGGTGCGTATGCAGGCGATGTTCCGGTAAGCACCGGGGTTCCGCGCCCGTAACGCTTCGATCCGATCCATCACGTAGTCGGACACTTTCACCCGGATCTCCATGCCAACGGCCAGCTTGTCCGGGTATGTTTCTCCCAAGGTCACCAAGAATCCCCCGTACCCACAACCGATGTCGGCAAACTCGACCCGCCGGTCACCGATGTCCGGATACAGTTTACTCCAGTCATACTGCTCCGGCGACGTGGGACTGCAATGAAAAGAACGGATTAGTTTATGTATCAAGTGCAGCTGCAACGCCTATTTACTATTCAAACGAGTGATCTGCTATCGGATTCGAGTGTGCTCGCTGCCGGTAAAAGCGTTTTTGGGGAAGTTTGACCGGGAAACCAACCGAATCCATCTCTTCTGCGAAAAGCGTGTGCCGGGGCCGCGTTGACAAGCCGACTGTGCTGCGATTTCAGTAGATTCATACCCCCCGTTGAATTGAACGTAAACAAACGGATTTTAAAATTCCCCTAGCAGGATGCCCCAAGAATTGCGTGTAGTTCGCTGTTTTCAGTGCCTAAAATATCAGGTTTGTTGCTGGGAAAACATGTTTCTCTTGGATAATTAATTACTCTTACCTTTCGTCGTAGGTGGACATTGTGAAAAAAGCCAACAAATGGGCCTGTAAAGTGTGCGGTGTGAAGCAGTCGTTTACGCGGGAGTTTTATCGCGGCGCTGGTAAAGATTGCCGATCCGTTATCCTTGCCCTTACCGAACGGAACATCACGACCGATCGTCAGGAAGAGGAAACAGTCCAGCTGGTGCTGGAAGGCGTGATCCAGCTTCCAAAACCGGTCGTACCAGAAGCACGGTTTGATGTCGATGAAAAACCTGCGGCTGCACAACGTGACGATGAAACATCGAACAAATGGGAACCATTTGTGGAGAAACGGGAACCCGAAGATTCGTCCGACCTACTGCCTTTCGATACTACCGATATAGGCCATTCGAATAGTGCTTTTACCCGCGAACGAAGGAATTTCGTGTCAAAGAGAATGGCCAGCGTTGGTCGCAGTAAAGGAAGCTACTTTGCCAATGCTTCAGATGCAGTTGGTTCTCAAAACGAGCCGCTTATGGTAGAACATCATAAGCCACCGATTGCAGTAGAGAGGCCATTCGAGGGCAACAATACCGCATGCCATAGACAGTCGACAAACAAATTCGTTTCTAGTAATAGCCAACCGCTTTTTGGTTTCCACCGTAAAGAGAGCTCTAGGAAGGTACAAACGCCGGCATCCACAGATCACGTCAGCAGACAATTCAATCAACCATCTTCAGGAAACGCAGCCTCTGTTCCGTCCGAAACAGCTAGCAAAAGGAAATTATCCAAAGATCCGGCCATTCCATTGATGAATTTTGCCAAGCGTGTACGTGGCAAAACACCATTCGACGATAATGATACAAATACAGCTTTAATTAACGGCACAACAAATCCGCAAACACCAGCTTCTGATGGTGCATCGAAGTGGTCCAAATACGTCCCGCCACCTGATGATTCGGAAGAACGCGCGGAAGATCTGTTCTTTAGCTTTTGATGGAGATTCATCATTTTAAGTGATTCGTCACGTCAAATTTCAATGCAAGTGGATGTCGTGTATTTGATAGCTAAAGTACCCAAAAATAAAT
This sequence comes from Anopheles darlingi, assembly GCF_943734745.1. Classification (NCBI taxonomy): domain Eukaryota; kingdom Metazoa; phylum Arthropoda; class Insecta; order Diptera; family Culicidae; genus Anopheles; species Anopheles darlingi. The sequence goes on from NC_064874.1 coordinate 40,174,543, forward strand.
TATTAAAACAATAACTGCTGTCGTTATGAACATTCCACCGTACATCACATACTTGTCCTCAACAAGTCTTCGTTCGATCATTTTCATCGTCTGATTGGATAGTCCCAGGGTGTTACCGATATCCATGATTCGTCGGCGAGCACCTTTGAGTGTTTCCCGTTGCGTTCGCAAACCGTCCAGAATGCTCGAGCCTGTCCACAGCATTTCGTCAACTCCGTGATGTGCGTTCTGCATGGAATTGTGTTGCTGCAAGGAGTAATCGATATCGATCGACATCTCATTGTTGGGCGCGAACCTTTTGCTCAGCAAGCTTTCTCGCTCCGCTAGCTCCGTCTCACGGCGTTGTCGCTTTTCGTGGTACAATTTCAGAGCAGCTTGCAGATGCCGAATGTCGTACTTCAGTTGGTCGACACGCATTTTCGCGTTTTGCCGTTGTGCCACCGGGACTTTGAACAGCAGTACATCTAATCGATCGCAGTTTCTGGAAGGAGAGGAATCTGTGAGTAATTTAATTACGAGATATCTTGAACCCAAAACCTACCCATTCGCGCTAAGGATCTTCATTTCGATTTCGTGAACGATCTGCCCCGCATCGGCTCGGCTATCGTTAAGGCGTTGGAAATATTGCTGTGTTTCCTGAATAAGTCCGTTGGTTTGAAGATACAGCGCCTCCATTGTGCACTCTCCACGAAGTGGTTGTTGCGCTAAATTATAAAATACGCCTGCAAACTCGTTAATTGAATTAATGGAAACTATCCGGGTTTCGCGAGACTTGTTTTATCAACATTTTTGTCGTCACCCAAAAATAATGACACGCACACAGGGCTCGCCCCCTTCGAACAGACAGCATAATGCTGTCAGTTATTGCTGTCTCCCTCATCTTTGTCTGGCAAAAATTATTAATAATTGAGTAGTAAATTGATTATTATTAGCAGGGCTACTACATTGAATATCCGCTACTTTTGCCGATGAATTTTCCAATATTCTCATGCTTAATAAAATTGCAAATATTTCAAAACAGCTGAACACCCTGTGCTAGCTGACAGCATGAATACTGTCAGTTGACTGGGCGGGATTGTTTACGCGATCGGCTGAACTCCCGGCCCCGTTTTGAGGAATTCGGGTTTTTGGACGTGATTTTTGGAAAATTAGTTTTAAAAGTGCATAAAGTAACACTTCTATATTAGCAATGGTGGCCTAAACATCTGAGCACGTAGGGTGTGTTCGCTCTTGGGACGGGTTCCTGCTAATTATAATTATGCCTGCTGCTAATCAATAGACGGTCGATCAGCTGATTGTTGGTACAAAATATGTGATAACGATAACCAGCAAGAGGGTTACAGTGAACGGCGTTACTTAATAAGGTTCTTCGGGAGAAGATGGTTCTGTGACATTATTCATTAATTAAATACTGTGTAGAGTAAATCGAAAAACACATTTTGTGTGGTGCCGTGCGTAAGCAAACTTCAATAAAATGGCAGTATCAAAGTTCAGGTGAGTAATGTTGCGGTTTTCATTCTAATCCGTTCTAAAACATTCGCTATCACCACTCACTCCGTGGCAAAATGCTCTTAGCTTCGTTAGGCGTGCCTGTTTCTGCATGTTACGTTAGTCGCATGCATATTGAGCGCAACGATAACGAGCCAGCAGCAATAACCACCCCTTTTTCTACCGGCACGGTTTACTTATCTTAAACAATGGGAACAGACAACAATGAACACATTAAATGCGACTGAAGATGGTCCAGGCATGGCGAGTGGCATGATTGTTTCTTAACCCCACGCCGCAAGTAACATCGACTGGTGGGTTCATGCGTGGATAGTTAGATGGACTATGTTCTGCATACATGGTGTACCTATTATCGCTTCTTATTTTTCATGTTAAATGTTTTGGGAGAGCACAAACAGAGAAAAACGCAAAAGTACCACATTTGAGGCAGGAGAAAATAGAGCCTATTTGAATATTAAAATATATATTTCAATTGAATTCTTTGTTCTATTTTACAAATAGTGATGTCGACGAATATGGATTCAAGCGTGAACCTGACTTCGATTATCAGTCGTACGAGAACATCATGTCCAGTTACCTGACGGTGCTAACGACACGCAGCATGCGATGGCAAAAGTTCGCCAAACAACCAGACCTGCTGAAGAACCAAAGTAAGCTGAAACGGTTTGTCCGAAAAGGCATCCCTGGGCCGCTACGAGAGGAAGTGTGGATGGCCACGTCCGGAGCGTTAAAGCTGCAACAGCAACAACCAACACTCTATCAGAAGCTCCTGACTTACGAGTTTGACCAGGAAATATGTAAATAGATCCACCGGGCCAGTTGTTTGAATTCTCTTTACAATACATCGTTTATTTTCTCCCAATTTCAGCCGATCAAATTAAGATTGATCTACCGCGTACCTTCCCGGACAACATATACTTCGAACAGTACAAACTAGGCCTCTACAACGTGTTGATTGCGTTCGCTCATGAGAATCGCACAGTTGGGTACTGCCAAGGATTAAACTACATTGCCGGTACTTGGCTTCCGTTTGGTTCCTCGGTCATGATCACTAACCACGTTTTATCTGCACTTTTTACAGGATTACTGCTGATTGTTACGAAAAACGAAGAATCCACCTTTTGGTTGCTCAAAGTAGTTGTCGAGAACATTGTGCCACTATATCACACGAAAACAATGGATAATTTAATCACCGATATAGACGTAATGAGTGAGCTCATCAAGCAGCGTGTCCCGGACGTTCATAGACATATTTTCGATTCTGGTAAGAAGAATTTTATGAGAAACTATGAAACGACGAGATTTTAAAACCGTCGCTACTGTTCGTCTCGTTATAGGATTATCTTGGCCTGTGATAGCCACTAAATGGTTCATTTGTCTGTACGCTGAGGTAGTACCAACGGAAACGGTGCTCCGCATTTGGGATTGTCTCTTTCTCGAAGGGAATAAAATACTGCTACGTGTGGGGCTAACGATTGTAGTACGCCTGCGGCAGGAACTGCTCGCTACCGACGATATAGCGACACTGATCGGGCTGTTTCGGTCACTAGAGAAACTACCCATTCTGATGGATTGCCACGAGTTTATGAAAAGTATATTTAAGGTGCCAGGAACCTTGCGCCGGTCGCAGTTGACTGCACTCCGACGTCAGCTGTACGACGAGCGAATGGCTGGCAAACGGGACGGTTCCTAGGGGTTGGAGAGCTATATTCAGAAGAGATACAGACTGAATATAGTGTAAATCGACTAACAAACACGGAACAAGCAGTGGAGTGGAGAATCGTGGCAACAGAGCAGCTAAATTTGTGATAAAGTGCACTGGTTTAAAGACTTTATTACAGATTTATGACGTGGTTGCTTGCACGGTGTGATATTTGGTTGCTTGTAGGCGTTTTATCTATTATCAAGTATTAGTATCCAACCAAATCACGCAGTTATAAGGCTGCTTGTTAATTATGCGAGATTTTACTTACCTTTCTATTAGTTATCATTTTTTAGTTTTACTATTTTAGTTAATTGGGTTATTTATTATTTCTTCATTTGTTATGGCATCTGAAGAGACATTTTCAAAAATGGCACCTTTAATAAAAAAAAAAACAACTCTTGAGCGTTTAAAGTTGTTTATGAAACGGGGCTACTAGTAAGCTAATAATCGAAAACATTTAATAAACGAAATAACGCGTGGTGCTACGTGTTGATGGCTACGATGCTGGTCTTTACTGTTATTTAGATTAGACTTAAGGACTATAGACGAAGTTTTCACTGCCACATGCCGATTTAGCGTTGAAGTAAAGGAAGAAATTGTAAATTGTAAACTCTCAGCGAACCATACCTAATAACCGACATTTATACACCACTGCCGAGAGTTTCAATCGAAAAAGAAACTGTATTTAATAAGAGTTCCGCCCTTGGCGAATCATATTCAACGCTTAAATAGTGACAATATGTAGCGAAGCTTGTTGTATTTCATTCATGGCGCAACTTGTGCTGCCAGGTTATATTTAATAAAGAATTCACAAAATTACCACTAAGAATGTTTGTTTGATGACTATTGTTTCTCTTTTTCAATTCAGTGTATCGGGAATTGGGTTGGAAAACGATGTTAAAATGACAATCTAAAACAACATTTTTGTCGCTCTATCTCCAGAGGGGCACCGGTTGAACCAGGATTGCGATCAGAGATGCTATCGCGAATCCCACCTGTGCCCTGTAAATTACATGCTAGAGTATGTACACATAGTTAATTTAATTTTAATTTCGTGTCTCCGAGCACCATCGGCGTTCATAAAGCTCCCTTAGGAAGTGGATTCGGTGGTGATTAGGCAAATAGCAGTGAAGCGGTAGCCAAACTCACATTTTGCCTGTAATCATTTCGCATCGTCAACTCCCACGACAGGAGACCCGCCATCGGTTACAACGCCCGATCACGAATGCAGATAGTGTTATCGTAGGAATAGTGCGAGGCAGTGTGGTTTTGCAAAATGAAAAAGAAAAGAACAGAACGCAACTGGAAACTACAAACATAATTAGAACGCAAAATTATTTATCCTGTAATCGACGCAGACAAGAAGATCTAAGAAACAAGACGAGGTGAAACGCAAAACGGGAAACAGGTAAGGCGACTGTCAAACTTCTAACCGCCATTAGCCGTGGCCACACGGAGCGAAAATTTGCGCGCAAATTTACAAATTAATGCCAAATCGTTTACGCTTCGATATGTTTACGTGGCCGGGTTGAGGAAATTAAAATCGTTTTGTGGAAGAAAAGGATTGAACACACTAGCAATGATCACTATCTATCAATGTAAACCACAAATAGAACATATTGCGAGCCCTTCCGTTTGCAAACAGCTTTTACTCTAGGTTTTACGCTCCACGGACCTATAATCGTTTGACAGCATGTAAACGGCAAGCGTAAGTGTTTTGGCATTAATTTTTTCGTTTGCGCTAGAGTTTTCGCCCCGTGTGGCCACGGCTATTTAATTAACCACGGTGAGCAATCCGCAGGCACGGCTCACGTTTATCACGCGCACACTAGGTCGACTTTGTCCGTTGTTGAGTCACGCGGAACGATGACACGGAACGTTGTTGGTCGATGAGTCTGCACGGTTGGGCCGTCCACCGGTGACCGTCCGTCTCGTAGCGTCAGGCGTGTGAACCTGGTCGAATGTTGGGGGTCGCGTGCTGTTCGTTTTCGTTTGATGTTCCAGCTTGGCGAGTTTGCTAACAAAATTCATTGGGGAGCAGGAGATGTGGGGATCGGCCTGGGCATGTCCAACGGGAAGGAGCATAAGTCGAAAAAGGTTGAATCAGCTGCGTCATGCGGCAGGTAATATGTTGCAATTGGTTACGAATTCATTTGGATTAAACCCCAAATATGGCTGCCATTGCTGCCACATGTTTACTGACCTACTGGTAGGATTTGTTGATCTTCAAAATTGTGCCAAGGAAGCAAGAAGGCCACCAGCTGTAGAAGTGTAGACGCTAGAGTTAGTTTTCGAATAGTGACCCCGCGACTACAGTACGTGCTCGGGGTTCGGGCGACGAATCAGTGGCAACTTGTCAGAAGCTCGCAAAAGATAATGACCAGCCTGCACGCTATAGCGTTGCATTGGGAAATGGTCAATGGCGTGGCATATGGCGTCCTATGCACCAGCCCCATCGTGGGCCCAGCGCAACACGAAATGACACGGAATGGGTCAACCGGGTAGCAACGCGCATCCGGGACCCCTTTGTACGGGGTCAGGGTGGAGCATATGTGCCACTGATTAAGCTGGTTCATATTTTATTGCCACTCCGTGCATAAGGGGCCTCCGGACGATCATAAAATGTTATCAAACGATGGCGACACTGGCGCGGACCCACGCACTGTACAATATGTTTCTGTGGGCTGAGCCGTATCGCGGATTTGGACCCAACTGGGAGCCATCATAGCAGGGGAAGCACGCTAGCCTTCTTCCTTTTCCTTTTCACAAACCCATCGTTGTCCACCGGCTCAATGGAGGTACGCCTGCAAGTGGTTGCAACCCGGACTAAGTGGTTTTACCGAAACGAAGGAAACACTTCCGAAATGGGGTCAGGCTTGATTTAGTTTCAACGCCAGCCAACTCCCCGGCACGATGTGCAGAAGCGTGGCGTGTGGTTGTGGAACATATTTATTTTAAGCAAATGAAAGATATTTTAAGAAATACTTAAAAGCCGTACGCTTGAATTTGCAACTACGGATTAGCACGCTACCGCGAATCGGCAGAAACTATCGCAGAAATAGACTGGAGCACTGCGAATGCAGTATTCTATCCGATGAAGGAAAAAAACTCATACATATTATTAACTGGTTGTGCTAGTCGAAGAACATCAGCAATATGGAACTCAGCAGAAAATCGATCACGATTACAGTGTAATTTACTTTTGATGGGCATGGTATGATCGAATACGAATCGAAACGGATTGTCAATCACGGGGCTAGCTTGTGATGATGTCCCCAGGAACACTCGGCCGTTTGTATGGCGGGAATAAAGTGACCTCCTTTCCCGTGCGAATCGAATTGAAAAAAAAGAAAACAAACGAACCAACATTGATGTTCCAACTCATCGATATTCGCCAATAAAATGTGTAAAATGTGTTTCTGATTTTTTGGTAAACCTTATTGGAACTTTCACGGATTCTTGTTACAGCCGATGGTTTTGTGTTGTTTGTGACATTCGTGATTGACATCGATCAAATATATCCGGCGGACTTCACGGTGAAATATCTAGAAGAAATGCTCCCTTCTTTCCCTTCAATTCATTGTAAGCAAAAACGCGAACAACTGGACGGTACCATAGTAGCATGAAGGGACAGTAACGCATCCTTCTAATTGCTACACTATATGATTGATGACATTAATTACTTACTTTGACCAAAACAAACCAGTTCGGAGATGGAGAATCAACTAGACGGTGTACTTGTCCCCAGACTAGATACTCGGTAGATGTGTTCAGCCATTAATCATCATTGGTTAGTTGAGTAATGCGCGATGTAGGGCTACGAATACAGGGCAACGTATCATCAATAACTCTCTACTCTCGGTTCGCTTCATTGCAAAAACCTAAAAGAACAATGTTGCGAATGCATTCGCTGCATTTCATGATCATCACTTTTCCATTACTTCAGCAAACAAAGCGATCAAGTGATAAAGGATAAAAGCGGATTGAGTAATAACAAGAGAGGAGGTAATAAAAGGTAGTTATTTTACAAAAGCTATTTTTGGCCATTTTGACAAAGATATCGATTTTTGAATCCACCTGTCATACAAAACTCGATGCCTCTCGCAACTTTGAATCGCTTGATTTATTTCCCAAAACCAACGTTTTCAAAGTCACTGCCCAACGTAGCACAACAAACTACTACTCCGATCGATTTGAAATTTTGAACACATAATCTGTACACTATTTGCTAGGTAGCGACGTCGAGTTTTTATAAAAATTGCTGATACTTTTTTTTAAAAAATAATTATGTAAAGCTAGTTTTTTGAGACAACATCGAAAAAAGCATCACTTTTTCAACTTCAGAAATCTGCCAAAAATCGAAAAATAAGAAATTCTATAAAAACTCGACGGGGTTACCTAGATAAACTTACAATCTAACAAACGAATATTCATTTGAATATTTCTGATGACCCAGCACGTGGCTACGATGGGCACCGCAAAAAGTATATTTTTGCAAACATGCCTTCTAGATTGGATGCCATGAACGTAGTTTTGATCAAATTTACCACTAAATAGAACCAAATATTCTTGTAAAGTTGTAGTTTAATAAAACATTCACTTTAAAAAATAAAGTTAAATGGTTTCTTCACTAAAAATCGACAAAAATAAGCCTTTTTTTGGCCCGAAATAGCCAAAGCCTGTATTGATTTTGTCTTTGATATTTGGCTTTAATATTACAGTTGGAGATTTAAGGATAGATTTATTTTTGTATGTGAATAAAAAATACTAGCTCGAGCTAAAATTTTCTCCAAATTCCCCTGCGTCTTATGTCCTGCGGTACTTAATGATTCCACGGATGCAAATTTATGGATCAGGACATATTAAACAAACGCCAGCTGGACAGTCAATCAAATGCGCGGAACGATATATCAAAGTGTCAACTGCCTTGCCTTGGCCCGAGTTCCTTTCCTTGCCTTTCAGTTCCATAATTTTTCAAATGATCCAATCTTGTAGTTACAGCTCTCAGTACACCGTCCGCTATACTCCAGGACACTCACTCCCTCAAGTGATTAACACTGGACCAGTGAGCTTTACCGGCCCCACTCTTTCCAAGAACATCCGCAACCCCCAGAAAACCAATCAAATCCGGTAACAATCCGTCAATGGGATGAATATTTTATCCATCGCTCAACCTCGTCCCTCTGCAAGCGGACAAGTTTGGGTGCGGGTTAAGTATTGTTTGAGGAAATTTTATAACTCACGCGCCTGGTCGTTGGCCTTTTTCCTTCCGGTTCCGGTTCGTTCGATCGATCGCTACACCGGGGACCGGGGACGCTCGATAGATTTCGACACAATCCCGTGTGCTGTGCCATGTACTGGTATGATTGCGCTGCGAATGGTGCTGGGTGGAGGGTAGCAATGGAGCGGGCGAGCCCTTTACCGAGAAGTTCGTGGGCTACTATTGAACTTTTACTTTTCCCTTTCCGCTATCAGTGCTGTCCTGTTGAAGGATTCAAATACGGGGGTGTTCACGGTGTTCCGCACCGCAGTGCACGAGTGCGGGGAGACACGATGCGGGGGTTTCGACGCTTGCATGATTGATGCTGTTATTGACATGCAATCGTCAATCGAAGGGAGGGTGGTTTTTAGTGGAGTGAGTTGGATCCCCTTTCCACGGGACACACTCTGCAAATGAATAATATCACATCCCATTGCGCACCACAGCGGACGAAGAAGAGGTGGTTCCCTTCGATGCCCATTCGTCAATCATTCCGGCCTCATTCCGTTGCTTACAAGGGCTTCAATTAAGTTGGATGACTTTAAGACTTTACAAACAATCGCTTCAAGACACGAGCGAGAGGGTGCGCCACTTTTGCCCCAAAAAAAAAAAGGTAGACCAAATTGCTGGAACAAATTACTGCCTCAAAATGGCGGAAGTTTTGTGGATCGTTGGAACAACTTCAAAACATCCTGAGGATAGTCTGCAAGCTAACAGGTTGCTGGCAGATTGCTGTCCGCGCTTTTCTGCAGGGCCACCACCACCACAACTTTGTTCTGCATAGAAGAAACAGAAGCGAAAAGACAAAACAGCGAAACAGAATTCCTCTCCGGAACTTTCTCTTTCCTCTGTTCACCATAATCCGGCACCAACTCCTTAGCTTCGCGTGTCCTAGTTTCACGTGCGTAAGTCCGGCCCAGGTTGCACTCGTTGGCCCCGCTCTACTATACACACTTTGCTCCATTCTATGCTCGATGCGGCCCGAAATCTGTGTCCGATTCACGGGCAATTTGTACGCGATTGTTCGACGTGATGACGACAACGACGACGACAACGACGACGACGAGGATGGTTGGCTTCACCAGGAAAGGTTAAACGTACTCTCTCCACTGCTTCACCCACATATAGCCCACAATTGGAACGCCCATAAGTTGTTGGTGGTAGTCCGGGGCGTTTTTTTTTGTGAAGTTCTGACCTGTGTAAAGCCCAGGCACGGCATACTAAAAACAAATAAACGAACTTGCGGCGCCCAAGAAAGTGTTTCTCTTTTCCACCTGCGTGGCCAAAGGCACGCAAACGCCTCCGCCAGGGGTTGACGTCAGGGAGTCCAGCACCGGGAGAATACGTACCGTTACTCGAAGGGTTAGCCTGATCAATAATGGAACCATGTCGTAGTTCGTTCATGGACTGGACGACCGGACCGGAGCGGAGCGGAGGCATTGGTGTTCACGTTTGACTTTTTGATTCCCCAAAATCTGTCCACTCGGTCCGGGCCGGACTCACTAACCACTTACCAGGGGCGCTGACGCCACCGGCATCGGCAAACCGACGCACCGAGGACCAGAGTCGCGCCACCAATTCCACCCCCCAACCCACGGGGTTTTGCGCCCTGTCCCGGACTCACCCCGTACCCGCCACATGCGATGTTCGCGGGGGACCACCTTCGGCACGCAATGTGAATATTAAATTAGTGGTACTATTAAATATAAATAAATATCTTCGGCTCACCCGGTGTGCCTTCGCTGGGAGCCAATGTTACGGAACACGCGGGAGCAACTTTACCCCTAGGCCCACAACAACAACAGCGACACGATCCGTTCCGTTGAATACCGTGGCAGGAGGTGGGTAAAGGAGAATAGACGAGGAGAAACCAGAACCAAAGAGAGAGAGAGAGAGCGAGAGAGGGCCAGAAAGCACTGTCCAGTTTAAAAGTTAATCGTGGTGATGGTTCCAAGGTTCCTGCAATCCAGCCAGGAAGAGCCTTTCCCGATGCAGAGCCGATGGTTTCCTTTCCTCTGACATCCGACACCTTCCTCGGTTGCTTCTCCGTGCTCCAGCTGGCTTCGCGTCGGGGTCTGTCGGACTGTAAATATTCTTTAAATTGGTCTCCCCTCCCCCGTTTTGCGGGGAGAAATTTATCGGCATGAAAATTGAATGTGACTCCCAGAGCTCCAGGATCCGTGGGCCGGAACCCCCCCCCCCCCCCCCCCCCCCGTTCCTCGGCTGTTGCTAGAGAGTCGTGCGTCGGCATTCGCTTCTTTGCGTCGCTTTTCCTCCTGTATTTCGCGGTAAATTATGAATTGGCAGCAGCAGCAGCAGCAGCAGCACCAGTACAGGCCGTTGAGATATGAGCTAAAATTCTAAATTTAAAACAAAAACCAAAATGGCAACGTCCCGAATATCAAATATAACACCCGGATCGAAGCATTTCTTTGCCTTCGGGACTCGGCTGGTCGAACACCTTCAATAATAGCGAGGTCCAGACCGCCTCCTTCCATGAAGTGAACACGCGCCAGACCAACCAACTTTCCTTTCTTTTCTTGGCCACTCAAACTTGGCTCCATCGTTTATCTATTTTCGTTTCCAGACAACCAAAACCACTCTCCCGGGAGTGCCGAGTTTGTCTGTGACCCGATCAAACTTTGATCCGACGAACAAACGGATCCAAGTAACCGAGGCCACGGTCGTACCGAGTTGAGTAATGCGAGTTCGAACAATTCGAACTTAATCCTTCATTTTTACGCCAGCTCTCACTTAACACGCTGCACGTGGGATTGCATTGCACTTGGGTGCTTTGGTTACTCAGGAACGTCCCCTTCATACCCGGCAATCGGTACTTCTTGCATTGATGCGAGAAGCTCGTGGCGCGCGGGCTGGGGTCTAGCTAGTAAGCAAACCGAAAATCTCGTGACTCGAAATAGCACCCACAATCGATCACTAATCGCATCGGTGGTCAAGGTGGGGAGGGGGCAGCATAATGGAGAACTTTCAAGGTCACGGCATGTGTTGTCGAAGCCGATGAACACTTTACTGGAGGTGGAGGTCGATGGTTTGTAACGCAAGCAAGACGCCCCCCCAGAGACCGAGACCTTAGTGCCAACTAACTGCTAGCCTCCACTCCGGTATCGATTGCATCACGCGGTGGTCCGGATTTTCTGGAAAAACGCTTTTCTAAAAATGGTCACTACACACACACACACACACACACACACACACTCTGACCTAGTACCCTAAGCCACGCGTGTACGGTGTACCTGGTGCAAGTTCTTTTGTTCGGAGACGATACCGCAAACTAACGGGGTGACCGGTGGCAGTGTGGGGTTAGGGGTTTTCGGGGTGAATTCAATAACTGTAATGGGTGGCCAAGCTTAAATAATTGACCGACCAACCCGTCCAATCGCAATATGCTCGACGGGGCGGACGGACATGAATATTTTATTGGACAATTTCATCGAAAGCGAAAACGTCCGTTGGACAAATTTCGACTCCCCGACTCCTTCGATCCATCATCGGCGGTAAGGAGTGCTGTTGATAATGGTTACACTTCACTCTTCGTTCGTTCGAACGGCGGGAACGGTGAATGCAGCGGAACGGAAGAGGAGAATTGTCAACAGTGCTGCACCGTCGTGGGGTCGTGAGGACCGCGGAGTGCACTTGGAGATAATTGCATCTAATTATTGCTACAAATTGATGGACTTTCGGACTTTTGTTATTCGTGTTTGCGCATTAACGATTACGTTAGCCGAAAGGCGTAATGTAACGGTCGTCCCTGGTGTGCGCCCATACATCAATTTGGTGCCATTCAACTCCCGGGGTCCACTCCAGCTAATGAAAGGGCAATTTCCGTGATGTTCGCGTTCGCGTTCATTCACCCCTTCCCGAAAATGCGGTTCGGTTCGATCAACAGTTACTTATGCAAAGATACACTAATCACATACTACACGAGGGCTACAGGGAGATAATAAGCGTTGCTGCAAGCAAAAACAGAAGCAACAATTTCGCTCTTCACTGTTCACATTGAAGTAACCAAAATAATTGAGATTAATTGAAAACCCTACCAACGTGGAAGCATGCGTAACGTATCAGTCATTTGGCCCGACCGATGCCGGGGGCATACGAATGGAGTAGTGGCCGTGTGGCGTGCATGGAGACACTGTGCGAGCCCAGGCCTTCGAGGAAACCGAGAACGGGGAAAAAGGCGAAGCGAAGCGAAACAAGACATTTGCGAAGCGTTGGCCATAAAAAAAAGTGGTACCATAAATATGTTACGAGCGTTTCGGCAAAGAAAACCGAGAAACAAGGAGGACGATTGTTCGTTCGCTTTTACTACAAAGTTAGGCTGTTGCATCAAACTCAACGCTTGCCGTGGATCCGGCATGTAACCGGCGCGAACTGACTAACTTCGAACGCGGAACGAACCAAACGAAGGCACCAGTCGACCGTAGTGACACCGTAGCGCAATAGACCACTCAACTTTTAAGGACTTTAGTTTGATTTTATTTTTATTTTGCGGTTACAGGAGTTGCATCTCGTTCCAATACAGTCGAACAGTTTGGAATGTGAATAGAGCTGGACGGTTTAGGACTATTCTTCACGAAGATAGTAAAATTGTTAACATTGCGTTGCGTTGCCTTACTGACGATTCCGGAGTTTGAGTTTGAGGAGCGGTCCAAATATGTTTTAGTTTGATTTATGAATTCATTTCCCTTCTCGAAAATTATGCCATGGCCGCATGGCCCAAAACGATGGTTTCCTCCTTCGCCGCCCACCCGGTACCAGGTAGATCGATAGCATTATCAGCTAAGTGGCAGAAACATCCACGTTTACGTCATCGTCCTCATGCTTCTCTCGACGAAGTTGTTTCTCAAAATTATTATTCCACAAAATGGAATGGTGACTACTAAATGGATGCTACTTTCGACGATGGCCACTTGAAATCCGCGGAAAGAGAAATTCGTGCCACCGTCCATCGTGTGTGTGTGTGTGTGTGTGTTGACATCCTGACGGCAGAAGGCTACGGTCACCCGATGGCGGTCCTTATGCGAACGCTTTAAAGCCATCAAACGACTGACTGCCGGCGGGCCGGGTGCACCGCAGGTGGAACGCTACCGTCACCGGTGGACACCACCGCGTGCCAACAAGGTCTCGCACGGCATGGCGGCGGCATGCTAAACCAGTCCGGTCGCGGTCCGTGGTCCTGACTATTTTGGACAGCTGACATTCGGACACGCAACACTGTCAGGACGCGAATGTGGCGTGCCATTGTCTACTTTCCGGCTCGCAACACTTCGCTACGTTGTCCTCAAGCAGTGCGGTGGTTCCGTGGACAGTTTCAGGAACATCAGCGACACTCTTCATGAATCTCGCTTTTTTTTTGTTGTTGCTTCTTCGCAGTTATAAATTCAATCGATTTTCTCTGCAAGTGACCTTTGTTGCCATTTGTGCTTCAGTCGAGCTCGGACAGTCGGTAAATCAGATCCTCGGATGGTATAGTGACCGTACGCCGCGTTTTCGGTACATTGACGGTGCCCTGGAAAGCAAGAAGTGGAGTCGAATACCGAGAAATGCAGCTCCTCATGTGCTGAATAATAGATGCATACATATTAGGGTCCGCACGGGGGGTTCGGGATCAAATCATTACCCGCCACACACGCACACTCAGCAAAGGAGGCCAGATGGTCGCACGGTAGCCAAGGGTGACGGTCGCTTCGGTGTCACGAGTGAGAAGCTACTTGAAACGCTTTTAAATGAGCAGCTAATTTAAGCCCCTTCTCAGCCCCAACCTTTGGCCTGCTATGCTCCAAAACAAAAAAAAAAACCAACAGAGACAGCGACCTCCCTCCAAGGCGATTAATAAGGACAAAAGAAACCCCGAAAAACAAGGGAAGGTGAAAACGATTACTGGACCTCGCGGGTCCCCTTTCACTGAGCATGCTACTTCCTTTTTTTAATTTTTGGTAAACCAACCGACCGGTGGGTTTGTTTGCGGTTTTGAAAAGCTTTAAATGGCTTCAAATTACTTAAGGGGCCGCGGGGAGCAGGCCGCCGGACGGAACCGAAATCACGCAAAGCGGTGGCCAAACACTTACCACCACTTACCCGGTGCCCCCGGTAAACGGATTCAGGGAGGTTTGTCTTAAGAACACAAGCAAAACACGCCACTAAAGAGTTACGCGAATTACGAGGGGTTGTGCTGGTCGATTGAACCTCTTCCTCCATCGCAACCCTAATGGCAATTGCGGGATCCAGTGAAGCGGCCAGTTTGCTTCAGGTTGGCATTTAGTATACATTCGCATAATGGAGACGGCAGTCGAGACCAGCAGGAACATATGTCTGGTATTGTGTGTGTGACCTGTGTCCTGTGACTCCTTCACGTCACCTTGATTCCGGTTTCGATTGCCAAAAAGAAAGCAAAACATTTCCTCGATTCACTGTCCAAGCGGGTGGCCATTTGGCAACTAAACGGTTTTTTAGCGACGGTATCTTATAGGATTGCTTTCAGCTGCACCATTGTTCGTTCCTTTGGCCTACATTTGGCGCCAACGTTCGTGCTCCGTCCCTCAGAGTTCCCCTGGATCACGTGGACCCGTGGAGTGTTAATAGGCCTCTAGGTGGCGTTGCTGCAGACGAGGTTAAACTTTTCGGAACGAAGGTGGAGTTGTTGTCGTCCGTATGGTTGTGCTTCCGGTTCAGTTGTGTTTTGCTTCTCGCCAATAAAACGGGGGAACGAATTTTTAAAAGGCCCTCACCCTACTACTAACCGTAACGTATGCGTGACTCTTGAGGCCATATGTGGAGTTGAAACGGCACCGCTGAACTTATGGTGTGGCCAACGGCAATAACTAGCCAACGGTTGAAACTAGGCAAACAGGAAACCCTCGTCACACAAATTGACATCGCGGCGTACAGTGGCATGCACTGTACGTTTACGGAGGAGAATTATTGTTTCTTTTCTTTTGCTCCACACCAAGGCGCAGAAACCTGTTTACGAAAAGTGTTTCGGAACGTTCTTGAAGCTCCGTAACACCTGTCCGTACCGCTGTTGAATGGAAGAAGGAATATGGACATGATGTGGACATCCTGTGTAAAGGTAAACAACGATTGCGTTCCTTAGCACGACAGCGGATTCAGAAAACATGTTGTTTGTTTCAACATTCGCTGTTGCTAGCATCAAACATGCTGCCCCACATGCTGCTCGGCTGCGGACCCACTTCAAGCCCTCGGAACAGGTGGTTAAGATGAATGAGTAAGATGGACGCGTGGCGTTCATGCAGCGGAAGGAACTGATTGGATTTAACGTTCAAAACGCGGTTACTCTTCGAATTGTTTGCTATCCCGTCATCGTACTTAAGGAGAGAGAAAAAACCGAAGCGGAGAGAGGTTAAAACATTACTTGGATACATCCGTAGTCTTTACTATTCTTTATTTGTTACATTCTTCCTATCCTTATCGATACACATCTAGCAAATGGTTTGGGCTTCCATATTATATTGTCATGCACAAAAAGGTGAGTGTTGGAACTGGTGTACTAAACTGGATCTGTCGTCTGCCGTGTGCAAAGAACTTACTTTTAAAGGCGCCCGATCGGTCGACCCCAATTGTTTCATTTGACGTGCCACTAAAGGGCAAAGGGGATGTACAGGACAGTTCACAGGTTCGCCTTCGTTTGCCATATGGCGTAGCTTGTTCGGGTTTCGGGTTTGTCGTGAGTTAAAAAATCATAAAACCAAACGCCTCTGGAGAGCAATGAAATGAGCTTGCTGTTGACGCTTTAGGCGCGCTGGGCACGCAAAGACTAGCCGGATCTCCCAGTGGCTCACCATTGCATAGCATAGCAACATAAAAGTTATCGTTTACAATCATTTTTATTCTGATTTGCGACCGACCTGCCCCTTCCCCCTGTGCAGCGCTGGTTCTCCTTGCCATACTCCTAACGGGGAGGGGTGCTTCTCTAGGGAATGATAAAACGGCCGACCACGGAATACACCGTGCAAAGTATACTGAAAGTCCCCGTTGTGTGCCTATTGGTGGGGTTACGCAACGAAACACAGAGCAGAATAAATTACTTTGAAAAATCACTTAGAGTAAAAAGCGAACCAGTGCTTTGCCTCAAGTTACACATTCTAACGCTTGAAGCTATGACAAAGGATTGCAATGACATAGTTAATTTGCTCAACACACCCCAACGGTAATGAATATTAATCATAATCGAAATCAATAGCAAAAAACGGCCAAAAAAGTATACTAATTAATGCTTTAAAAGTGTGTTTTCATGTTCGGAAGGTTGGTAGCGAAGCGGCACACAATGGGTGACGAATGGACGTATTGTCACAAGTTGTACAAGTCAACTTGGTCGTGCCGTGAACATTCTCCCGGTACCGATCAACGCTGCAGATTGCTTCAGACAATACCTTACGCGTTATCTCTCTGTGTGTCTCAAACCCGGTTCAGAAGACGATGAAAAATGGTGCTTTGAAGTGGAGTTCATCTTCTCACCACCAGGAACGTCGCCAGGAGTCGTCTCTGTCGTCGACACAAGAACGGGCTCTTTGTTTATGCTTCTCATCGGTCCCCATTCTTCTGCAGCTCTGATTATCTGATTAGAACTCCATCGGATCACAAGAACTTCGTCGGTTCTTCGCCCCGTCTGCTGCTGCTTACGCAACAAATATTGTTTATCATTGAAACAGTTCGAAATCGTTGCTCTATTGTCATGCTCAGGGTCTTTCACTGTCACTCAGATTGGAGCAAGGTCTTTCGTTAATCGCCGCAGCCACGGTGGAACGTATCTACCGTTGAAGCGACAGATGATTCATGAACCATCAAATTGGTTTTAATTGTGTTACGGAACAGGGGAATCCCGTGCCGACTGTCTAAGTCTTTATCGTGATTTAAGTTTCGTCTCTTGAGTGACGACTTCCACTCTGATAAATCTTGAACGATTTTTCAACATTTCAACCGGTTGGTGGTGTTTTGTGTTGATTTTCTTTAAAATTTTGTCACTAGAAAATGTTGTTTTTTCCTCTCGGGAAAACCGAACTGAACGGTTTAGTATAACTGTCACAAAACCATAAGCTCCTTCCTCGGACATCATTCAAGACATTCTTTCACTTTCATGAATTAGTGAAATTGATCTGATGTCATTTGTTATGTACTGTACCGGCGTATGCGAAGCGAGTCCTAGCAAAGGACTCTAGCAATGGCCGACTCTCATGAGGGATCGTACCGCGCGTTTGGTGAATCGCAGCACACATGGCGACACATGCAAGAAATTCCGTTGCCCGTAGTCTGTCGTTGGTAGCGATATGGAGCTACTTCGTTCGTAGTGGTCAAGTGGTAGGAGCAGCAGGCCGATGTCCGTGGGCCCTGAACCAACCTACGTGTAAGGCAACCAGGGTGCGCTGTGCGGAGGTCGGAAACGATTAACTGAACAACCAATTTTGCGATTAATGTATCCAACAGATTTTTATTAAGGGTTTTCTCTTTTCTCTTTCATTACTTGGACAAGAAAATTTCTCTAAAAAAAATGTTCTTCAATCCATAATTATTGCTCGACACATGTGCTTGTTTTTTTTTTGGTTTGAAAAAATGTTAACACGTGGTTGAGAGCAGGCAACGTGCATCCCCCCCAACGCCAATGCTGTTCCTTTCGTTAGCTTGCTACTAATTCATTGCGCGTACGGGTTACGCCGAGAGGGGAGAGGGGTTTTAAGCTACTCACTCCGACTTCTGGCAATTTTTTGATTCTTCATTTCCGTTTCCGCCTTTTTTTCTTCTTCTAAGTTTGCTTTCGTTTTTGCGTTTTCATTCGCCATTTTCCAGCCGACATTCCGACCGACCGAGCAGCAGAAGTAACTGTTTCGTTGGGGAGGGGACGTGGAAAGGAGCAGAATATAGGCGGCGCACTTTTGTTTGCTGTTCGCTTGATCCAGTGTCAACAACACATTATACGCTCTACGTTGTGTATGTGTGTGTGTCCATTACATGATTGGATTTCTTCGGTTTCGGTTTCGGTTTCGGTTTCCGCCTTTATTTCATGCACCTTGGTTACTTGGTGTACACTTTGGGTATTTTGGCTACTTACATATTTCGCACTAGCTTTCTAATTATAGCCTTGTTTCCTACATTGGTTTTATTTTCTTTTGTCCCGTTTTCTTTTTTTTGTTAAACACTAAGTGGCTCTGTTGTTCTTGTTTACTCTTACCTTTACTTAGACGAGTTTTGTTTTTCATTTTTCTTGTTTAGTGTTTGCCCCGAACGGTTAAATGGTAGACATTAAACTCGCCCGTTATGCATTGCAAACATAGCTGCTTCATCATTCGTTCGTGGCATATGCTTCCTGCTTGTTACCACACCCCCCACCCCCTACTCCTCCTTTTTGTTGTTGTTTCAGTTATAAACTAGTACGAGTATTATCTAATTATTTGATTTACTTATTGCTACTCCCGTGTCATAGATGCGTTTGCCACCACTCCGCCCTTTACTTAGACGTTACTTGTTACAACTCATTGGAATTTCGGCCGTTTTGTTACTAGCTTCTTGTCTCTTTTTTTGTTTTTATTCATAACACTGCTCCACTGTATCGCTTCTAGATTCGTATCTTTAACCGCTCTTGCTTGCTTGCTAACTCTTGTTTTATTATTATTTTATTCTCTCTCTCTGTCGCAAACACTAAGCTGCTATTCGATTTTGCTCTTCGCGCTGCATAATTTGACACCCTGAAGAGATCGCATTGTGTATTCCTATCGCAGTTGTTTTTGATTTTCTTGATTATTCCACGTTCAAAACGTTCACCTCTCTCTCTCTCGCGCGCTCTCTGTCTTTCTCTTTCTCCTCACACCCTCTTCGTCCACCCTGTAGTCGTGGAAAGCGTATGGTGTTGTTCATTCTGTTCACTATAGCGGCTATACAGCCCGATGCTTTTGGTCTCTCCAACACATGCGTTCTCAATGGTCTGCGTTGGTCGTCGATACACCGCGGTAACCGGATCCATCTACTGTGGCATGCAGCAAGCACCGAATGCTATCCGTTCGTACGTTTTACGTTTGTTTGCGATGCAATGTTTCGTATGTAACTGGGTACGATTTCTATCATAATCGTTTGTTGCATACTAGTGTCGTAGCCAAACAATCAAAAATATGAAAAAGGAAATAAAGGAGCGCTTTCATGATCTGCCTCACAGCCTGCCTGCCTGCCTGCCTGCCTGTCTGGTGTGCTGGCTGGAATAACTTGACTGCATCTCGTCCCATTGTCCGATGGACGAAGAGCCGAGACGAAACATTCAATATGGCACACGCATTCGAGTGTAAGAAAGGATTGGGCGACAAATGATCCTCACCGGGGACCGGGAAGTTGAAGAAAAACTCAGGGGAAAAATCCTGCAGCAAGTGGGTCAAACCGTATGCCTCAGCTGCTAGAGAGTGACACAGCGGCCGAAACCCAAAACCCGGACAAAAAAGGGGACGCTCCTTTAGCTCGCCGTTGTGCCCGGAACCATTGTATCTTTCTCGCAGATGAAGTGATTGGGAAGGGGTGAGAGCATCAAGAAAACGGAACAAGAAAAGGAGTGCTAGTAGCGCGTATCCTTTTCAGTGCGGGCAGAGGTCAAACAGGCGGCAGCTCTCCATTAAATCATGCTCCCTCTGCTGAATGCTATCGTTATTATGCTTTCGAGGCCTTTCGAAACTTCCGGTCATCATTGTTGTGCGAATGCCGGCGCGTATAAGGTTCGTCTGCGCTCGGGACGAGAGGTAAATCATGATAGCGCATATTATTGTAGCCATTGAACACATTGTTAGGCCATTTCTTGTGCTGCTGCTGCTGCTGCTGCTGCTTAAGGAATCACTCCCCGAAATTGAACAAAAAGAAAAGAGGAAAAGAGGAAAAAAAACCACTCGGCATGTTCGGGACAAAGCAAAATATGTTTCACTCCGAAGAGTTCCAGTGTTCGAAGAGTTTGTGGCCGACTCATTCCGTTTTGCTTTCCCGGTTTATGCCGCGTCAAGTGCATGCAAGTGCGGCGTGTACGGCGTAAAGCACAGTTCCCGCAATGCCAAAGGATTCGTACTACTGCTTCTCTTGCCGCGATCGAAGCCTCCGGATTGCTGGGGTTGCTGGGTTGCCCTCACTGTAGGACGGAAAGCCAACGCTATGATGAGTCACACGTCGCCGGCAACGAGGCAGTACGGTGAGCAAACCGCCGAGCGCCCGAGGGCCGAGTGGTGGTGCTGCTGGCACCTACTAGTAGTGCCGCAAACGCACGGAAGCTACAACTGGCAGGAACAACAAACGGCTTCTTACCGAATAGTGCGTCGGCGAAGCGTCGGGCGAGCCGCTCGTATACGCATGAACAGTGGAAGTGGTGGAGGCGCCCTGGCCATGGTGGTGGCATGGCCGGCCACCGCCGGCACCTGGCGACGAAGATGACGATGACGAAGGGGATGGCGATGGTTCCGAGGATGAGGATGGTGACGAAAAGGGGAACCAGCAGTGGGTAAGGCGGCACCATGGTACGGCGTTCGATGGTTCGGTCGTGGCGCTGTTGTCGGAGGGAATGGTGAGGGACGCTGTCGTGGAACAACGGGCACAATAGGATACCTCGTCATAGGTCGCTACTCGTCGACGGGTTGCCGAGGTTGCTCTCCAGGGTGTCATCTTTGTGTCAGAGCGGTGGCTTGTACACCTCGATCGCCGGTGTCAGCATGTCCACTCGTGTCGATATCGAAGAATCGCTGCAACGAAAAAAAGCAAAAAACACGGGACGCGGATCGGATTAGATCTAGTTTGCGCGTGTCGATCCCTCAATCGATCGATGGATAATTGTTTCGAATTAGTTTTATTTATTTTTTCTGATTAGGTAAAGAACTTTTACGAATATCTTGTCGAATTTTTAGATCAATCGAAGCAATACTGAGCCCAGGTAATGATTTTTGAAACATCACGCACCATGGCTCAATGTATCTCGTTACTTGTAAGCGTTTGTTCCCCTCAAAACCAACGTTTTCAAAGTCGGTGCCCATCGTATGATAAAAAATTTGGTAGATAATCTATTTATTCTTTTATAGATATAAATGAAAGTTGCGTAATTTCGAAGGCCCATAACTTGAAAACGGATGGACCCTTTTCCACTTCACAGCTTACTTGCTTGATTATTATTTAAAAACTTTGTATGAAAAGCTTTTAGGTCCAATGCATACTTCGATGAATTCAATATTCTTACCCTAATTTGATGTCGGTGATACTTCTATTTTCTATACCTATCAGACCAAAGAACACTTGGTTTGTGAAAAATAAAGCAAGATTGGTTGAATCGCGACTTTGTCTTACAAAGGAGATTTGTCAAGTGGTTTTAGTTTGGCGATTATTGTTAGAACAAAAATTACGAAAATAGTCGGAAGATCAAGTAGAGAATTGCGCAGTCGAAATTCAAGGAGGCTTCAAGAGTCGAGTGGCAGAACAAAGTTTGTGGGGTCAACTAGTTTTCTTTGAAAAAAAATCATGAAATTTGAGTTTTTTATGCCCTGGATTAACCTTAGACCCCCCTTAAAAAGTATCCCCTCCTGGCAACCCCTAATGCATGGTTTCAAGTATGTGCAGTGTAGTTATCTAACGTTGGAGTGTAAAGCAGAGGGAGACAGAAAGGCAGCAGAAAACTCGACCGGAAGACACAAATTTACCAACAAAATGTACAGCAGCAGCAGCAGCAAGCACGCGGAACGGCTACGAGGCATTTTTGGGGTGTAACTACTTTCATGGACTTCCACTCCATGTCTGGCCCTGCTCCGTAACCAGCAGCCGCAACATATTACGAATTATGAGCCCAGTGCTCCCGACGTGAAGCGGCAGCAGTACTCTAACGAGAAACTACTCCAAGTCTGCACGTCAACCGAACATTGCGCTGGCTTCAGAGTGCGCTGCGCCCGACGGATGACGGATGTGCTGACGTCTGCTGCCGAAGACCTCGGCCGCGCGAAAGCGGACGAAAGAGTCGAATGGTCTTTTCGCATGCAATGTCCCATTAAATCGTCGAGGCACGTGTTTTATGATTTTCACCCCCCCCCCCCCCCCCCACGTTGTCTCCCCGTGTGCTCTCCTTCTCGTCACTCGGGTGATGGCTCAGATCGCCGTACGGCGGGAGCACCGTAATCCAAGGTTTTGCGTGCTACACTCACGAAATAGTCCGCGCGAGCGAACGGCGAGGACAGATGGCGGCGAGGCGAATGAAGTTGTTGTTGATTGGGGCGTGCCAATGAAAATATGTTTTTAATAAAGAAATTCATCGCCGCATTTTTTGGCCATTTGCAGCAGTAGCAGCAGCAACCAAGCCACGAGAGGAAGCAAAAAGAGGAAATCCAGACCCTAAGCAGTGTCTACGCTATCGCATGAAATACATTGGTGAAGGCGAAGCAGACAGCCGGAAGGACACTGGAGACAGTTCAGCGCCGACGCCGCTACTGATGGCTTTTGCTTAATCAGACTCCGGTACTTCGGTACGGTACAGAGCAGAGTGTTGAGTGTGTGTTGGATTGCGCGATGCTCAAGTACGAGATAAGAAGTGTTGAATTGTGTTGCGGTGGAATCCACTCGTTTCAAAAGCAATTCAAAGGCAATCCCTGTAAGGCAGCCATTAATTGCGCTACTACATAGCTATTTTCGCGATTTACTTTAATTAAATTTGATTAACATGTTTCGTTATGTTATGTGTCTTTCTAATAGATTGAATGAATATTCGAAAGTCTTTTAGCTCTTTTTACCCTGAAAGCGGGTTACAAAATGTGGGTCAAAGGTACAATAAACTGGGCAAAGAGGACTCATTCCCGGAAGAACCTACTTGGATGGCGTCCTTTACATCGTTAAGAGGCTTCGCAGCAGCTCTGTAACGTTTACCATCGAAGCCACCGATGACGCGAGTGAAAAATGATCGAGTTTATCACATCGCCATCAAACATCATTAGAATACACTAACACGGGGTGGTTGTGGCGGGGAAGAGATTAATTTTAAAGCGCCTTTCCGCCCCGTATCCCTGTTCATCCCAGTTCCCTTTCGACGGTCATGGGCTTTTGCATCTCTATTCCAGTAGCAGGTTCACGAAGCAGAACCAGGAGGAAAGCATTACAAGTAACGCACCACGGTAGGCGGCCACCCGCCTATCACTTTCGTCATTGCATTATCATTCGGCAGCCAGTGACGATACGCGTACGCGTTTTATGCTCTATTTATCTTCCGTTCTTCCCTTGGTTCGGGTTTCTCGCACGTTCGCGCTTTCATCTTAAACTGCTGCTACTGCTGCTGGTCCTGGCTCGTCCTCGTTGACGGAAGAACGGAATATTGAACTGCGCTTATCATCAACTCCATCTCCAACTCCATCATCATCATCATCATCAGCAGCAGCAGCAGCAGCAGCACTGGTAACGGCAGCTGGCTGGCTGGTTTGTTTGGCATTGGAACGGTCCTCAACATTCCGAAGCCAAAGCACATGCACACGAACGTAATCATCGTGATCATTCTCGACCTTGCGCCAGGCCACGCGCCTGGCGGTGCTGATCGTGAAGGGGTGGCTTGGTAGACGACGACGAGCGTGTACTGCCCGAGAATTTCTAATGAAGTCTTCCTGCCGCCTTCTGCCGAATGGCAGAAAGGAGAAAAGCCCTTGCGCTGGAACCTAGCGCGATGGAACCAGTGAGCAAGGGTACAGCAAAATATTCCGTCGCACAGAACGGAGTAGAAAGAGGGATTCATGCACACAGACACACACACGCACACCAGCACACACTCATTTTCGGTGGAGCATTGCTGGCTACAAGGATACATTTATGATGCTACGGGCGAACAGATGATGGGCAATATTTTATAATTTTTCCCTCATGTCGAACGTTTACTGTTTGGGGCTTAACGTAGCAGTTACTGGGCGCAACAGCAACAGCGGCGGCCAACGGCGTTCGAGTGTGGTGCTTAGTGTGGCTTTGGCGTGGTGCTACGAAGATTGTTAGTGGATTGTTGTGATTGTGCTTTCTCTATTGTTTAAACGGCCCTACTACGGGCTGGCACATCGTTTTGTGCGCGTAACGTTGAGACATCTCAGCACCATCAGCACGTCGCACCGACAATTGCCTCTTCGCTCGGTTGAATTTGAATGTTGACGGATCAACAAATCGGCCATTCTGGTTGTAGCAGGAAGTAATTTCCACAAGGGTTTCGGCAAAGAGAGTTAATGGCATTGCAGTTTCTGAGCCTCCTCCTATTCGCCCGGGAAGCAAGCCGTTGGACAAACATTGAATGGCCACTCATATTAAAGTTAATGGTCATTATATTAAAAAGATTATTTAAAGCAAAATCTAATTCAGGTGCTATAGAGCATCACATTCGCCCCACTCGAAGGCATTAGA
>NC_064874.1:40204402-40246902 GCF_943734745.1 Anopheles darlingi
AGAACCTGCGAGGCTTTGAAGAGACAAAAGAATACTGAACGACATCCCCCGCCCCGGACAGGCGCTAGAGTTCTATCGTTCGGCATAATTCAATTCTGTCCATTCGGCCATCGGCGATGACGACGACGACGCCGAGCATGACGGCCATTCGCCGGGGGGGGGGGGGAGTGTTCTTTGTTCTGTACAAAGCCTAATTGTACACTAATTACGGATGCTGGCGGTTGACGACATGTTTTTTTCCCCTTTTTCCATCCAATATTTGATTGATGAATGGGTTTACTAAACGGGAAGCGTTGCTCACTTGTGCGGCAGTGAGGCATAAAAAGGTTTTGCCTTGCATTGTGGGTTCGTCCTGGGGCCGTCCTTTTGAAGCTTGGATTATTTTACGACGTTGGACCACTTTCTAGGAAAGCCCTTTGCTTCTCCGAACGGTCGACCGGTGACCGAGTTTCACCTGTTTTGGGCTCGATACTTTAACGGGCTTGTGTTTTTTTTTATTGATTTCATGACTCCAAACGGCCAACAGCCAAAATACACGTCTCGTATTCGTACACATAAACGCTTGCGGGCACACACACGCGTGCGCTAGCGATCATGCAGAAGGTATTAGAGTGTGGTGGATAGGAACGATGGGGTCGTTGGTGGAGGTATGATTATTCTCGGTCAAAATTACTTCCGGCATTATAACCGTTCACCGTTATACCGACAGGTTATAGGCTATAGGTTTTTGGCCAGGGTCAGGGCATTTCAAGCCCTGCACAATGTTGGATTCTTGCGGATGTTAAAAAAGCATCTAAACTACTGTTTTGGTAGCGCGTTCTATGTACATCTATTTCGAATGCATTTACAACCTTTTTACATACTCAAAAAAGAGTTCTCTTCGAATAACTGCAGCTACATCGCGGCCATCGTACGCTTGAATCAATAGTCTTATGCATTTACAACTGCTACGGAAATAATACCTAGTCAAAGATTTGCTAAAGATCAAGCTTCAACACACTTGCACACTCGTCTCGCCTCGTCCTGCTGCTGTAACAACGCAGCGCGTTCGCAAATCATTCCACAGCTAATTCCTTTCAGGTTCTACCGCAGTCATGTTTAAATTTTTAATCAGTTACTGACTGCTGCACTGAACGCTTCCTACATAGCATTCTACGAAGTCGGTGGAAAACATTGCGCCACTCGACTGGATAACTGGATAACCATTCGTGGATGTGGATCGTAACTACGCTACTAGGATGAAAAAAAAACGGAGGGGAATGGCGAGTGCCAGAACGAAGCAAGGTTAAGTATCGAGCAGAGAAACGGTTAGTGGAATGGTAGGAATGCTCATAACTTTACGGTACCACCAGTACCAGTGCGCGCCAGCGTGCCAAGAACTTTAGGAGCGGCTGCCCAGCGGCTGTAGATGGGAAGCGAAGCCACAAGAAAAATCCTCCACTCCAGGCGTGACAGGGTTACACCGTCGGACTACTTTACGAGTTTCCGGCAGTGCTTTTCTAACCGGTTTACAAATGTTTTTCAGGGCCTTCTGCGAATTTGCGTTCTGTTTAGCTGCGTAAATCAAGCAGCGAAACTTAATTTACAATCCAGCAGATGCTGGTTGATGAGTCTGACCGCAAAACCAACCAAAAAAAAGACCTTCCAGCATATTTAAGCGAACGTTTTGCAGCCGGACGGTGAGTGACAGATCTGGTTCAGCTATTTTGGCACCCCGATGTTTGGCATCCCCTGAAAAGCCAATCCATCCGTCGGCCTTCGGCCCGGCGACTGCATCGGGGCAATTAAAAGTGCATCAACAAAGAGGGACAAGAACTGACGGTCCTGATGTGCTGGTTCAGGACCCCCCTCCGTTCCCGGTGATTAGATTACACACTGATTTGATTTCTCCACCACTTGCCGTGGATGCCGTGTGCGCGCAGATGTTTTGGACGCGAAAAGTTGGCAGAAAATCTTTGGCATAATTTGGTCGCCAACCCAACCGGGGGGTGCCACCGGCGCGGGTGTACGTAGAACGCGCTGAGAACGCGGCCATTTGTGCCGAGGAGAGGGGGCACCCACTGGCCCCACTGCTTAGCGTTGGTATTTATTCTGGCAAAACTTCCTCGGTCTCGGATGCCAGGCCAGACCAGGCCAGGCCAGCAGAAGCGGATGTTGCGCTTTGAGCTAATTGATGGTATTAAAAAGTCAAAAGACGACCAGCTGGCCCCCCTCCCCTCTGCTCTCCTCAACGGGCGCGGTTAGCTAAACGATCTATTTATGATCAGCGTAAAAGGATTAGCATTTCAATCATTCGCCGTCTCCTGCCGTCCCCGTCCCCAATACCATTTACCCAATGGGCTGGTGGTTCCATGGATGGAGCGGGCCTCTCTCTCTCTCTCTCTCTTCCTAATTCGACAGCACAGCCGACCGGTGGCTTGTAATTTGAAATATTCCTCCCGGATTCTTCCGAAAGATGTATTAATAAGCTAAGTTCTCGGTCTCGGTTTCGGTTTCGGTAGCGAGCACATGCCACTCCGCGGAAAGTTTTTCCCCCATTTTATTTTTTAACCTTGCTACCAATTTCTTCTACTGCTCTTCTTTGTTGAACTAGTTGATTGTGCCCGGGCCTAGTGAGAGATTCTTTGGCCCCCTCCCATTTTTTGTTTTTTTTGCTTTTCTTCTGACGAAATAAAGAATGCTCTCGCCACTCAACTCATCGCCTCGCATCGCACGTTTAACTTGCTGACGGAGGAATTTTCGCGAACAATAACCATGCCACGATGATGATGATGATGATGATGACGATGGGTACGATGTTGGTACGATGGTGCGGGTGTGGTGCACAAATAAATAAAAGTGCACCATCATGTACCACACCCGGCTCCCCACCCCGGATCGTGAGCAGCTCTTACAACGACTCATTGTCATGGTACCTTCCCGCTACCACTCGCCAAAAGCTCCCACTTATCATTGGGCAGCACACACCAGCAACAGCAGCAGCAGCAGCATACACCGATACATACATCAATGGAGTGACAGGGAACGGTAAGGTTGTTTGTGAGAGACCTCCACGAACGATCGACATTCGTTGTTACCGCTGCCGCTGCTGCTGCTGCTGGCCATGGTTGGTTTATCAGCAAAGCTGTCAAAGCATTCGCCCGTCGTTCACTGGGTTGAATGCGTTGATGTGTTGTGCTGCAGCAGCAGCAGCAACACTTCGGAGGTGCAATAAGGTCGAGTGGTTATCCAACGCGAGGTACGAGGCCGGGCCCGGGTGTGGTGCCTTCCATTCTTGCGTTCCTTCCGGGTTGCAGAGCCGCGAGAGCCGCGCACCTCGCTCGCTGTTGTGATGTTGTTTTCACCGCTCCGATCCGATATATTTTCACCAAACATTCCCATTTTACACTCCCTTTTACACCCCGTGGAGGACGGAGGAGACGCCAATACCAGTTTGAAAGTATCGATTTTTTCCGCCGTTTTTTTGAATCACTCACTGGCTGCGTGCAGCGAGTGTGTGTGTGTTCCAGTGCCTGGTCTCTGGTCTGGTCACGACGACCGTTCGATCGTTCGTTCGCCGAGGCCGAAACCGAGGCTATCGCCTAGCGGTGAACCCCGCCGAAAGCGAAGAAATATAAGAAATTGTTTTCCACCATACCCGCGACCAACAGCAGCAGTACTGTTTCCTGATCTTACCAACACCACCACCACCACTAATGCTGGCCGATGCTGCACGATGATAACAGATGCGCCTGATGCCTACGAGTGGAAAGGCACTGGAGAGAGAGAGAGAGAGGACATAATAGTCCTCTTGAATCAAAGCTCAAGGATGGGAAATGGAGGAATACGGTTTTGTTTATGCTAGATTAGCCAGAAGGGTCATTCATAGAGCACTTTCGAGCGCACGGCCGCCCGCTCGGTGTGCTGTTAAACCCTTGGTTTCCCCCCTTCCTTTTATTTCGCGCACCACCTGTGCGCTCTTCACTGTAGCGTTCATTGTTGCGGGGCACTCGAAACTTCCTGCTTCTGCTCTACGCTCTTGCTCGTTAATGAGCTAATTTCAGGCATTCAACTATTTGAAGGCTCAGTTGCTAACAGGACCAGCAGACAGGGAACCAAATCTGTATCCAGTAAAAAAAAACTAAAATGTGAAATGAGTCACCGAAAAGTGGCCAACAGGCTCCCGTCAATTGAAAGGGCATGCACACTAGTACACTTACACGAAGGAACTAATCAAAATAAGTGATTGCTTCGGTAACCAACCAGCGGGCTTGGGTTGGTTGCTTAGTTGGCGGACGATCGGGTACGGTTAGACGTTAATTTATTCATCGAACTGGTGCCACGCGGTAACGTTCCACGGCCACTAATGGGGCCGGGGGAAAGGAAAGGATATATCTTCCCGATATGACCACGTTCAATTGTCAAATGAGGTTTTGATAATGAATGGAAAAATGCCCATTATCGGTTGCTTGCTACGCCCGGTCCTTCCGTTTTGCACGAACATCGCCTGCCAGGGAACCGTGGTGCCTAAGCTGTTTAACCCAACGTACCTACGGGGTTAAACCGAGTCCACCGGCGAGAAGCGGAGAAGGAGCGGAGAGAGCAAGAGCGAGAGGTTCTGAAGGTTGGGCGCATGATAAGACGTAGTCGCACCGTAAGCTCCGCTTTCAGGTTCAGATTCTAATTGCTTTTCTCCCGGTCATTCATCGTTTAATATCGTCCTTCCTTATTTTTATTTGCCCCCTCCTGTTATCTTCCTTCCCTTCCCTAGTCTGATAGTAATTAATCAAGTTTATGTCAAAGCCACCGCACCACGAGCACCCGGTGCACATGCATTCGCGTGCGTACGCCCCTGTGTGTGTGTGTGTGTTGGTAGTCACGGTGACCGAACCGAACGGCCAGCCTGCTAGACCCAACCTGATTTCTATACCACGAACGCGTAAGGACAACAATTAACGACGACGGAGGAGCGCCGTCGAACACTACGTGCGGAACAAACACATAAACACTACGTCACGCGCCTAGCAGGCTTTGGTTTTGAATCGTTTTGGAAAAATGTAGCTTAACCTCGTCCCGAAAAATGCTAGCGGTCGTCCGTTAAGGGTGACTTTTGCGGGTTCTGTCGCGAATGTGGTCCACAGAAATGCCACAGAACGCGATCACAGCACAGCACGGGGTCCACCATCTGGTGCTCCGGCTCGCGTTCCTTCCATTGCATCGCCCTAGCGCCCTCCCTTTAGCCTCTCCAATGGTGTCGACGTCGATGGTTGCAGCAGCGATTGCGGGTGGTAAAACTGATTGTGTAACAACCGTTTTTCCAACCGTGCCCACCAACTACAGCAGCCGAGCGCAACATACCGGGAGCGCGGTGGCGTGCGGTGGTGTTGGTTTTCCCTCTTGGTTTAGTCAGGGCTTTTTCCCTGTCAGGCGTCCATCTTGGGTCCTGTTTTCGCACACGCCAGCAGCGAAGGGGGACGCCACCGAACTCTTCCTAGGCTCCACTGCTCTATCCCTTGGTCTCGCTCTCTTCTGTCCTTTCCTGTGCGCTCTCTCTCTCGTTCTCTCTCTTGGTCGTTATCCTTCCCCGTCCAAGTCGAAGCAGCACAGCTTTGTGTCTACTCCTTTTATGTCCTTTCTCTCTCTTTCTGCCCTCTCTTTCTTTCTCTCTCTCTCTCTCTCTCTCTTTCTCTCTCTCTCTCTCTAGCTCCCTCGTATTATGAGTATTTA
Organism: Anopheles darlingi; assembly: GCF_943734745.1. Lineage (NCBI taxonomy): Eukaryota > Metazoa > Arthropoda > Insecta > Diptera > Culicidae > Anopheles > Anopheles darlingi. The sequence goes on from NC_064874.1 coordinate 40,210,109, forward strand.
TCAAATTCTTCAAGAAAAGCATTGGCAGGAAGAATTTCCATTGGAATTCGATTCAATTGAACTCACGCAGCACTTCGGACACTACGAAAGGACATTGCAGTCCTGTAAAGGATAATCTATCGTAAGTTGTAATGAAGACAATGTTTAACAAAGCGTGGGAGTATTTCATGTCTCTGAGGCTTACAAGCACGAGAAGGGTCTCGCAGTCCTACGCTACGTAACCGAAGCCTAGTACTTTGACACACCATTCCGTCGGTCTGCCATTTCGGCCAGAATACGGACCAAAAGGTTCACCAAATAAAAAACAGGTGAGAAATCAATTGAAAGCATTACACACCCGCACACGCTGACGCACATCATCACGTGCACACACTTACACAGCTCCGACAGACGCACAGACGATGCACACGCTCTTAATGTCCTTCGGCAGCGGCAGGCCAGTATCGATAGTCCTTGGCACGAGGGGCATTTTACACGGGAAAACGCTAAACTAATGAATGATTACAGCAATCGGACAAAGGCAGGTGGCAGAGCTTCTAGTTTAGACGTCAAGTCAACTTGAAGCGTTCTTTGATTCCCGGAGCGATGAATCCAGTGGCTCCGCCCGCACATGTACTATCCACTGGCTATGATCTCGTGGCTGTTTACTCAACTGATGTGAAGCACGGAGCACGGATTCATATGGAAGGATGCTCATCATATACATCCCGTTCTATGGTCTCGTCCTGCTCGTGCGACACATGCACGCCCATTACATACAACACACACACACACACACTCATGGACGAAGGTGATGTGCACTTACATTGGAACTACTAAGAGATCGCGCCCGAGATTTCCAAAGCAGGGTATGGTTTTCGTTTTAAATTGAATACTTTTTAACGGGGAGGAAAAGCCGAGCCGAGAACAAAGGCGAAAGAGACACCGTTTCACGAGCAAACCAATCCTAGTGTTGGGCAATCGGTTGCGAATGAAGAGTTGAAGGCACCATTTGGTTTGCACATTTCTCACTCCTCCATCAAACAGCGAAATTCGTAGAGTTTAGGATTACGCAGGTCGTTTGGTCGTGGCGCTAAGGGCCAGAAGGGCCACATGAGCACAGCAGCGAGAGCATATCCCTATATCGTCCGAAGCGAGCCATTGACATACTTATTAACGCACCTGTAGTGAAGCGTTTCGCTTTGCCCATTCGGGCTCCATCCGCCATTCCGGTGGTTCTCCCTCACAATGGGTCAACGCTAGGCAACGATGCTGGAGTGACCATAGGCCAACGAGTGGGGGAGGTGGCAGCGCGACTTTACGCGGCAACGCGACCGCGAACCAACAAGCTCGGTTCGAATCGGAATCACAACTGAGCTAGACTGAGCAGCGCAGCGTTTGGTTCGAGGCCACGGACCGCTCCTCAAGCGAGGGAGAGATCAAAGCTGGAGCTGGCTATAGAGGTGTCTAGCCTACAGATACACCCTCGCAAAACCCAAACCTCGCAGCCGTGAGTAGAGTGGCTTCGTGATGACAGACCAGAAGCATATATATATATACATGAGCTACCAACATCATCATTGTCACTGTCATTGATACTACTAGCACCACCACCACCACCACCACTACTACTACTAGTGTTCGTCTATCACGAGAGCGATTCGAGCACGGTATGGGAGCGCGAGAATTGAGAGCTGGCAAGGATACTCCGAAAGCACATGCTTGTTACGGGAACCAAGAAAATAGAAATCATATTCCAACTGATATGATTGTGAATGTAAGAAAATAAAATTGGAAAATGGATGAAAAAGGCTGCTTTTTATCCTCTTATTTTCATCCAAATCATCGACCACCAGGCGGCTCCATCGGGCGATGGTATTCCTATCGTGAACTTTCGAAAGCTCGATGTAAGATGCGAGAGGATTCCAACGATTTCCTCAGTGTTTCCTCTCTCTGCATAGTATTCTCTCTTCTTTTCTCTTTCTCTCTTTTTTCCCTCTCTCTCTCTCTCTCTCTCTCTCTCTCTCTCTCTCTCTCTCTCTCTGGTTCTCTCGTCTCGTCCTCCCCTTAAACTTATGGGAACATTCATCCAAGTGAGTGTATGCTAGCAAATACCACGGTAAGGTCCTTCTTCCGACCAAAATCCTTTATTGTTCGACACGAGTGGCGCGATCGCTGCTACAACCATCCATCGCAGGTTCAGAGAGGAGGTTTAGGAGCCGGTAGGTAGGGGTAAAATGCAAACAACGGACATTCGCACACAAGCTCACGACCACGACCAGGCTAGTGTGTTGTGGTTGGTCTGTTGTGCTTTTGCTCTGCACGCCGCTATGACTAACACAGCTCTATGTGGGTTGTGGGTTTGTCTGGCCACCCACTATAAGCCACACAACTACACACACAGAGCCCATTGGTTACATGTGTGTGCCAGTGTTGGAGAGGGCAGTTCCAGTGGCTTTTCATTCAGAGATTTTTTCTTCCTTTGCTGCGCCCCATTTGACAGTGGTGATGGTTGTTGGTTGGGCTGGAGCAGCACTGCACACTGATTCACCAGTGGTTAGCAGTCATCATTCGGTCAGGAAGGTATATTGTTTGCCTGAAAGGGAATGCGCTGACTGCTTCTGGTGGGAGGACGAACCCCCACGATGGAGAGAAAGCTAAAAAGAGAGATAGAGAGAGAGAGAGGACGTATGATGGAAAACGTTTTTTTGTGTGTGCATTTTACTCACTCTACCTTAGCCAGGACAAAGGCTTGCAGCTTCTTCTGATATATTTCTGAAGTCAGTATGTCGATGCCTTTTCCTTTTTTGTCTCTCTCTTTCTCTCTCTCTCTTTCTCTCTCTCTCTCTCGCTCTCTGTCGTAAGGGTTTTCCGTGAAATCTGGTGCGCTGAGGCGTGAGCGTTTTTTTTGCCCTGCTTTTTACCGGATGCTTAAAGCAGACAGTTTCAAGACTATTATGTGGTAAATGAAAGGGGAGCCGCAATAACGCCCAGACCACCGCATTACCCTGATGGCCATTAAGAAAGGTCCTTTTCAACATAGTTAAAGCCCTTGAGCACTTGAGCATTTCTATTCCAGAGACGCATATTGTTCCAGTAGCATTTGTTAACCTACTGTTATAAAGCGTTTCGCAGGCCTATAAAGGATCTTTGCGTATTAACCGGTCCATGAATGCGCGTTCAGTAGAGAGAGAGCGCGCGGCTGGGCAAACAGACAGACAGCTATGCAAGATTGTAGTTTATGAATGAAGCAACAAACATGCGCCCCATGTACATGCGCCCCATGTACATGCGCCCCATGTACATGCGCCCCATGGTGGAAACCTTTGCAATGAACATGGTCAAGTGAATGTGATCGATGTTTGTGGTGCCTTATACAACTCGGAAAGGTGCTATATAAAAATGGCCAGAGAGATATGCTATCAATATTAGTCGAGATGTACTGGCAATGAATGCGATTATTGCTAAAATATTGTCTTGGAGCATGACGGCACTCGATCGCGAACGGTGCAAAACTTCTTCTGTGGAAGCCCAGAAACCCTCGACGTTTGCTACAATGGTTGACGATTGACTAATAATTCCGCAAAAAGACGCATCCTTTGAAACATAAATCATTTGAGAACAAAACATCTACTTGACTCTATGCAACCAGGGGATAGGCTAATGTAAAGCGTCTAAATGGCTTATGCCCAGTAGAATCCTTGAACCAGGTCTTGTTAGGCCCAAGTAAATTTTGGATCACACTCTGGATTAATAGTTGTTAAAATTATGGAGTATGTTTAAGTATGTCAATGTCTCTTTATGTCTTCTTTCTTTTGGAGAGAAACCGCATACGCATGAATGATTAATTTAGCAGCGACAAATGACTATTTAATTTAGCAGCGACAAATGACAGATTTAAGTTCATTGAATACTGCAATTTAGCAGTTGATTCAATGCGAAAACTTTATGGATAGTGCATTTGCTAAAAGACTTGCATTTGCTAAAAGGCGTTTAGAAATAAAAAGGTTTCACGAAATTTGGTTCACACTTAACAACCTTCGCAGACTTTCTAAATGTTTCTAACCATACGAACACCGAAGCTAATCCTCGATTGCAACAATTCAATTACAACAGCGCAGTTTGAAGTGATGCACCAAACTCCAAAGTATGAGTAATCGGTTTGTTCGATTGAATCGATCGGAGTAATCGATTTGCCGTCGATCCGGAACGTCAATGTTCGTTCATTGGTCCACATGCACATGACCTTTCGCTAACCGCGATTAGCGATCTTTTTTCAAAACTATTCCCAAAAATGATTATTAAACCTGCACAAAGCTGTGAAACATTCAGATCTCTCGTAAGGAGAATGCACAAACAAGTTCCATAACAAACGTTGGAAAGTATTTTCTTCTTCAAATAGCGGGAGCTTTGTAGGACAACCAATCACGATTTTAATTCTACGATTTACTGAGATGTGCAATGAGTTTGCGTTGGCTTACATTCGACCATTTATGGGTCATTTTAAACCACCCATCTTTTATTACAATGACCATAGTTTCCACTTGAGATAGCCCCAACACAGACTGTGAGCGTTCAAATCGCCAGCAACGACCACAAGCACCGACCATGATAAGCGAAGGCATTTGCAGCATCCAGTACGATCTAACATTGAATTGCTGGGCACCTTATCAAACGAAAAAAAAACCCCTTGGCACGCAGGTTATCATTGCGCGTGTTTTTGGTTGGCTGGCCATTAGAACCGTTGTCAAGTCAATGTTTCGTGTGGTTTACGGTGACTCATCTTCACAGCACTTTCGTACTTGGCTCATATGATCTCGCAATGCTTATCAAATGGAAAGTACGCAACTAGCTTACGCAGAGATGTGATTGTCGCTCCAATCGTGTTTGCTCTCGATCGCTCCGTTCTTACACGAATCAAACTGGTTTAAACATTGAATCAGTATAAATCGTCGCTCCAAACAGTTCAGAGGCTTCCTTCTGAGATTTGGCATCGAAAAATGAAGTTAATGTTTCATTTCATTGTGGTGTGTGCAGTTTTACATATTGCTACAGGTGAATGCGATCGCGAAAGTGAAGATAATACGAATTGTGTCGCAGATGGGATGCTGGGTTCAAGTTTGGAGTTACTCCTGAATAAGTTGGAGGCGATGGAGCATAGATTACAGAAGATGGAGAGCATGGAGGTGCAGCTGCAGAAGATTGAGGCCAAGATCCAGGAACATCACACCGCACAAGAACAGCTGGTTGCAGAGTTTCGCGAATTTCGGTCCAGTGAAGATAAGAGTCATAACAAAATATTCGTTTCGATTGAGAAGCTAGAGCGCCAAGTCGCGCTTAATTTAAGTGAGGTTCATAATCGAAACCAGGAGAAGGTCCAAACAGCACTTCATAAACTCGATCAAGACGTCGACAAAGTGTATAACATCACCCGGCAGATAATGAATGCCTTACCGCAGCTGCATCAACTGACTGACATTCGGAAAAAGCAGGAATATGTAGCATCAGCCGCTGATTACAATAGTGTCGTTACTCCAACGGAAGTTCCACAGCTCTTGACGACAACGACCACAACACCGAAGTCTAAGCAAACTTTGTTTTCCTCGTGCAAAGATGTTCCATCGAAAGCATCCGGAACATATCTGATCCGGATGAAGAATAATAGTGAACCATTCAAAGTGTATTGCGAACAGAATGCGTTCGACGGTGGATGGATCGTGATGCAGTACCGTTACGACGGATCACTGGACTTTTACCGAGGCTGGAATGAGTTCCGCGACGGATTTGGTGATTTGAACAAAGAGTTTTGGTTAGGTCTTGAGAAGGTCCACCAGATAACAAGTAGCCGCAAGCACGAACTGATTGTTGAATTAAAAGACTTTGAAGGAAATTACAAGTACGCGCGGTATGATGCTTTCGAAATAGGTAGTGAGAGTACCCAATACGAACTGAAGGATCTCGGAAATTATAATGGAACTGTAGGCAGAGCAATGTACTCTAATAAGGATGAGAAGTTCTCAACCAAAGATCGGGATAATGATGAGAGAAGCGACATACATTGTGCACAGGAATACGAAGGTGCATGGTGGCACTGGAGATATTGTACTAACGCGAATTTGAATGGGCGATACATCAATGCAATCGATGACAAATCAATGCACTGGTATTATTTAAAAAATAATCGGCAAGGATTGAGTTACTCGCGGATGATGATCCGAGAGTTGGAATAGCGTTTCTATAGCTGGATCAATAGTACAAAGAGTGCAAGGAATGAACAACCAAGAATGCTTCGAAACAAAGTGGAATAAAAACGCATGGTTCTGTTGAATTAAGAACATATTAACGTTATCTTATCTCCAGCCTAAAATGCATCCGAAACAAAAATCCAGACATGAAAAGTGAAGAAAGAAATGCAGAAAGATCTAGTGAACATTGCAGTTTTGAAAACTCCACCAAACTCACCACAAAAGAGCCGTTGAAACCCACCAAACTCACCACAAAAAGTTTCTGGTTCCGAGTGCTCGAAATAACGGCAAACGCCGTTATTTCGAGCAGTTTTTCGAGCGGCCTGGTTTGTTGTGCTCGAAATTAACTCGACCTCTTCTTCTTCTTTTTTTTTTCAAAAAAACCAAAACACAGCAAAATTTTCCGCGTTTTTCGTGAGTTTTTTGTGAATTTTCGTGAATTTTCGTGCGATCCAAAGTTCTTAGAGTCAAGTTTGCAACTCCCGCCGTCGTTATCACAGGAAAACTAAGCCTTCCTGGCCGCACAAACCGCAGGAAAAGCGCAGCCGGCTCCCGAAAAGCCGGGGCTTGCAAGATCGTAAAAGGATTCTATCTTTTCCTTTTTCTTTGCATAAAATCGATCTTTTCTCAAAATCCGGGAAGTAATCAACAAACTTACAAGCAAAGAGTACGTAAATCTACGGTCGAGATCCGGGTATCTCGAAAGGAAACCACCGGAAACCGGCAAGTTTTAAGGTTCGCGATTCTGTAAGGATCTGTTGCATTAACGATCGAATTCTGCTTCCAGTCACGGCAAGACCTCCTGCGACTAGGAGTACGGATAACTCAGATCATAGCTACCAAAGGCAACGAACAGATTGCCGGCTAACCGGCACAACTCACAAACCGGAATCGCGATGTGGTTTCTTTCGTGATCGGCAAGTTCGATTCAGAAAAGTACGATAGAAACTCGTTCACCTTCCGCGAAGTCACCAGCAAGGACAGCAGCATGCCGATCGAAGAGATCCAGTACTCTGAGAAGTACTACGATGATGCGTTCGAGTACCGGCATGTTATACTACCGCCGGAACTGGCCAAACTCGTGCCCAAAACTCACCTTATGACGGAAACCGAGTGGCGGAACTTGGGAGTGCAGCAGTCACCGGGCTGGGTGATGTATATGGTGAGCACAACAGCACCGATTCCCCCGAATAAATTAACGATGACCAACATATTGTCCCTTCCATTGCAGCTGCACGCACCGGAACCACACGTTCTGCTGTTTCGGCGACCCCGCACTGAACCATCGTCCCACTCATCGTAGCGTTGATATTTTACCGTGCGGACAATATTCTGAATAATCGACGATCTCAATACCGTCTATGTAAAACTGTAACATCTATTCCCAAGCTGTGAATAGTTAAGAACGGCCGATTAGGGTTCAACTGGGCCCATCTTGTAGGCGAAACCGAAATATATCTTATTAACGGCAACTCCCGGAGTTTTTCGCATCAGTTCTCACGGAATTGCTTCATTATTAGCGGATAAAGCTACTCGGACGATACTAGCTCCGTATGCGGTGTAATATTAAGATATATTTCAATTACTTAAGTTGGTAGTACAAATACGAGTTTCGGATTTTCAAGTATCATATACGTTTTGATTGAAGTTTAACCAAGAGATTACACGTTTTTGTCATGGCATGGCCTAACGCAGATACCGGACGAGATCAGTGCACACCGATATCGCCCATAACCGACGCTGTCCAACTCGCTGGTGCACCTACAAATAGCACACTCGCGCTGCTAGAGATTCTCCTATGGATCCATGGTCTAGAGATTGTTGATATAGTTTTGTATTACTTCTCCACCTTCCCCCGGAACTACACTTTTTTTGTAAGTAAATATGGATCAAAATTTTACGACGTCTGTTAAATTTACTCTATATTGCAGTGTTTGCTTTCCATGTCTTCCGTCAACCGGCTGGCCAACGTGTTACCTGATAAGTGAACAACTACCTCTCAGTTTAGATCTTCGGTTTAACATTTAGCAAATGCGCTACGATCGCACCCGCGCGGCTAGGTTTCGGAAACCTGTCTGATTATTTTCCCAGCAATCACCTAATTAGCTAATCCGACTTTGATTGATTAGAAAGCGATTGAAACCCTTTAGGCATTCCGTCGAGGAAAACTACGGTAATCAAGTGGAAAAGGGAAAAGGGAGAAAGATAAAGTGAGAAGACGATTAACTTTCAAATCTTGAGTAGGCTTTGTTCGATCGTCTACGTGACTAGAATGGGAAATCAAGCTCTTTGGTCTGGAAATTAAGTACATTTGTGCGCTAAAACCTGGCCATTGCCATCCCCGTGGCCATCGAAATCTAGTGTACGTGGTCCGTCAACGAAAACGAGCACAAACGTAGCAGTGAGACGTAGCCATTGCGTGTGGTTGTGTTGGAGTGTTAATTTTAGCTAGTCTATCCTACGGTTCTCTTTGCCGCTCTAAACTGCCACATGTCCAAGCTGCGTGAGCTTACCACGCAGCATTCGTATCCGCTTCCTTCCTTCGGGTTCGCTACGATACGGCTGCGGGGGCACTAAGGGTGAATTGGCGGTGGCAGTGCCTGAAAAAATGCCCTGACCCTGGATGATCGCGAATATACTACTGTAAACTATATGGCACCTATAGTCACTACCAGCCTTACGATGGCACACGTTTTTGGCCAATTTTGAGCAAGAATTGTTGGGCACGAGTCTGTCGAGGCTGGGCGCGCCCTCCTCTCTCTCTCACCGTGGCATACCCACGCGCTGCTGTGTGCCTTTGAAATTGTAGTGTGTAAAAGGATTTCTCACGACGCCGTTTTTAACGCAACTGCGGACTCAGGTTAGGCTCCGGAGCGCCGAACGGTGCTCGAAACTAATCGTAGGAAGGCGGCCGGCATAGGGTGAATACGAAGAGTATTGCAAAGAACAGTTCCGCTGCCTGTAGTGATAACATTAAGGCACATAGGATGTACTCCAGGCGTAACCGGTGCAGCTGGTAAAAGAGTAGATACCCTACGCCCATGCCACAGGGGATGGTTAGAAACACGGATAGAATCACTTGCCAGCCTGAAATGAAAACGCGAGACAAATGGAAAGCGTCAATTAACATGCTGTACCGCTGTTGGTAGCGTGAGTGGCAGCGGGTCAAATTGGCCAGACAACTGGGTGACAAACTCTATTTATAAACGTGTGCTCCCAACGCTGGGTAGTAGAGTGCCAGATACCAGAAACTACCTACCGTGGTCGCTGAGACTGCCCCTTCGGCCGAGGATGATGCGTATCGTTTCGACCAGGCAGAGCGCCACCAGGATGCTCGACTCACGTAACAGTATATGATCCGGGTACTTCAAATTGACTGCCTTCAGCGTGAGCATGCCGAGTTCGCAGGTAGCGAACATCCCGAAGTAGAACGAGTTGAGGTACAACAGGATTTCGTAAGTTAAGCTAGGATTACCCATTTTGCTATGGCGTGGCCGTTACTAGGCAGCCACGGCGCTTGTTTGTTTGCCGCCTTCGCGGTGCCCGGGATGGTCACTGTAGGCAACCGATCAAGCCCTGGATGATTCGCGGGCTCCGACCAAAACTCCGCATCACCGCGGTGTACGACGATGGACCACTTTAAATACCACGATCGCTACGGCCACCGGGAACTCCTGCTTTCGTAATACACCGCGAAACTCCCTCGTATTCGCGGCGAGGCCAATTTTTTCCCTAACTAATTTAACTACTACCGTGAAATGGAAAATCTCGCTGCCCCCAGTTTTCGAGAAAAAAGTTTATTTTTAGAACAGCGCTGGGTTCTAAACGGACCGTTTGACAGCTGGTTTGTTGGGCCCCTTAACCTTTCTTCGTGGAATTTCGATGTCCTCTCTCCGGGTAGTTGGAGTTTTAAGTGTTTAATGAATTTCCATTTTTTGTCGGAAATACTTGCAGTTGTGGTTGGAATAAATTTAGGAAAAGATGCGATTTTTCCGGGCTAAATTTTTGGGTTTTTGCTACCTGCTGCTGCATGGGTGACCCAAAAGCGACCGGTCGAGTGTAGAGAAAATCTATCTGGGCCGTACGGAAAATTTTCTTGCTCTTTTCCCTCTGGTCACCCTGGCGAACGGACGTGGATTTTGGTGACGGTGACGCTCGGTTAAAAGGGAAGAAAAAAGTTGGGATTCTGCGGATTTGATCGGATTTTCGCTTGGTGCGTTCTTGAGTGCCGTTATATAATCGTGTTTTCGGTAAAAGAAAGTGCAGTGTCGTGTGATTAGGGCTATCAAAGTTACGGACAAAATCGTGCCCCATAATGAATATCGCAGTGAAGCAGGAAATTAATGGTTCCCCCCTGCCACAGCGAATCCCCCAGCAGCATGTAGGGGGTGATGGTGGTGGCGGCGGGGGCATTCCGGGGGGTAATCAGTCCGGAGGTGGGGGCAACGTGAGCGGCAGTGACCAACACGGTCCCGGTGGTCCCGGAGGAAAAGGCAATATGAATCGCAATAACCGGAATAATAGCAAAAATCGGCTGAGTTTGCCCAACCGTAATCGCGGTCCGGGTGGCATGGGAATGGGAGGAGGTGGTGGTGGCGGCGGTGGCGGTGGCAATATGGGCCCCGGAAATAACCGGCCAGGAAATAATCCGGGCAACAACATGCAGCAATCGCCTCAGCAGGGCGGTGGTGATGATTCCGGCCCAAATCCTCACATGAACCGTGGCATGCATCGTGGAAATCGCGGCGGAAACGATGTAAGTCTGAATTCTCTTTTGCAAGATGGCGTCGCGGCCGCAAGATGGCGACCGGTAGCTTTTTTTATTTCTGGCTAGCTTGGATTTTGTGGACTTTGCTCGATCGATTCGTTTTCTTTGATTTATTCATACAACAAAAAAAAACTACGAAAATCGTACGATATTTCTAAAAACGAAATCGAAGAATGCCTGTTCTAGAATGATAAACCTTCGAAAACCACGCTACATAACCATGTTGTGCGTTATCGGGTTACTGCTATCCACATGGTATCTGGTTTGCTAATTTCTAACCTCTCTCTCGGCCACCTCTTCTATTTATCCATAGATGGATAACAGCTTTGCCGATCGTCGCCGTGGCGGTGGAGGAGATGGATATTTTATCAACGAAAAGCTACGTCTGCTGCAGGGACCGCTGCTGGACATTCCGGCGATTGAGGCACAGGAAGCCAAATTTTCCGGCCGTAATCGCCTGTACGTTGGCAACCTAACAAATGATGCGACGGAAGAGGAGCTGATGGAGATGTTCAAACCGTTCGGTGAAATCAGCGAGGTTTTCATGAACAAAGAGAAGAACTACGCCTTTGTGCGCGTAGATTACTTCTGCAATGCCGAAAAGGCGAAGCGGGAGTTGGATGGTACCTCGCGCAAGAACCGCGTTTTGCGTGTTCGCTTCGCTCCGAATGCGACCGCCATTCGCGTTAAGAACTTGACCGCGTACGTAACGAACGAGTTGCTGTACAAGGCGTTCGAGGTTTTCGGACCGCTCGAGCGCGCGGTGGTGCAGGTGGACGAACGCGGAAAGCCCACCGGCGAGGGAATAGTAGAGTACCAGAAAAAACCGGGTGCAGCTGCCGCGATCCGGTACTGCTCAGAGAAGTGCTATTTCCTCACATCCTCCCTTCGCCCCGTCATTGTTGAGCCGTATACCTATCAGGATGATAACGATGGTCTGCCTGAGAAGTCGCTCAACAAGAAGCAGAACGAGTTCATTAAAGCTCGCCAGCTTGGGCCACGGTTTGCGGAGAACGGCTCGTTCGAGTACGAGTATGGTCAGCGCTGGAAGCACATGCATGATATGTACCGCCAGAAGGCCGAAGCCCTAAAGCGTGAGATGATCATGGAGGAGGAACAGCTCGAGGCAAAGATGGAGTTCGCTCGCTACGAACACGAAACTGAGCAGCTGCGTGAACGTGAGTATTGTTCCCGATTGATTAAAGAACGCCAAAACATGGCATGGGACCGTTTTACATTTTTATTTCCTTTTTTTTATCGGGATACAGAACTTCGCCAGCGGGAGATGGATCGTGACCGCCAGAAGGCCGAACTCGAAATGAAGGAGCGCCAAGTGCACGTGGCGCGTCAACGTAATGATATGCAGGTCAAGACGGAAATGGATGAGATGACCAACAGAATCAAGCGTTCGGATGAAGAGTTGGATCGCAGACAGAAGGAAAACAACATGTTCATGAAGGTATGTTTCTAATCGATATTCGTTGCAGAAGATGCGCGGTGGAATTTCAAAATATTAATCTTCGATTCGAACTATTACTCAATATCAATCAACAGAACCAGCAGATGAACTTCATGGACCAGCAGCAGCAGCAGCAGCAAATGAATGACATGGGTGGAATGGGTGGTAATGGCGGCGGCGGCGGCGGTGGTGGTGGTGGAAATGACAATCGTCGCAACTTTGACATGAATCAAGGACCTGGCAATGGCAACTTCATGGTATGTCCGCATTTTTCTTCTTCTAAATATATCGTGAAGAGTTTTGTTTTGTTTTTCGTCTAGAACAGCTAACTGTAGCTCCGCTTTTCTCGTTTTGTCTGTGCGCGTGTCACAGTCAAACAGAGGCGGCAGTTTCATGCAGCGATGTGTTTAAAACATTTACTGATTCGCGTGCTTTAAAGGATTTGCTTAACTCTGTCCGAGAAGGATTTTAGATTTTTCAAGCAAAACCATTTTTTCGCCGACATATGGACATCGAAAATCCTATCCATCTTTTCCTCTTGCCATCCAGCACGGTGTTGCTGCTAATGATGGCTTCCTGATTAATATTGTGACAGTATCGGAGCTGTTACTTCTTCTTATGTTTGCAACGATTATAGGCAATGGCGGTAGTGAACGAACAGAACGAATTTCTCTGGGGATTAATGTTAGTTGATAAGTGTTAAGGGGCCGACTCGCTATCGCTATTGGGAGTGATATCGTCGAAGACGTATGATCAATGTCTATCAATATCGTCGAAGACGTATTGTCAAGGAACGAATAATTATGCTGCGGGATATAAAACGTGTATTGTCACCGAAAGGTGCTTTACACGCGATTTCGTTGATTCCTTCAAGATTCACCGAACCTTCCTAACATGTTATGTAAATGATGGGTGGGTGAAATGTTTTTAAGCAAACAAATTTTAACATTCTCCATTGCACAATAACATGGCAGCTATTCTGCTGTTGTGTATTGAATAATAATAACTAAAGGAAATGGGTTCAAGGACTCATCAATGTTGTGTTTCATGCGGAACTGCGAAACACCCCTGCCGCCAGTGTATCGGAATGAAAAATTCATTATAATTACTCTCTGTTCGGCAATTTCTCTGAGATCTTTGAAACATACTGCAATGTTCGTTGGGTTCGCTTTATCTGCACGTTCTGTGGACAAAATTATGCTGAATATAATATTCGGCGCATCAGATGTTCGATCAGATGAAAAATGCATTTCTTCGTGCCTAGTTGCTGAAACATTCTAGCGTTGCACGACGGGAAGAGGTTGCGGTATGGGATCCTCGCTTGTAATAATGATCCAATGTCAAGTGTATGTATAGAATCTCAAAAGGAATATTAAATGTATTCCCATCTTAAAAGAGACGTGTTCCGACATGTTACAACGTGGTATTTTTTTGGAGTAATTTGGACATTCAATCGAATGATAGTACGAGTTCTACAAAACCATATGGCTATTGGAGGCATTAGCTGATGTTTACAAAATACAATTCGAATATTATTCCGATATTCGAGTATGATACGATTACGGAATTCTGACAAAAAGGATCTGCTTATTTGATCAAGATCGCAACGCTAATGAGATCTGATTTAACGACTACAATAAAAAAAAAAACGAAGCATGCTTTAAAGAGGTATTTACAGTATCCGCACATTCTAGATTTAAGTCTTCTATTTTCCTAATAACGTTTCTGTTGGCTGTATCATCGTGTCCTACCTTATGTTACGTGATGTCCTGCCTTATCTAATGAAAGGCGTGAATATCGGAGTCAGTCCAAACAGAAACATTCTGCTGCCTATGCAAATGGCAATATGTTTCTCGTAATTTAGTTATGCTGATTATTATAGTTTTATCTCATCCGATGCCCAATGTGCATGAATGTACCATCATTATGTATGTATTATTCAATACAGAATATGGGCTCTATTGTGTAAATCCTAACGAGTCGTTCACGATTCGAAACGCAAAGTTCTGTACCTCACAAATCACACTTGAATCGAGCGATGCTCGTTGCCATCGAGGATCCTAAGGTGATCGAACGGGCTGTCAAGTTGAACGAACGAGCTGACAAAGTGGTCGAATTTGTTTCGATTTGAAGGGTGGCCAAAGTTAGTAATTTCATTTAATTAATTGACTATTGGCATATAAATAATTAACTATTTGGTATAACTGCACTTTTAAGCACTTTCCGCAATGTTAACAAAGTTTTTCTTGAAACAAATCGTGCTTGAAATTTAAACCCGGGTTGAATCTGGATTTGACTGGCTGTTAAAATCTATCGACAACTCTCGATTAGCGCAATACGGTTTTTAGGCAAACTCGAATCTCGGTAGCGAGCAACGAGTGCTCGCTGCGATCGAGTGATTCGATTAACACAATAGTGCTCTATTACTCACCAATCGATCAAAATCATCATAAAAGAGAAGTTATAACGACGAACGATTAATGCATGCAGTTTTACATTGCGTATGCAAGCGATGATAATAGTGGTGATCATGGTTGATCAATCAACTGTTCGCCTAAATGGAAAATGGAACTTTTAGTTATTTACGCTTATGCTTTACAATATGAAATGTGCTTTACATAAAAGCCACAAACATTAACTGCCTTTCATCATCACAACTAAGGCATAGTGCCATATAGCGTAAAATTCTCGCGCGGTTGGGTCGCTTCTCATTCTCATGTTATGCCCAGCCAAGACCATTGAAGGTCGTCCGAATCTCATGTGCTGTGCTAGCCAACATCTTGTTAATCGGTAAAACAATCTGCAAACGCAGATACGAATGCTTTCCATGTATTCGACCAAATAATCACATAATGGGGATGCAGTGTACGAATCCCAATCTCGTACATCTTAACAAATTCCTTGGGTGGATTGATTTCCTCATACTCAGTCAGCACCCTAGAGAGAATTAGTTGTTTTATTTGATTGTCGGTACCAATTGTAGACATTAAGTAGACGAAAATCTCGAGGACTTTGAATTTATTCTCATCTATTTTTATGCCACCTTCGAGTATACTGAGCTCCATAGCTCACCGGGACTGAAATGGTCCCAACACGGAAGTTCATGCTTTGCCTCGTGCACCGGCTGTCCGAGGTCAGAGCAGTTAATAATAATAACCAAATTCAAAATGGACATGTTGGCTCGGCAAAACTTAAATAATTTTTGATGCGCGATGCATTAAAAGTGTAAATATTATTGTAATTTCTTTATTCAATGCCAGATGCATGCGTGAGGATTATTTTGGAAATATGAGCGGAATTATTTCAAGCCTTCAAAAATAGCCTGGAAGGATATTATTTCATGCATTTATTTTGCATTATGTTGGACAGATTCGCTGCTGAAGCGCATTTCCTGAACTTGAGCCATTTCTATGTTGAGAAATTGTATATATTCAGCATATTCTTTTGAGAGGAATCATAAGGAGGCATGGAAGGTACAATAGGAAATTTAGTAACGATAAACGATTTTAGTTAAGCAGTTGGGCTCGTTCCGTGATTTAACCTTTCTCAAGACTTTGTCCCAACCTTCCATTCGGTGTTTCTGCATACCGCAGATATTCCCAAAAATATTATTCCCGCAGAAAATGTTTGGGATGTGCGTGATTGTCATGTCTGAGTACAGACATCAATGATCCAGTTTATGTATGAGTGTGGGTAATTTATGAAGTATTTGTAAAGTATAAGAAAATGGTTTGATGATACTTGGGGAAACGTATCATTCGCAGAAAGTTGTCGCTACATTAAGCTTGTGCTTAACCAACACTACAAATCACTACCGTCGCCATATTCGTTGCAAACATAAAATCTGTTGACTTCCTCCGGTTGTAGCGAATGTGACGCAGTCCAAGGGGTTCTATACAACCTTCTATTCTGCAGTATATTTCGGGATAAAAGTATTGATTTGATTGAAGATGATTTCTATTTGTTGTTATGTTCAGTAATGAAATTATTTTTTCCGTGAAAATGATTGTATATCAATATGATGGGTAAGCAATCCCTTATAACAGACGACTTCGACCATTGTTCCAACACTTTGTATCAAGCTCACTCATCAAGATCGCTATATTATTATCTACTGCTAGTTTATTCCGCTGTGGAACTTATAGGTTCCTCTGACATTTGAAGGAAATGTTCCTCCTCTCCTATCTCCTATTTAACGCCATTTCGTTTGTCAACATAACGCACAAATAGTTATTGAGATCAATCAATATTTTTTTCCTGTGTCTTACATCTGTTGTAAATGGAACATAATGAAGAACGTTTAAACTAAACTAAACCCCTATGCTTTGACGATGGACGCTTGTTCCTAGTTTCCATACATAGATCAACGGAATTGCCCGGAGAGTAAATGTAATTTTGATGCAGATCGAAAGATATTGCTAAACACAAATCTGGACTTAGATTTTTCTATGCTGATTTCTGTTAATCAAATCGTTAAAAAAATCTTTTAAAAAATCATTTCCCTGCGCTGAATTTCCTATCATGCGATACATTGTTAAAGCAGCGCCCTCTCATTCTTCATTAATCGAACGCCTAATTTTATTCCAAACAATACATTATTATGATCCTGCTATATAGGAACCCACCGTCAGAGATTACGATCATGGTCAGAACCGACCTTCTCGGTTTGACGATGGACAGCAGCAGCAGCAGCAGCAACAACAGCAGCAGCAGCAGGGATTGAACCAGCACCAGCAACAGCGATCCAACGATTTCGGCAATCGTAACAATTGGATGAATAACACACCAAACCGTCGTCCTAATAATGATGATTTCCAGAACAAGCGTAGACGCTTCTAAGCTTCTTATGCTTATGCTTTTGTGTGACAAGCCAGACAGTGTAGCATTACACTTCTAAGGATATTTGAAATCTGGCGAATTTTATTTCATTTAAGGAAACGGCTTGTTGACCGTTGATTGGATTTATTTTTATTTCATCATCATTACCCCTTGCTCCTTGGCACTTCAATTTATAGACGTGCTTTCTGACCGAAAGAGCAAAAACCTGCTTTTTTACACAAATGCATGTTGTGTAAAATGAAACACAAATTCTTGGAACAATGTGCGTTTGGAGATGATCAACACGGAATGCTCTAAGGAGATCGTGTGAAAAGTTGTTCTGTATTGTGTTGTTTTGTGGAGACACGGCACATTAGACACAGGCGATTAATATTTTTCATTTACTCATCTAGTATTACGACGCTGTTATGATGACAGGATGACGAACGGGTTCACTGATATGATTTTGAAGATACAATTGATACGATTGTCAATCGAACGAACACGAAATGTACAATACATAATTGAACTGGTTTGAATGTGCAACAGCGTATGATTATTCACTCAGATGTATTTCAACAAATTAGCAACGTAAGGTAATTCGGTCGTCGCAGCGATTTATTGATCAGTGACAGTTCTTTTAAATGATGTTAGTGATGCAATGGCCGTAACACATAATCTTATCAAATCATTGGGAATCTAAACATGGTTTTCAACTGAACATTGCACTCTGCAAGTACCATGAACACTAAGAAAGCCACATCCATTCAGCAACAGTGTACAATTGTTCCTTTTACAGTAGTAGCATTAATTATGTCATTCAAGGAGCAAAACGTTTCTGTATTTTCGTTCATCTGCAATAATTTGGTTAATCATCATCGGAAAAATTAACTAAGTGAAAGGAAACATTGAAAAAACATCTTTTATTAGTTCGAATATTTTAAAAAAATGATTGCTAAACACTAAATTAGTTTATCTGTTCGCGGAACTGAATCATTTTTTATTCCGTTGATACTGAATAATTCAAATCGCTATGTCGATCAAGGGTCGATATTAAACATCCATTTTATCATCGAATGTGGTCGATTTATTAACAAATATCCCCTGGACACGCGTGTGTATTGAAAGCTGGGAAGTTTAATGAACGATTTAATGCTTTCTATCGATTTTAAGTATGTGTGGTTAAGATAAAAATCCTAAAATGTCTCATGATACAAGTAATGCAATATGCTATATTTTAAATATAAGAATTCTCTAAAGAATAGACACTTCGAAGCAGAATTTTGTTGTATTTTCTAAGCCCGTCGATTTTTGTTCTTTTCCAACCAAACCGTTATCTGCAATCTGAGAAGCTCCATTTATCATTATTCTTTTGTTCGGTCCGTATTCTAGTGATAATTGATACTAAATTTCAAACTTGTAACTGTATTGTTTATTGTATAGAATTTGCAATTAGGACCATTGATAGTGAAATTTTCTCTGATGTCGAATGATAAAGCTTAAATTTTTGTTTCCTAGACTAACATCGTGCCTCTTGATTTGTATATGCCATTTTGCATAATCATGCGCGTGTTAAGGTTATTTACATCACTTTTATTTCAATTTCAGTTGGGTAGGTAAAAGGAAGGGTTTCTTAAGTTAATAGATCTTTTGTTTATTCCGACATTCTTTGAGTGTAAAATTTCCTATGTAGTTTAATGTTTCTCATTTGGTTGAGTTTGGTAATATTGGTTGTTGTTTGATTTTTTTGTGCAAATCTTGTACGTTGTAAATTTAGTTCAGAAATATTTTTTCTTATAATTGTGGATTTGTTGTTCTACATTATCAAATAATCGTTCTCTTATTTTTACAAGCTTCATGAATCAAAAGCAAAAATATGGATCTACTTGGTCTAGCATTCAAAATCATTGTTTTGCATCGCAATAATTATAGAATGTGCAATCTTTGTGATTTCTTTAAAACACATGTTTCTGTCCACCAGAACAATCCCGCCTGAAAAGAACGGATTATTCAATGTTTTGTATCGTCGTGAGAGTTGGGGAGCTGGAGAGAAAGTACTGCGTGTGGTTGTTGTGCTGTGAGGGAAGAAAGTCCGCTTATTCCATTTCATGGACCCATCATCGGAACATGGAGACGATAATCGACTATGGCATAAAAACGCTGAATAAGGTTAAGGTGTCCTCTAAAGGTTCCTGTTTCGTTAGCTTCAATATCTATATATCATTGGGATGAACTCCTCTTCTACATGTTTGCTGTAAAAAAAACAACAAAACATAAACAAGTGCCGAGTGCAACTTCAAGAATACATTATGAATCCATCGTCATTACTGCGGCTGCGAGGCTACCAAAGCTTAGCCGCGAGGTGTTAATTCTTCTCTTCACATGTCGGAAGACATGAATGTCACTTCTTGCATCTCGCCGCTGGTGCGCGTTCACGTACGTTTGAATATAGGTAATATATAAAATATTTGTATGTGATATTTAAAAAAAATATTTCTCATTCTACTTTTAAGAACAGCACAATTGTTTTTCGTTTTTCGAGAAAGGGATTGTCGTAAAATTACGTGCGGGAATAATGGTGTTGGGGTCTCTTACGCACATGGTGCATCGTTTAGCTTTACCTTTATAGTTTTGGGCAAAGCATATTTTATCGATTGACAATGTGTTTGACACAACAGCTTCACTTCTCTCATATAGTTTAGTCGAAAATGTTACTTGGTGATGAAGAAAAAATACGGATCTTTTGTTGTGCAATAACAAGTCCGATTCGTCGTTTAATATACTGGGGAAGCAAAAAATGTATGATTTTGTCTACGCAATTCTGATGATATTATGCGAGTCGATTTTTTGCTACTTCATCTGATCTAGGTGAATGTTTGTTAGATTATTGATCACAGTTTCACTTTCACTACAGTCAGAAATGCATTAGATTTTTAAATAATATTGTTTTTACACAGTTTATTATTTTATAAGCACATTTATAGGTTTCTATCATCATGCTAAGCTTTGTTTAGACTGTGAGATAATTTTCTTGTTGTACATTTCAGTTTAACAGACTATTTTGTTGTTTTGTCTCTTCGGCCAACTAAAAAATAGTTGTCACTGTAGTGCAGTGTGATCATAGTAAATTTAATTTGTATATACTTTCAACAAGTTGTGCTACAACTAATTAGTACAGTTTGTTCGGAGGGTTTAATTTCAGTTTTGGCAAAAATGTTTTTTTTCCGCTACTCTTTTAATAAAGCCTAATGCTGATCGATTGGTATGGATGAATCCATATCAGCAAGTTGATCAAAATTTACTCCATATTTAAAAAAAACCATTTACTGTAGTGTTGTTTTTGCTATTCTGTTCATATTTTGTGTAGTCACGTCATATCAATCGAATTGATTGAACGATTTGTTCTCCACTCCATAGTATTTGGTAATTCGTCAGCAAAGGAAAGCAATGAAAAAAAAAGACATATATTATTAGAACAGGAACTAACTATGAATGGTTCCGCTAGCTCGTAACTATAAAGGAGTCGTTTTAAATACGACGAATGTGGGTATCAATTGGGGTGGTCCTGGCACTGAAATGAAACGAAGAGACATGTTATGCTTTTGATAGCTTGATTATGACTGAGTGTTTCAATCATCCGGATTGATCTTGGGTCTGATCGATCCTTTATGGGGGTTTCAACTATTTCCAGTTATAGAAACAGTTCCAACAGTTATAGAAACAATGCTGTCTATGCTGCCACTCGAGTGTACTGATACATATGAGTCGAGTTACCAGCATTCTTTTACGCGTTCCAACCACGATATGAGAGCATAAAAATGCATTTGAAATTCTTCTCATACAATTCAATATCGAGCTGGTGGGGAAAGTAATTAGCGAGATATGTTCTATTGATCAATGGCTTTCACTTTTTTATCTGTGCTTTTTATACAATTAACTAACGATGTTTTGTCTTCTATTTCATCTTTCCCATTACTTTAAAATGTGTGACACTGGGCACATACGATTTTTGCTGTACCTTTGAACAGTTCCAAACTACGGTTTTAAACGAAATCATGACACGTGTAAATCGGCAACCACCATCCTCCAAGCAGCGCCACAATGGAGGAAACTCTACATCGAAAAGAATGGACAGAAACAATCAGCATCATCAAAATTCAACGGTAAGTAGAGGTTGTTACAAAGAAGATTCTGGCCGAACATTAATGATTATTTAAAATATCTACCACCTGCTGTAGGACAATCACCAGCGAAGTCAGAAGAAAAAGTCTTTTGGAAAAAAAGAAGTTGCTCAATGTGAAAGTAAGATCGATTTTTCGATTCTCACCATAACTTTTCAATCTCTTTAATTATTCGTTGTTTTGATCTCTTTAGTTATTCGTAGTTTCTATATCTTTCATAATTTCGGCCTTTTTGTTATTTGTTTTTCTCAATAATAATTCATTATTGTAAATTTGTATCTTCTTGTAGATGACGCAGTAGCCTGGTTTTGGTGCGATGATAAGTAGCTGGTCCGTTAAACATACACGCTAAAGGAAGAGTCACTTGAATCAAACGTAAATGGCCGTATACTACTTTGTAGTGACGCTTATTAGTCCTGCATATAGGAATGAAACGTCGAACCCGACTGAAAATGTCGGACCCAGACCCTGTCTAATGGACGGCGCATAACATACCGACAACGGCGTATGATTTTCATTTGCGTGCAATCAGAGAGGTGAGTGGAAAAATCTAAGACTAAATACTGACACGGTCTCTCAGCCGTCGCTGTGTTCGTTTTATGTGATAGTGATTATGTAGACTATTATTATAATGCAATAGAGTATTATGCAGATCAAATATTTGTAATAAAATTGAGAAATATTCACAATAACACCACTGAACGTGCACATCTATCATACGATCATAATGATGATATCAATGGTCCGTGTTTATGATTTTTCTTGATTATTAAACTCAACCATCTCTGATTTGACGTATGCGTAGCTTGTGCTAAAACTACTTTTCCAAATTTAAATCCAATCAATTTTCAAGGCCTCCTTTTCATTTTTGATTCACAGATTGTTATCACTAATCATTTTGAAGAGATGTCTCTTAGATGGTTGGGAAAATCGAATCGAATCCCGAAAATGGCCCAGTTAATGAACGGTAAGTGATTTGTGACTGATCATGGCATTTAAAAAAGGAACCCTGTTCCCTTTATGATGATAACATTGGTCCGTGTTTATGATATTACTTGATTATAACGTTTTCAACCATTTCTGATACACATAATATCGAACAATGAACATTTCATAAAACTGTTCAATATATGCTAACGATTTTTGTTTTCTCTACAGACTGCGTGCTTGGAGTTGCCGCTACTATAGTCTCGAGGTAAGATTTTTTGAATGATTTGAGCTATGATTTTAGAGTTGGTGGAAAGAATGATGATAAGAATTACCGTCAGATTCATTATGATTGATACAATCTGGCTGCAAATATAGTTTACTATGTTTGTCTGACATCCACTTACGTTGAGCTTGTAGCTTGTAAACAATTTTTAGCGGCATATTAAAGATTTTAATATATCTGATCTTTTTCTCTCATTCTCTCTCTTATAGTACTAGAGTCCTATTTGACGTTGTTGAGCATCGGAACAGAAGATATCTGCGCTTTCGATGGCTTTTCAAGAAGGTATGGTACCTTGTTGGATATAAGATATAACGTGCAGCATTAAATTTTAACAATGATGAATAGAATTACCGTCAGATTTATTATGATGGAAATTATATTGGCTGCAATTTATTGTTTAATAGTCTGATGTATTTTTGCAAATGTCAATTGGGTTTTTTATGATAAAAATTTGCTAATCTCGTTTCGATAATTGACCATTTCTCCACTACAGATACTGTTGAATAGCATTGAAGTGTTTGACGAGAGCATACTTCCACGTGGAACACGATCCTTTTGTCCAGGTGAGAATAACGTTTACTTGATGTAGTGATGTAGTGATAGTAAAACCTTAGTGATGATAAGAATTACCGTCAGATCATAATGATCGATAATTATTTGGCTGCAAAAAAATTTAATTTTTTTGTCTGATACCTAAGATTTCATAAAATCATTCTTCATTTTTAAACATTTTTTTAAATATATTTTTGTTTTTTTTTTGTCGTTTCTCTAGTTGTGCTTGTAAAGGTCATAGCATTTTGAGCTGATTGTTCTCAGGAGATAATTGTTCAGCAGATTCTCCAAATGGTAAGTGATGTTCGTAACTGAAAATTACACATTATAATTACATTCTAATGACTTCTTCTGTATGATGATACTACTTAAATTTTGTCTTCTTTTCCCGACTGAACGACAATGATCGACAATATTTCATTCTGAAAATGCTAGCCCCCACACCTAGCAAAACATATACTCTCTCTCTCTTGTGCTGACTATCAACTATTGAAATCCTATCTTAAACTTAAATTGTTTATTATTACATTTACAGATGCTCCTGAATGCTGATAGCCGGGAAAAGCTGAACAGTTGACGAATATCAAATATACGAGGCCCGTATTGTTGATGCAGTATGTCAGCGCACACCCGGAAGGGATGCTGTGATTCTGATGTTGTACCTGAAAAGTGGAAACCGTTGATGCAAGTTGTGATCTAATAAAGATGGTCTCTTTTGGTACTATTTTCATACAAAAAGTTCATTTATTCTGCGATTGCTTAGTTCATTACTTCCGAAACAATGATGAGAGGTGGTAAAAAATGTTGATGAATGGCACTTGCAATCTATTTTCTCTTCTTATTTTTCTTCGGGCCATCGTAGAGAAATCCAGCCGGAACTAGGTTAACCTGTGGCATTTGCCTGCTGCCCTGAAAGCCGCGGTAATTGCCACCGCGTGCCCCTAAACGTGGATCATTTGGTTTGGGCGCTTGCATTGGTAGCACTACGGATGGTGGTGGCGGTGGCGCTGGTGCCGCTGGTTGAGGCATCATGTTTTGGCCGTTCATGTTCGCTGCTCTGTTTGCGAGCCCAGCAGCTTGTCCTAGTGTTAGTTGAATCGAATCGTACAGTTCCCTGCCCATCGCCACTGGTGCTGTAGAATCGCGCCGAAGAGCATTGCTCACACTCTCGACCGAACCCGTAATCTGTCGCTGGCGAATGTAGTTGACGATCGTTTCGACCAGCTCAATCTGGTTCGGGGTCATATTGGTAAGCATGATGCTTGGACCGCGTGTCTCCTCCTCCCTATTGAAGTTGCTGGTTTGTACGACGGCATCCGCCTGCCGTACGATGTTTGTCTTGGTTTGCATACCTGTCGATACGTAGGTACGTTTCGATCGCTCAACACATTCGCCGCAAGCGTATCCGGACGTTTGAACTGCTCGTTCGATCATATGCCGGCGCCCCCTTGGACCCAGGCCCGGCTGATCGCCCGCGGGTGCAATAATGGCCTGGATATGGGACGAAGAGTCTTCTAATACCGCCCGTGCCTTGGCCGCCTTCACGCTTTGTTCCAGCTGATGAGCGATGATGCCTTCGTCTAGACCGAGATCCGCGATGATCGATTTCAGCTTCGTGTTCACATTGGGAAAGGGTTCGCACAAGTCCACCTCCCGCTGGTTGGATGAGAAGCGGAACAGCACGTTGTACGTGTTCCAGATGAGCGGCGAACGGTTATCCTTTTTGGTGATTTCACTATTATAAGTGGGTGGCACATAGAGGAATTTTCCGGTTTGTTCCTTCGTCTCCGTGCGACCGAGGATCGAGATGGCTTCATTGATGCAACTGGTAACTGAAAGTGGAGTTACACGATAACATAGACACGGAATGATATCCGATGTTGGATGGCATGTTAAAGAGATAATGAAATAAAAGGTACCAACCATGCGGATTCGGTGTTACCATACTATTCTCCCGGGACGAAGGTTTCAAGGCCAGGTATTCGCCGAAATTGATGTCTCCTTTGAGGAACAACTGAAAAGCAAACAGGCAACAATACAATGAGAGGTAATGGTCATCACTCGACCTCCCGGGAATCCCCATTTTACCTCAGTTCCAACATCGTATGCCGGGGTCACCGATTGTGTTTCTGTTGAACTAAAAGTCTGCCTGGAGGTTCTTTCAGCTCCCTTTCCACCTCTGTTGAAAGTCGGTTCTGGGGTGGATGAGGCCGCTGATTTACGAAGGTTCGACAATGCTTCCGGTATCGAAACACTTGCCGTTGCCGTTTGGTTCGATGATTTGTCGATCATCTGCATCATCATGGTCATCATGGTCTGCATCATGCCAAGCTCGGCACCGGGCGGCCCGGTCGATCGGTCGGCGTCACTACGGTTCCGGGTACGACCGTGCGAATCTCGCGATCCGGAGCGTGATCGCGATCGTGTACGGCTGCGGCGGCGACTTCGCGAACGAGAGCGATAACGCCGGGAGCGGGAACGGGAACGAGATCGCCGTCGAGAACGGGAACGATGCCGGCGTCGCCGAGATTCAACGCTTGGCGATCGGCTCCGTGAGTGATACCGTGAACGACGCCGGTCCCGTTTGTCCGATTCTCGGATCTCCGTTTCCTCACCGCTATCATCATCTTCATCACGCGTCGGTCGCTTTTTGTTGCTAGAGGAACGAGCAATAGTAGCTTGGTTTCCGTTTGTCTCGTTCGGGAGTTTTTCCGGTTCCTTCACTGTCTGTGCTGCTTCCGTGACCGTGATCGGTCGGAGCTGGCTTGGTACAGAAGATGATGCTGATGATGATGAGATCCGGCGCGAGCTGGGCGTAGACTCCAGTGTGGGAGGAGACAGGTTGGGTGCCAGGCTGGGCATACGAGCAGGCACTGTGGCAGTCGGTTGGGTCTGCACGGTGGCGGAGCTACTCTGCAGGCCGGTGTTCCAGGCGGCGTTGATGCGCCGGATGTGTTCGGCTTCGCGTGCCAACATTTCGGCATGCCGTTGCTGGAGCAGATCCTCGTCCACTCCGTCGACTTCGTCCAGAAACTCATTCCAAAACTCACCCGGTAAGCCATCATCAGCACTTTCGTTGATCATCGATTGGCTGGCCATTTTCACAACCCTAGAGCTTGATCAGAAGAAGAAAATGCTGAACTAAACAGAATTTTGCCTGCTTTTTTTAAATCTGTTTTTTGACAGACAGCACAAAGTACAGGGTGACACGCGTGAAAGATAATGTTTTGCACGGTTTTTATCAATTTAGCTTAACTTTTTTATTGAACTAACAGTACTGTTAGTAGCTGCAAACAACGACAGGGCAGTATAAGCTAGTTGATAAAACTAAATTCCATAAAAGAAATTCTTTTTCATTCAAGGGTTTTGTTTTGGGAGCAAAAGTCATTGTGGCGGAATCACGTCATGAAGGCGGCGGGTCCGAAGCTGGTGCTGCCTGCGGTTGATCCTGAAACACTCGGTGCCCGTTAATTATTGGTGTCCTTACGCGATGCAGCGGAGCAGCTGATTTGACGAGAGGTAAAATCGATTCCCCAGCTAGAGTTCGTTGGAGACAGTTCTTTTGTGCAAAGTGAGCGAAGTTGATTTGCTGCTGCGTAGTAACCCGTGACGATAGCAGAATCGTAGTTCAGGTTATTTTGGGTAAAAATTATTGTGTGGACAAGAGAGACGACGCATAGCGATAAGGTCATCGGAAGGCCACCCCGAGGTGAAGGCAAATAGCGCGGTTTAGAAAGGACCGGAAGACGCCGTTTACTGTTGGGGATATGTTTACGCGTGTGGCCGTGTGGAGCAAGTGGTACCGGAAGGTAGTAGCCCAGTTGAACGAATATTTTGCCCGTGGAGGAAAACAGCAGCAGCGCGAACATTGGGATGGAACCTGGACACACTACCGGAGCAGGCTGCTGGCCGAGTATCGGAATCACCGCCAACGGTCGGCTCGCCGTGAGCAGCTGGAATTGGTTCGCGAAATTATTGCCGCCCGTGAGATTGCCCAGCACTGCCGGAACAACAACCGTCTGTACGGGGAGCTGCAAGCCGCAGCAGTCCATGGAAATACCGGTGCAGCGTGGACCGATGAACGGTTATCGTTTCTGCGACGTATTTTCCTCGAACACCGATCCGTTTTCGAGGCAATCGCTAAACACATTCGTACCGTGGAGCTGCTGACGGATGTTCCGGTTAACCCAACACTCGATCAGCTAACGCTGAGTCGGGCCAATTTACAGCCTGAAACCTTGCGCCGCCTGACGGAGTATGCTCTGGAGAGTGAGTACTGCGGTTGGGTGCACATCTACACCGATGCTTCGAAATCCCCGGATGGCCAGTGCGGTATCGGGGTGTACGATGAAACCAATGATGTGCGCATTGCCTTGCAGTTGGCCTTGGATACGAGCATTATGACGGCGGAAACACTAGCGATCAAGGTGGCCATGCAGCACATCGCCGATCGGGGTATACGGCGGGCGGTGCTGCTTACGGACAGTCAGGCGGCCTGCATGTTTCTGCGGCGTAACCGTGAATCGCGCGTCCGAAATGCGGTGGCCGACGAGATACTGCGTATGGCGCGCACATTTCAGGTCACCATCCAGTGGATACCGGGGCACGTGGAGGTGAGCGGTAATCGGATAGCGGACGAGCTAGCCCGGACCGCCCTCTCGGAGGGTGGTGCTGATGCCGTGCTGAACAATGACATCTTCATACACGACGCGATCCGGTACTTCGAGGAACGGCGTTCGGCACTAATCAACAAGTGGTACCAGGAGTACGTGCGTTTGAAAGGGAAATCATTGCAGCAACTGATGGCCGGCAGCTGCCCTGACCCAGATGATGTACCATGCGCGCTGGAGTAGTGCTAGCGCGTTCTCCGGGCGCGAGCATTCTTAATCTTAAGCGAGTGATAGACGATAGAGTTAGCTCGTTATCCTGCCATTAGCGTTTATCATATGAAGGCGAACAACTGGAACAACAACGGGTCCCTGTGGGGACAACACTTGTCCATTTTTGTTCGAGCCGGATAGATGGTCGATCGACCACTTCCGATCGTTTAGCTTTTCGGGTGGATCCAATCGAGGTGAGCCACAATTGTAGCCAGTCGGTCGGTGTATGTTTGATGCACTTTTTTCTTAGCATATTTAGTTCCATTTGCACGATATGGTTTATCGGTTTATCTTCCCTTTTCTTCCTGCATATCCTACTCTTCTGTCCTGCTGCTTGTCTACAAGATCATCTTCCTACCATAAGTCAGTTCGTCTCGTCGGCATGTCCAGCATAAATCGTTAACAGTTGTCCTTTCCCGGCAAGCACGCCATCATAACGATTGACCTGATGATTGTTAATTTATACCGATTAAGACAATTGATGCCGGGAACGCCATGGTTCCCGCCCGACCGGTAGAGCAGCAAACCTTCGATGCTTTAGAAGGACGATTGGAACAGAGACCGCCTCTTTCTTTCTCTCTCTATCTCGCCATGCCCATCGAATTCTTTCGTGTCAGATTGAATGAGATTCCCTGGTCTGGGTTGAGCTTGTACGGTACACGTTCAGTGGCTTATCAACGCCCGACAAGGTATCACTAGGGAGTTTTGGAACCGCGAAACGCAATCTACTCAGTAAGGAGTGTGTGAGTGAGGGAGAAAGTGATAGAGCGACGGCTGCTGGGGGCCGACTGATTACTACAAGATCGCTCCCCTCTTGGCTCGGCGGTACCAGTCAGTCGGTAGTCGTTCGAGTGGCCAGACGCGACCGCGGTCGGTTGCGCACCGTTGAAGGAGTACCGCAACGCTCGCGAGTAGTAGTATCCGTCTGTCTCTGTCTCCATTACGCCCGTTCCCGGGAACGGACCCACCAACTGATAAGCTGGTGATTGCGTTCAGCACTGTGCAGTACTGTGTTTGTCCGGCAGCGCGACGCTACGGACACAGACGGACCGCTCTATCTACCCTCCGTACGTACCTTCCTGAGTTGGGTGGTGGTCACGCGTAAGTTTTTTTTCCTTTACTTAGCGGTTCGCGCATACGACTCAAAGATAGTTGCACGCCTGTAGACAGAGTGGCAGGCAGGACAATCTGCACCAGAACCTTCCAGTGGATAGTAGTGACGCACCTTGGCCAAGCAGCAAGCAAGCTGCTGATGCGCCCGTCTGGTCAGCAACAGGCCAGACATTGTGCGAGTATCGAGTGCGAGTGCTTTGTTATCACGCGCCACATACACCACCACCACCATCATCATCGGCCCGTAGTACAATCACTAGCATAGGAGAAGCATATGGTGGTAGCTACGGGGGTAGCTACGGATTCGCTGTGATGCGTGAGGGAAGAAGATTTGAATATGGCTTCTATCACCATATTTTGCACCCGGTGTTCGCGGTGGTCAGTTCGGGTTTTTTTTTGCGTTGCAAACGGCAGCTGGTCTGTTTTTACGTTCAAAATAACATGTTGATAGATTACCCGTACAAGTCCGCAGCCGCAGCCAGTCGTTGGATGATGTGTGTTATGGTGTTGCTCTCCTAGGTGCTCCCTCCGCTGTACCGGTGGTGATCGATCCCGTTTTGTTGTTCGCTTGTTCTATTTTCATTTTGCAAAGTCATCTCCACAACAGCTACCTCCCCCCAATCAACGGTCGCGACTTTTGTCGTCCGCTGGTAGTTGTTGATATTTTCGTTCGTTTCGTTTAGTTCTAGCGACCAGCAAACTGTAGCAAGACACACAAACGATCGGTCAGTTAGTCAGTCAGTCATGTATTAATACTTTTTTCGTTCTTGGAACCTTTTTTTACAGGGCTCATCCTACGACGTCATCCCCGATCGTTCCCGTATGACATAGCATCAACCTTCGGCCTCCCACGTTTCGCCGGTGCCGGTCGGAGGAAACCCCTTAGTGGTCACGCTTGCTCGATAGCGAACAACGACGCCCTCGGTGGATCAGTAGCCGCGCCGAAAAGATGGATGTCGTTTATACTTCCGACAGCTGCGACAGTGACTCGCGCGAACAGAAAACCGTTGATCTGGGCCACTCGAATAAGCGCCATCTGGACGATGATCTGATGCGCGTCTCAAAGTCGAAGAAGCTGGCGGAAGACATCGAGACCGTGCTCCTGAACCACAACAAGCTGGTGCGCGTTCCATCGTCGCTGGCCGATTTCACCAACCTGCGGGTGCTGGATTTGAGCAACAACCAGCTCGAGGAACTACCGGACATAATCACGCAGTGCCAGCTGACGACACTGATCGTGAAGAACAATCTGCTGACGGACAAATCGCTACCGAAATCGTTGCTAGCCGCCGCTGGTAATGGCCTCCGGGAGCTCAACCTGAGCGGTAATCGTTTCGAGCATTTTCCGGAGCAGATCATCGAGCTGCGCTCCCTGAAGTATCTGTACCTTGGAGGGAATCAAATCACGAATGTACCCAAGGACATTTGGAAGCTACAGCAGTAAGTAAGACTGGAATAGAGCGAGTGTTGACCTAGAGATAGAGGCGATTGGTGGTGGCGTGCGCAAAGTTTGCGCAATCGAACGGAACGCGACCGTTACGTTGTCGATTGTGTAGGAGAGTTGCTATCCTTTTTTGAGCGTTTCTATATAAAACAAATCAAATGCATTAATCGCATTGGTAATGACAAATGTTAATGTCAAGTAAGAAAGTGTGCATCTTGTTTCGTAGCTTTTCTGGCCATGATGAAATGAGAGGTGCAAATGGACAATCTTTGGACGACAATGTGTTTATCATCTGTCGGGTGGAGTCAAAGATAATGGTAGATAGCAATAGCGCGTTATCTTTACATTGTCGCTAGTCACAGTGGGCGGCACTTGGCAGGAGTATGATGGGAACGTGCCGCCGGGTCAGGTTGCCATTTCTTCTTTTGTTATTGGGAAATGTGTTCAATGCCATTGAAATCATGTGCACTATTGAGTTGCCCAAAACAAGTACATTTAATATCAAACGACCCACTGTTCGTAAGTTAATTGTACACTTTCTCGCTTTTTTTTTAGGTTGCAGCTGCTATCACTTGGTGGTAACCTGATCAGCGAAATCCCAGAAACCGTCGGACTGCTGAATCATCTGCATGCACTCGTACTCTGTGATAATCTGCTCGAGGTGCTACCCGCGTCCATTGCCCGCCTGGTGAACCTGAAGTCCCTGCTGCTGCACAAAAACCAGCTGCGCCATCTTCCACGGGAAATCATCACGCTGCGAAACCTGACGGAGGTAGGAGAGAAACCGTTCCCTGTTGGAAGATGGATTAGGCAGGCGCTTAAGGGCTTTTATTGCATCATCTTGACCTCATTCAGACAAATTATCACTGCGGTTTTTAACACACGATTCACCTCATCATTCGTGCACTCGACTAAATCATACCAACTAATACCACCCTACACTAAGCTCAAGTCCCCTCTTCCTTCCAGGTGGAGAGGGCGGCGGGAGTTGTTTGAAGTATGCTCGAGTGAGCTTAAGTTTGTTTCCGATTCCGACGCTCATAGCATGGTGCTAACACTTACAAAGTTGTGGCGTACAATGATCGGCTTGATAAGCCGGATCAGCATCATTGTGACCGTAAAGACGAAGATTTCCAAGATAATCATCGTTTGCCATCGTTTGCGTTGGACTGTTTTTTATGCTACGTTATTATAGTCCTCAATACCCTTGTGTGGTTTAAAATGTATAATAATCCTATCAAGGTGGTACAAGGATGGCCGAAGACAATCTTTTGCAAGGGTGATTATGTAAACATTTGGAGTTTGTTAGAACTCCTGCACATTGGATGGACGATCGTGTCTGGTAAACAGGAAATATTCGAAACCACAAACCACGATTGCTTAGACAAGATCAGTGCGAAAGCGGTCGAGTTCGACGTGTCATTCTTAGATGGTATACATTGACAATGACACGACATCGACTGATAAGCAGTGTACCGCCTTGATCTTACTGACTGATTAGTGACAAGTGCATCAGTTTCCATTCACAATTGATCAATGCATCGGTTGGGCTATTACCTGATTGTGGAAGGAATTTATAAAAATGCCTGAACATGCCTGTACCACGCGCTGAATGAAAGCTACATTTATATCATTTTTTCTAATTTGCCGCTTGCGTTTAATTTCAGTTGAGTCTGCGTGACAATCCATTGGTGGTGCGTTTTGTCAAGGATATGACCCTAAATCCTCCCAGCTTGCTCGAGCTCGCTGGACGTACCGTGAAAACCTGTGCCATTCGTTACGGACCGGAAGATTTACCGCGCATGCTAATAGAGTACCTGCAGACGGCCAACTGCTGTGTCAACCCCAACTGCAAAGGTAAGATCAAGAAGATCAAAAAGATCCAAAAAGCTTCCTATTATCCAACGATGGTTGTGAACTCAATTGGTTGGTCTCCTCACTCTATTTCGTTCTCACTAGGAGTATTCTTCGACAATCGAGTAGAGCACATCAAATTCGTGGATTTCTGCGGCAAATACCGTATACCGTTGTTGCAGTATTTGTGTTCTTCTAAGTAAGTGTGCTTGGTAACCTAAGGTTCCAGAATTGGCCCGGAGTAATGCGAATGTTTTTATCCATTAGATGCGTCGCCGATACGAGCTCGTCGGATCCGGGCAGCGAACCAAGCAGCAGCATGATGCGTAAGGTGTTGCTGGGCTAGCAAGAAGCTCGTTACGCTGCTGATGGAGTACAAATTGTTACGTTTACCGCAATGTGCCGTTGGAAAAATCCGAGACCGATCCAATCCGTAGACCAACAACGCTCGGTTGATCCGGGACAAGTGCAAGCAGCCTAGGAATCACCATACCACATTTTTACTTCATTGGAACATTGGATTATCGTAAGGATTCGTTTAGTGGAGAGAAAACAAACACAAAATGTCAAATCTGCTTAAGACGTACCAATTAGGAGCCTGCAGCAATTAACCGATTTATTGAAAGATGTGCATCATCGAACGGGTAACGGGTTTCTATCAAATTCAATGTTCAAAAAGGTTCCAAACAGTAACACAAGCTGATCCAAAAAGGGCAATTTGATGAGCGTTCATGCTTGGATGCCTAATGCGAACACAAGTCAACACAGAGCTATTCAGATAGGCTAACAAACTCCCCTCCACTTTAACCTGCAGCATCCATATTAATTGTTAGCATAACGGCAGTGCCTCTGGTGGGAGAGAATAATGTGATGAAGTGCTCCAAGAGCAGGTAGGAAGAGAAGGGCAAAGCTGTAGATTTTATGTTGTGTACACATGCGTTGAACCGTAAATAACTCTGGCAAAGAATTCAACAAACCAAGCGATAGTACACCGTTTTATTTATCTATTGCAACAATATCACATCCTGCCAGCGGCAGGGAAACGGACTGTTATCGTGTAATTACGTGGAAATCGGCTTGCTTGAGCATTCTTGTAACTGATGGATTTGATGTGCAGTTTAATTGATACTGATACGAGATGAATCTGATTCTGCGGGCTGCTGCAAGGAGCAAAAATTGACCCGTTTCTTTCACACAGGAGCGTTTACAGCTGGCAGACAATGTATGACCATGATAAGCAGCGCGTTGTCGTGGTTGTTGTGATCATTTTTTTCAAACTGTACACCGAATGTTCAATTGTTTGCTACGAGATAAGATAGCTTACCGCGATGACATGGATCGATTCGAATTCAATAATAGCAACAATTTATTTTAATTTATTTACATAGCTGTTTCGTTACGTCTATTCTCCCCTGCGGTCGAGCGCTTCCAGTACCTATAGTCAAAATTCATTTTTTAGCCAATGCCCATCACATTGCTACCACGTTTCGACGGTATAAATGCAGCTTAAGTCTTATTTCTGTTAGCAATTGAACGGGCATTGAATTTGCAGTGCTTGCAATGTGCACATCAACAACAATGTCAGCATAGCGCTGTGACCGCGCTGGGCTATCAAAATGCGCCTACTCGGCATCTTGGCTGAGAAAACAAAACACAAAACGTGTTTCTTCAACGGCTACCTCGATCGTCCTTCACCGCGGGCGCCACGCATGGTGCTCGTGCCGTGACAAGGCGGTTAGTGTCGTGCAACACAAAATCCGACCAATCCGAATGTGAAATGAGCGTTCGAACGCGCCACAGCTGCTACTGTGACTAAGAGCAGTGGGTGGGGGCTGCACAGTGTCTCCGTCGGTGGGGGTGATTTCTTCTTCTTCTTGCTCATCAGACTCGTTCTCGCGTGGGGCTGCATGTCGTTTAGTGGTCGTGTACGAGGCAGTAGCATATTGTGGTAGTAGTACGGCTGCGCACTCAGCAGTGGGGTGTTGGGTGGTATTGTTTACGTTACGTTGTTGCGCTGTCAAAACACACTCGCTCCGCTGGCTGGTTACTACTAAGTTGCTCCGTTTCGCTCCGATACTGAAACTCTTCGCGCTTAACAGCGAACAGTCCGGTGCGGTAGTGTTGTTGGCCGGTGTGCCGTGTAGCGGTTCATGCAGGTAAGTTAGGTATGGAGCGGTTAAGGCGGGACTTTAGTTCGATTCGCTATTCCGCTTTGCATGCGTCTCCATCATCGGTGGAGCGATGGAGACGCCACACCGGAATACTCGTGCTCGGGGTTATGCATTCTACGTTGATCAAGTGAACTTCGATGCCTCGACAGAAGGGTACATAATGAAAAAAACAGTGTGTACTGTGACGATGAAACGATAGTGGATAGCTGAGTAGCGCAAATGATAGTAGGGTGTGATTAGAAGCGGAAGAAGAAACGATTTCAACTGTATGTATGTGTGTGTGAATGCCAGCATGTGGTGCATCGAGAAGAAGAACGTATCTCCGAGCTGTTGCTGCAGCTGGTGCTGGTGGTGTTTCCGTTCACGCACGATCGTTGTCTTCCTTGGCTCACCATCGCCGCATCGTCTAATGATTGCTATACGGTTTGTTGACCTCGTGTGTGCACCCCTCGTACGAACGAAGTGTGTTCAATAGACAACAGGGTGCAGGGTGAAGTATGGAAATCAATCGAATTGACCTAATTTGGAGGGTATTTTTGAAATAGACTTCTGCAATCCGACACACGCTGGTTGTTGCATATGTTTTGTGTTGGGTCAAACGCCGCCAGTCAATCGTAGCGTCCTTTCACTCTCGATAGTGTCCTTGGGATGCGCTGTGGTGGTGTAAGTGTGTGTGTGCGCTCCTTTGTGCGTTCGTTGTCTGGCGGCCCATTCGAAAGTCATGGCCGATCGAAATTGTTGTGGTGACGAGATGGTAATATTGTGTTTTGCTCGTCCCTCTCGGCCGTTGTGTGTGTAAAGTGAAACCGTACAAACCAGATTGTCCGGCTTTTAGCACTATCACCCGGCACCACAATCCTCATCAATGATGTGTTGCGTGCGTGCTTGCTCAGCCGTCTGGTGGTAACCTTTTCGCGCCAACCGTTTGTGATTCCCTTAACAACAGCGATAACACCGTTGAGTGTTGTGTTATCAAAATCATACCATGGTCGCCTGTTGGTGGCATCATTCGGTAGACTCTCTCGGTGAAAAGAGTACCCAACACACACTATTTGTGTGGTCTATGCGTCATCATTAACGTTAAAAATTGAATTTGTCTTCGTAGACACGTGCAGCGTGCAGACAGGTGGTTGGTTTGCTGTATGATTGTTGTTACCATGGCAACGGTTGCTTGTTTCGCGCGTGTGAGTTGGAAATTTGGCACAATTCCTACAATGTCTTGTCCGGCATCATTTGTACCAACGAAGGGTATATGAAAAAAAATAATATCATAAACATATTTTATTAGCAACGCGTCCCTTGTTTGGTGTTGATTACCGCAGCTTTAAACCTGGTCACACCTTATCTACGTGATCCTACCGACAAACCGCGGTGCGCTGCAAGCCGCAAAGACGAGAAACGTTTCGATAACGCTCTGCTCTGGATATGACCAGTTTAGGTACGCTTGGGTGGAATTTATCCCCTTCAACTCAAGAATGAGGCCTCCGAGGGGTGACCATTACACCCATCGCCTTGCGGTTTCGATTCTTTGAATGATTAAATAGGTCACGGCTACATGCGTCCGGTTGTCGATGGTGAATGGTGATGGTGAATTCGAACTGAATGTTTGAAACACCGACCGAATGTGAAGTTTTACGTAAAATTCCCCCCCGAAAACCGATCACTTACTGCTAGCGTGACCTCGTGGATGGAGGTCTTAGGGGAAATGATGGAATTCATGATGAAAATCGAGCTCACGCTAGCCAAGAACAGAAGAAAACGATCAATGGTGGTTTGAAATGCAGCCTGTCTGCTATCTGGTAACCCTGCAGCAGCGACAATGAAACTAAAGTCCAATGTTTGCACTTAACTGGATCCCATTTATCTCTCGCTTATCAGTAATGGTTTGTCTTCTCGGCTCTGATAGCTCGGTTCTCCACCACCACCCTGCTTTGTAGAGAATAGTGCAATTTTTGCGAAAATCCGTCCGCGGCAATACGCTTACAGCCGCCAGAGCAAAGGAAAGAGCGAGAGAGATTGGACGAAGACACGAACGAGAACGTCAACGTGTCTTATCTGTTCGTACTGCCGAGGTTGGAAGACAATCTCCGGGTTCGGGTGGGCAAGAAGGAGGACCA